>NC_057943.1:22723963-23066463 GCF_018555375.3 Anguilla rostrata | reverse complement strand
TGTTGACTAGATGGTATAAGAGCAATTGACATTCCAGACAAAGCAATGTTTTTCATTGTAAATCTTGCAGTTGGAACTCTTTTGTGTTTCAAGGCTTTAGTGACCTTGTGTGCCATGCAGGCAAGCAGGTTGTGATGTCTTTGGAGGTCATGGGCAAGTCACACATACACCCCCCCCCCCCCCCCCCAAACCCCCGTGTGACCTCACTATACCATAAGAAAGGCAAGAGGGCGAATAGGTGAGGCTCAGACCTACCTGTCCCATCTCTCCAAACCAGCCAATGGCAGCATATTAGTCTGTGCTGTCACAGATGTTTCAAAGCCCTCAATCCTGCAGTAGATGCCTTTTAATGAGCCTGCTTTATTGCACTGAAACCCATGGCACTATGAAACCTCCGGCAACAAGGGAATGACAAGTATGCCTTTCATCCCCAATCCCATCTATCCAGGGAAATCAAAGCCAGCGATGAAAAATGTCTGTCTCCTGCCTCATTTTGTTTTATGTGGTTGGTTTTGTTTTTGTTCTTTGGCGGTCAGCGTAAAGCTTTTTCCTCCCGGTGTTAGCGGGAGAGCTGCCTGCAGGTCATTTTTGTGTGCGGCACAGGGGTTGTAACTGTGCAGCCCGCTGCCCTTGCACAGCCTGCTCCGGTCAGTATCCAGTTCTTTCGCAGTTTTCGCAGAACACTACTTTCGCAAAACACTGCGTGCGCTTTGTTTTATGCCTGTGTACGTGTAGTTATTGGTATGGTCATTTACTAACCAGCTGGCAGTTGTGCATTATACAAGACAGCTAACTTTTCCTTGATAGCTCAGCCAGCTACTGTACGCTATATGACCAGAAGTATCTAGTCTGATAAAGTAACGTTTAATTAGATTCTGTTCACATCTTGTAAATTTGGATTTATCTAATCTTGATGCTACAGATTGCTTTAAATGCACTGTGAACATTGGGTTCTGCTTCACTACATATGTAGCTACAACTAATAACTACTTTAGCCAGCAGCCAGCTGGCTAGTACCGGGCCAGACTACGTGAATAAGCACATGTGTCTGTAAGTGCTGATTCACATATCAAAATTTGACGGTACCGGATGTTTACTGGAGTGGGCTATGCAGGGGCAGCAGGCTGTGCAGTTACTGGGGAAGAGAAAAGGCTTTACAAGCCCCAGGAAGTCAGAGGGTGAGACCTGGAATGGCTGTGGCAGGTATTGCTGGAGATTGAGTCAGCTTTCGGATATGACTCACTCCGAAAAGCCATGGGAAAATAGGCCCTTTTCCACAGCTCCAAATTTCGGCTCTCTTGGCCAAAGTTCAGATCGCACCAAAACAATGAAGCAGTACCCTTTTATCCAAAAGATCGTGGGGTGTTTATTCCTTTTTCAGCATGTGGTTCTTTGATTTTGAAAATCTTTTCAAATTTTATTTTATGTACCTTTTAAAAATGATTTTAATGTGGCTCATTGGGTCCCCACCTGTATTCGGTTATCTGTGTAAGAGGGATGGGAGGTGGATGGCATTGAGGCCACTCGGGGTTGCTACTCGCATCCCCCAGATAGCGATCTATGGTCTGTGCATCAGAGGCATCAGAGATTTGGGAAATGGGGTGGGGGTGGGGAGGCTGAGCCTTATCACACCTGGCCTGGTATCAGGCCCTGCGGCAGGAGATTATACCTGAAGGGCAAATCCACCTGTCTCAATCACTCACAGTTTTATGAAGCTTCCCGTTTTCTAACTGCCATTTGTCTTTCAGCCATGCTTATTTTTATTTTTTCAATTTTTTACGAGGAATAACAGAGCCAAAACAGGAATAGCAAGAAGAGGGAGTGCGGTGGAGGAAGCGGTAATAGGCCCTTCTCTGGCACCACCGTAGGCTCCTGCAGTCAGAGGAGGGGGGAGGCAGGCAAACCTGAGAAGCAGGATGCGAGGGAGGGAGGGGGGAAGGGGGGGTTGGTGATTTGAGGAGAGAGAAGACTTTTTCCATTCAGACCAAGAAAAAACAGAAACGCAGTGGGAGCAATTCAAAGAGGATTCTTGAAGCCTCTCTCTCTCTCTCTCTCTCCCCCTCCCCCTCCTCTCTCGGCCATGGCTATCAGAACCCACATTCCTGCAACCGTGACCCTGGTTTTGGCTGTTGGAGATTAACAAGAGAGGTTGAGTGGGGGCCTGGGGTGCGAGAGGCAGGCGGGGGGGGTTGGTCATTAACCAGGAGGAGGTGGACCATTGTCAGCTGCTTCGGGCATTACTGGCGAGAAGGGCTTTGGGGGAAAAGGAGCTTACGGACCCCTATTCGGAAAAAAGAAAAAAGAAAAGAAAAGAAGAAGAGATTTTTAATAGACTCCCAGCAGCACTTTGATCACATCTGGTCCTTTCACTCCTCTCTCACTGTCACACACGTCTCCACACTCGTGCATAAAAATACCTCCACCAAGCCTGGATGCCAGGTCGCCGTATGCTACTGCACGGCGCTGTCGTGTCGGAAGCACACTGTAGTCCATTTCCCCCGCTCTCAGCGAACATAAAAGCACGCGCGCGTGCACGCAGAAGTGCAAGCATGAGGCAATGCAAAAATACAGGATTTTGGCTCCAGAGAAAGGGAACGGTTTCCACTCGACTCGTTTGTTCTTTTTGTACTGAATCCAGAAAATTTGAAAACATGTCTACGAGTCTCAGGTTAACACACCCACGCATTGGCACGTGCTTGCTGTGGTCACACAGCCCAAGCGAGCGAAGCAGGCTCATCTCTACCGGGCCACGGCGCTAGTGCAGATGTACGTGGAAGCCCTCCCAATGGAGCCCCTTGTGGTGAGGGATGCAGGGAGAAAAAGGATTAATGACGCTGTGATGGGTTAGAGCAGAGGCGGGGGAAATACTGGAGGGAACGGAGGGAGGGAAGAGAGTATTTGCAATATTAACGTGGACCTTTTCGCACACGCCACTTAAAAGACACGTGAAGACAGGGCACTATGGCCCGTTGACTGGAGGGGGGAAAGGGGGGAGCGAGAGAGAGGACGGGAGGGAGAGGTGACCTTAGCAGGGTGACGGGAGGATTCTTTCTCTTTTGAGATCTCAGGTTTGCTTCATTGTCCAGTGGAGGAATCTAAATGAAAGACTTTTTCTCCTGGTTCCCTGTGCCTCAGTGCGGTTCAGATCATTGAGTGTGAGATCAGAGAAGCACCCCCCCCCCCCCCCCCCCACAAAAAAAAGGAAATGGCTACAGAAAAAAATGAAGGTAAAATGGAGGGCAGGCTCTTAGGACTGCGAGACGTCTCAGCTTCACTCCCAGACAACAATGACGCATCAGCGCCCGGGTGTGGATGCGCCAGCAGGACGGCGGCGCTCGCGCGGATCTTCCCCAGCTCCGCGCCGTCCTCGCCGAAGAGCTCGTCATCGGGGCGATGACTGCGGAGCGGCGAGAATGACAACGGAGGCAATCTCGCTCGCCGCGGCCGTGGAGCCCGTCCAGACCGCTCCTCCAGAGGCGTCTCTCAGAGAGCCTCTCCACGGATACAGCCGTTAAACGGCCGAAAGCAGGAGAAAGGCGCTGAGAAGCATCGCGCGTCTGAACGTGGCGTAGGAACGGGGCCGGCGGCGTGGGGAGGGAGGGCTCCGCGCGCTCGTGCTCGCAGACGCGGCCCTCCCTGCGGTGTGAGCGCGCTCGTTAGGCATGCAGATGTTGGGTTAGTGATGTCATCCCTCAGTCCTAACACCACTGTGGGGCTGGGGATAGAAGATGTTTTTATAGGGCCAGTTTATGCTGTTCAACCTTAACAAGCATGTGAAGCATGGCTACATAGACCTTTTTGGTACATGCCAACATTGCATTGGAGTGGGGTGGCAGTGTGGAGTAGTGGTAAGGGCACACTGTTAAGATCTGTGTGGAATAGTGGTAAGAACAGTGTGGGGTATAGGTCTGTGTGGAATAGTGGTAAGAACAGTGTGGGGTGTAGATCTGTGTGGAGTAGTGTTAAGAACAGTGTGGGGTATAGATCTGTGTGGAGTCTTGCAGGTTGCAGGTTGACTCCCTGGTGAGCCACAGGGCACTGCTGTGCCTTTGCGCAGGGCTCGCTACTTGAATGGATAGTACTCACATTGTTGAAATAGCTCAGGAACTTTTCCAGAGTAATTCAATATCGGAATGGAAAAGGAAATATTTATTCCTGTAAACACAATGCGCATGTTTGTTTGTTCTGGCGCCCCCCGCTGAACCAGCCCTCCCCTTCTCTTCCCCTCCTCTGGCGCAGGTGTCGGACCGCTGTGTGGTGGCCTTGGTGCCCAAGCAGACGTCGTCCTACAACATCCCCCCTTCAGCCAGCATATCTCGCACCTCCATCAGCAGATACGGTGAGTCTCACCTCCACCTGTGTCTCACCCCTCTACTGTGCACTCCCTGTCACCAGAAGCGACCATGAAACTGTTTGCAACCACAACCTACTTTACTTGGCAGATTTGGAAGATTTGTTATGTTATTGGATACTTGAATAGAATACTGCCCTCAACCATCATTCATTAAAAAACATTTTACTTTGCAAATTTCTTATGTGATCGGATATTTTAATAGAACGCTGACCTCAAGCAACCATCATTCATCAAAAAACGTCTGTGTTTTCTACTTTCCACATTCATAAAAAAAATTAAAAAAAAACTTTTCCGCTAATCTTTTCTCTGCTCACCATAAAACCGACAAGTCACTCCACTAGTATATTCAGAAACTCGGTGTGTATTTTAAATCAGCCCTGACCTGAAAGAGCTTTGAGGAAATGCAGCCTTCAGGGTAATCTGTGCGTAACCACTGTCTCAGCACCCCGCCTCAGTCTGGAAACAGCACTTAGTCTAACGGTGATGGGCACACCAGGGACTTGCCCAGTTAGGCATTGGACTGACTGCAAATGTAACATCTTTCATGCACACCTCTCGCTATTCAACCTGTGTCTCATAGTTTATGTTTGAATCGCTGTTCTCACCTTGAATCATTTTTCTCACCTTCTGTTTTTTTGTGGGGGGGATCAGTCCTGATTTTTCCTCATTTTCCTGTTTTCTGTAAATATGCTGTGCAGATAAAAATGTAATTACATTGAACTGAGCCATAGACCTAGCTTCAGTAAGTTTGTGTGATTGGTTAGTAAATGCTGTATCATACAGTCTGAAAAGTTGGCAGCTGCACTGCTCTTCCCAGGGTTTTAGCTGCAAGGTATGCGCCTGGCTTGGGAGGCTACTGCTATAGGTACACTAATGTGCTTTAATGACGTAGCTGGTGCGTCCTGTAGGAGGCGCTGTGTCACGCACAGTGAGAACAGTGTGAAAGCTCGCAGGCCACAGGCTGCCGGTGGAGGCTGGCTCTCCTCGCATTGTTTATTTCAGAGCCTGGATGCAGGCTGGGGTTGAGGAGCAGGGAGACGTGGGTAGTCTATCTTACGGTAAGGAATAACAACGGTAGCTCCTCCGCCACGGCCGCTGCCACTCAGGGCCGGGCTGTAATGGGCTGACGCGTGCTACCTCCTTCCCCCCAGGCGCCACTTAGCGCGTGCGCCGCAGGCCCCCATCTGGCCCTCTCCGGGCCCAGGCCCGCGGAGTTGAAGGCCGCTCTGATTGCTAATTATTCGCTGTGAATTACGCTTAACACAAACGAAAACTGAAAATTGCGCGCGGCCAATTACCAGGGATGGGGCTGGAGCGCGAGGCTCGGCAGGAGTGCCGCTCGGCGCCGGTGTGGGCCAACTCCTTTTCTCAGCTCTCAGCTCAGCACGGAGAAGAAACCTTTAAATCCAGCAAGTGATTATAGAGGCCTTTGTGTGCATAGTGTAAAGGAAACACGTTTAATAGAGCTCCAGGTTTCCTGGGCCTGTCAGCTCTTTCCCTCTCCCCAGCCCATCAGATCTACCCTGGCTGTGGGTCTTTAGCAGTGAAGGAGCCTGGAGCTCAGCGGGCAACCATAAACATGCCTTTTTGTGTTGTAGATATGAGGGACATGCAGACCTCTCTGCCTGTCTGTGTTCTGTTCACAGACGGTGCTAAAAGTTCCCCCCCTTCAAAACAAGTCTGTTTTCTCCCTTTACTTGAGCCAACGAATTTGTTTATCTTCACAAAATTACCTTTAGCCTGCCAGATTGGATCAGATTTGACACAGGAAACAATGATTGCCCGTTTTCAAAAGTGTATTTTACTGTTGGTTGTTATTATTGCACACTTGTTTGTGTCCTATGGCGGACGGAAGAGCTTTTAAATTGTTTAACGGCATGTAACGTAACACTGACAGAAATACCCAGCTGTAAAACTTAAGTTACTGGCCTGGGCCAGAAGCCCAACCCCCAGCATTTGGAGACCAGTGTTTACTGGTGTTTTTCAGCAGGGAGGCTATACCTCATTCTTAATGAGGCTGCTGGTATTGTAATGGCCGTTATATAGTGTCTGTATGTGTGCAGGCATGCATGCGTGTGTTTATAAACTCATGCACTCATATTTGTGCGTTAAAGAGTACAGATATACTAGCGCTTGTTTTATTCAACATGTTGAAATAAACGGTACATCATGAAGTTTTTTTGCATCATGTGGTTATGAGTTTTCTTCATTACTCCAAGGAGCCTGAGCCTGTTTTATTGCAAACAGCTTGTTGAATATTTCACCGCGCTCAGGAGATGTAAATGAAAGGACGAAGACGGCGCTCGCGGCGGCGGTGGCGGGGAGGGGCGGGGCTGGCGGGTGGCGCGGGGCCCTGCGCTGCATATAAAACAGGCGGTCTGCTGGCACAGCCCGCCGCCCATCAATCACGCGGCGGCGCGGCGGGCGCAGCTGCGCGCGGGCACCCGCTGATTGATTCATATCAGTTTAATGCGCCGCCACTTAGCATCTCGCCTCAATTTACAGCAAGCGAGCGGTCCTGGACACCGAGCAGACGCCCCCGACCGGAATCGGAAAAAGCGTTACGCTGTTCGCCCGAAAGACGGCTAAAACAAGGGGCAGGTGAACTCGACAGAGAGAGAGAGAGAGAGAGAGAGAGAGAGAGAGAGAGAGGGAGAGATGGAGAGAGAGAGAGAGAGAGGGGGAAAGACAGAGAGACGGACGTGAGAAGTTTTGAAGCAGCCTGTGGCTTAAGCGGGATTTTAAGTCTGCGCTCCCCAAACGCGCGTGGTCCAGTCCACCGCCTTTGAAAACTGCTCAAGGCGCTAAGTCGCCGCGGCTCGCTGACTTTGTTGTCCCGCGCACCCTTTGATGCCGGGTGAGACCCGCCGCTCGCCCGTCCCCAGAGCTCCGCCTGGCTCCGGGGGAAATGCTAATTGGAAGCGGCGAGGACGAGATCTGATTTTCCTTTCGCCCTGGAAGGAAGCATCACGAGGGGGAGGGACAGAGGAGGAGGAGGAGGAGGGGGGGGGGGGAGCGCTTAACTTATTAGAAATCTTTTGATGTATTGATTAGGGCCGTGACAGGGACGCTTCTGCATGTCCCCGGCACAGTGCGGCAGGGGGACGGTGTTTATTAATGCCTTTAAAAAGGAGAGGGGGCAGAGACGCGTCTCATCCTGCATGAGGGATGGGCCGGGGACAGATGCATTCTCGCCGGAGCGAGGGCCCTGGCGGCCAGCGGGCGGAGCTTAATGAAATATCAGAGTACCGCATCAGTCTCTCTCACGGGGCTCGCTGGCACAACCTGACCGCATCGAGGGCCCGGAATGTTCTGGCCGGAGAGTGTAGACCCAACGTTCTTCCTCTCTCTCTCTCTCTCTCTCTCTCTCTCTCTCTCTCATCGTCACAGGTCCTTAAAATGAAATTATCCAGCGATGCACTTTACTTATGTGGTGTAACTAATCTGGAGTCATTCCATTTGCAGCTGGGCATGGAGGAGAGAGAGAGGGCACAGGGGTCTGAGCTTTGTAATGAGCTCCTGAAGAATGGGTATGATTACCTGGGGAGCAGTGTGGAGGTGTGTGTAGCTGTGTGTGTGTGTGTGTGTGCAGGTGCACACAGCTGAGCTGTGTTGAGGCTACACTCCACACTACCTGTGCAGTGAAGGCCTTTTAAGGGCACGGCTCATTGTGGCAGCATTGGCTGTGAGCGGGTGGGCTCTCAGACAGAGTGCTCCTGGGCTGCTGTGTCACATTACGCTCTCTCTGTTTCTCTCTCTATCCCTCCGCCCGCCGCTCCCTCCCTCCCTCCCTCCCTCCCTCCCGCAGACTCCACCTTCCGGTACACAGGCAGCCCCGACAGCCTGCGCTCCCGCGCCCCCATGATCACGCCCGACCTGGAGAGCGGCGTCAAGGTGTGGCACCTGGTCAAGAACCACGAGCACGGCGACCAGAAGGAGGGCGACCGCGGCAGCAAGATGGTGTCCGAGATCTACCTGACCCGCCTGCTGGCCACCAAGGTACCGTGCCTCCGAAGTGCTGAGACCCGCGCTCTCTCCTGTCACCACCAGAAGACTTCTAACTGACAACCCACAAGGGCTATTCAGCTAGGATCCTCAGTGGCATGGTCAGGTGGTATCATGGAAATGTCTGTAAGATTTGGGCCTCTTCAAAGGGAATTTGACCGTAAAATGAAATTTTACTTGTAGAAGAGTAGCTGTCCTCGTGATTAAAATGAGAACTGCTTAGGTTCTACGTAACGAAAATGCCCCTGGGGCAAATTGCACGCATTTAATGTAACTATGGTGTGAATAACTGATTTGTGCAGTTGACTTATAGCAAGCTATTTCAGATACGTTTACAACTTCTACACTATTTGGTTGTCATAATGCAGTAAATCCGGCAAGGACATTCGGTTTATAGAATACTGACGATGAGACAGAATGGGGGAGAGGAGGCGTAGGCGTTAAGCCAAGCAAGGAGAAATGTATGGTTGACATTCGTTGACATTCTCTCATATGAGAGCTGATATTTTCCGCATCTACACACTTCAATAAATTATCTGACAAAAATATCACACTTGTCTCTTGCTTATTCATTGTAGTCTTTCCTCAACAGAGAAACAACCTGCTTGACTTGTCATTTTAGTGGAACAAAGACAGAAGTAGCCGAGAAATCAATTTGCAGTATATAACTGCAGTAAAAACTAAATGTTTTCAATGTGGGGTCACTTCAGGTGTCGTTACACTGTTTACAAGGTTGGGTCTGTTACTTCCAAGAGTAGCCATCACATCAAAGCCTATATCGAAATAGCCCAATGGTTGTTGTAGGCCCAGGTGGTTATGTATGTAAATGGTGTCTAGATGCCTAGAGGGGTGGAAATCTAGCTTGAGAGATGGCTTGACATAAACAGACTTGGTTAGCGCTAATTTAGCTCATGTTTTACCCGGATTTTTCCTGGCAATGTCCTAGTCAGCTAGAAAACATTTTTCAGCCAAAATGTAGAATGGTTTGACCGAATTTAGACTTTGAATTTAGAATTTGGTGAAAACCCGGCTACGTTTGGTTGAGCAGTGAAAGGCCACGGCCGATGTCTGCTAGTGTTTCTGTACTCCCCGCAGACAGAACAGGGGCTGTGAGGTAGAGGGCGTGGTTGCGTTGAGGCCTGTCAGTGGATGGAATCTGGGTGTGTCTCTGGTGCATCTCCATCTCTGCTGTGTGTGTGTGTTTCAGGGCACGCTGCAGAAGTTCGTGGACGACCTGTTCGAGACGCTCTTCAGCACCGTGCACCGTGGCAGCGCCCTGCCCCTCGCCATCAAGTACATGTTCGACTTCCTGGACGAGCAGGCGGACAAGCACGGCATCCACGACACGGACGTGCGTCACACGTGGAAGAGCAACTGGTGAGGGCGGCCGGCCGGTTGGGTGACGCAGAGCGCAGCCCTCAGGCGGGGAGGGGAACTGCAGGGAGCTCAGGGAAATGAGAGCCACAGCATATCGATAGACCTTGAGCAGAAATAGATTTGCGCGTAGGAGCTCTGTGAAACCAAGGGTCTCAAATTGCAGCCCTGGAGGGCCTCACTGTCTGTAGGATTTTATGTTTTCCTTTCAGCCAACAGGTAAATTTAGGCCTTGGAAACAATGTATGTGGACTCTTTAGCCAACCGGTTTCTTAAATTAAGTGCTGAAACAAAGCCAGCAGGCACTGTAGCCCTCTAGGACTGGAGATCCCGAAGCGTAAAGACTGTTGGTTGTTTAAAATGTGTCCCTTTATACCCATCTCTCTGTTTGCGTTCTCCCAGCCTCCCGCTGCGTTTCTGGGTGAACGTGATAAAGAACCCGCAGTTCGTCTTCGACATCCACAAGAGCAGCATCACGGACGCCTGCCTGTCGGTGGTGGCCCAGACCTTCATGGACTCCTGCTCCACCTCCGAACACCGCCTGGGCAAGGACTCCCCCTCCAACAAGCTGCTCTACGCCAAGGACATCCCCAACTACAAGAGCTGGGTGGAGAGGTGAGGCTCCGTCAGGAATCATGCGGGTTTGAGAGCTCCCTTTCTCTCTCTGTCGGTCCCTGTCTCTCCCAAACATGGAGCTACAAGTGAGAAGGGAGGTAAAGGAAACTTTTCAAAGCTCCCTCACTTTTCTTTCTGAAAGGGTGTCACTGGAGTTTCATTGTGACACTGAAAGTGATCTCAGGGACGTAGATATTTTTTTGCGGTCTTAAACAATGCTCTCAAAAGTTATAGAATAACTTTATTTTTCCCAAGGGCAACTTCAGGTAAAGGAGATGTATGAGACCGAGGTGGTTGACAGTGGAAATATAGAGCTCTAAAACAAGCTATTACAGTTTTATGAAGGGAGTTTAGTTTGTGGTGGAATATTTATGCGTGTGACAGCTGCTTGGGCGGATGGACCCAGTTACAGAACTCAAGATGGTACCGTGCCAGTGTCGGCTACAGCCGGCACAAATGGCTGCAGCATCAACCAGGGGGGAGGAGTTTCATTTGGAGGGATGTCCGTGTCTCATTGTGCACCAGCGACCTCCTCTGGGCAAGTCATTAAGTGTCCTCCTCTGTTTGTGTGAGCTTCACTAGTGGACTGAAGGAAAGAGCCTTCAGGTTTCAGAGGGGAGGATGTGCTTGTTTGCAGTCTGCCAAATCACCAGATTGGGTGTTGGGTTCAGCACGAACACAGAAAGCGGGCAAATTTGAAATCTGCACCCAGGGCCGACTGCTCTGACCCTCGCCCCCCCCCCCGCCTTGCGTCTCCCCAGGTACTACGCTGATATAAACCGGCTGCCCGCCATCAGCGACCAGGACATGAACGCCTACCTGGCGGAGCAGGCCCGCCTGCACTCCACCGAATTCAACATGCTGAGCGCCCTCAACGAGATCTACTCCTACGTCAGCAAGTACAGCGAAGAGGTGAGCCGCGTCCGCGTTAGCGTTAGCACGCCCCAGCCCCTGTGTGGAGCATTCGCTTCTTTACACAGCGTGTCTCTGTGTTAAAACCGTGACAGATTGGAGCCTGAGTCCTCCAGCAGAAGCAATGTTGTGTTTTTTTTTTTGTTGTTGTTGTTAATTTGTTTAGTGTAAATGGCATTTGGTGAATGATCTGCTGGGTAATCCGCGGGTCTTTAATAACAAAGCGGCGTTTTCTCTCTGAACGCTCCGTGCGGTGTTTTTGGTGCTGTAATTGAGTGCAGTGCTCTTCAGTTTGGAATGCCGGGTCCTTATCCTCATTGTGTCTTTAGAATCCTGGCTAGGTCAGAAATAGAGCTCTTGTGCGGCGTCGCTGTAAATGACTGTTTTGTCTGTGGTGCCCTGAACAGGGCCTTGAGACACTTCTGTGTCACAATGACACTGGCAATCCAAAAATACGTTATTATGTAAGTAATTATACAGTGCAGTGTATCTGGGATATTTATATAAGCTTTCGAAAACATGACGTAATACTAAATTCTTCCCTTTCACAAATTGATTGTTCCAAGCTGTGGTCTATGGGTACTTGCCGGCTGCAGCCAGGCCTAAAATCCTACGGATTGCTTGCCGCTGCTGTGGAAAGATGGATCGAGAAGGACCAGCACCCATTTAGCTGAGCACCAGGTTGCTTCACACCATGATGCCTGGAGCACTGTTTTGGTGTGTAGCCGTCGCCGAGCGGTGAGCGATAGCGGTAGCTCTTTCCATTCACCTGCGGAGAACAGCTGCAGTCCAGCAGATCGGCTCTTATAAACATCACAGGAGAGGCCGCCGCCCTCAGAGGGCTGCGATCAATGCCCAGGCAGGTGTCCGTCACTCAGCTGTGTGACCCTGGTGATACAGGCACTGTGTGCGGAATATCAGGCCATCTCCTGGTGCCCATTAGCCTGACCTTTGCATGAGCCTGCATATGAAAAACACCAAACTGGCCCTCTCACACACAGCCCACCTGCAGCAGCTGCAGAGAGAGCAGCCTCTGGCATTCTCTCCTCTCTCTCTCCTCTGCCATTTCTCTCCCCCACTATCCTTTTTCTACTCTTTCTCTTCTGCCTTTCCCTCTCCTCTGTCTCCTCGGTATTTTCTCCCAACCGCTCTCATCTCTCTGCTCGCTCTTTGTTTCTCCCAATTCCTCTCTGCCTCTCCTCTCTCATCAATATCTTCCCCCCTCTCTCTCTTTTCTCTTTCTCCTTGTTTCTCTGCTCTCCCCCCGTTCCCAGTGTGCAGTGGTTAAGCCCACCCCCCCCCCCCCTCTGGTGAGTTTGTTTTCTCACAGCCCTTCAGAGGGGCTGTGCAGCGGGCTCTCTGGAATACGGCCGGCTTAAAGGGATTTGCGGAAATGGCGGGAGGAGCCGCACCTGCGCGGGCCGGGCGCATTAATAATAGACGGGGCCGCCGGTGACCGGGGCCCCGGACCCCGCCAGCATCTCAAAGCTCTTTAGCGGGTGAAGGGGAAGAGGGGCGCACTGGAGCCCCACACTGGAGCCCCAAGCAGGGTCGCTGCCAGGCCTGTGCCTCCTCCATGAGGAACATGTTTTTTTGTTTAGTTTTTTGTTTTTTTTTAATGACAAGTTACATCCCAGCCAGTGCTTAACGTTCCCGCAACATTGCCTGTGACGTTGTGAGAATGTTATGTGTTAGCTGGGAATGTGCCAGATCGACTCTTTTTAAAAAACTAACGTTTCCTCTTGCTTTTTCTCTGCAGTCTGTCGATGAGGAAAGAGTCACATGCACACTTTGTAGTGAAAGGGGAAAGCAGAGGTTGTCATATTAACAGTTCCCTTTGTCTTTCTTACATTTGATTGATGTCAGGATTAAGAAGCGTGCGATGCCATTCTGACACTGGTTTTATTGATCTAATTTATTTTCTCTCTTTGATATTCACATAAAATCACAAGTGCCGTTGGGGGTGTCACTCTCACATTCATTCAGACCTCGCATCCGGGGAGATGCAGCAGCCTCTGCGGGGTTCTCTTTTGAGCAAGACTTGACAAATGGCATGTTAATATAAAAAAACGTATTAGGCGATACGGCAGAGGTGTGTGATTACAGATATCATCTAACAATGCTGTGGCTTTCTCTTTGACGTTAGACATTAATAAGATTTTCCCTCTTAATTTATATTCATACAATATCTGTGCCATTAAACCTTATGCACACGCTGCTAAACTCCGCCAGATATTGCAGCCTCATTCTTTTGTGACGGCAAAAGAAAAAAAAGTGGCTGTATTTCCATTGGCGTAAATTAGAATGTCAAAAATTTTATGTCCTAATTTAGTCGGTCATGCTTAATGAAAACAACCGTAAAAATTTAATCAACATTGTAAAATGCCAGACCTTAAGTCTTAAGTTGACACTTTTGCATAAAAATGTAATCCAAATTGATAAAAGAGGTGCGATTCAGAATGCACGCCTTCACGGCGTGAAATACCGCGTATGTATTTCCACAGCAGTAACAGAATCATCGCTGACAAAATGGCGTCATTGTCAGCAGAGCGCTGGGATACGGCCGCCGTGACCGCCCTGCGTGGCGGGGAGCTCCTGTGTCCGCGTGTTTAGCAGGCCTTTCCCCTGTCTTTGTGCTGCAGCTCACGGCAGCTCTGGAGCAGGACGAGCAGGCCAAGAAGCAGAGGCTGGCCTACAAGGTGGAGCAGCTGATCGGCGCCATGTCCCTGGAGAGCTGAGACCGGTCGCCCGGAGCAACTGTCCGTCAGCAGCGCCCCGCCCGAGCCCCAGGACCTACAGCACCGCGGGCCGGGAGCACCACTGGACTCAAGGACTTTTATTTTGGAAGGAAGATATAGAAAAATATTGACTTGATTTAATTTCTTTTTGAAAAGCAAAGGCCGCGTCCGGCAGCTGCTGGGAGACTACTGTGAAGGCTGAAGAGTAGGGGCGCCGAGGGGGTCAGCGTGTGAAAAACAGAAAGAGAAGACAGAGGGAGGTGAAGGGCTTCCTGAGGTGTCGCAGATTCCTTTCTCTGGCAGAGCCCCTGCGCGTCACCGGCGGGGTCGAGGCTCGAGTGCTGGGCGGACCGCACACTGCTGCAGCGACAGGACTCCACGGAGGAGACCAGCGCTGCCATGTGACAGCCAGGGTACTCTCGCAGGAACCAACGGGGCGAAGGACACGCATCAGAGAGAGCGAGAGAGAGAGAGAGAGAGGGAGGACCAGCCTCGCACGGCCCCACACCTGATTTCCCGAGCTGCCGACCCGAGAGTGTGCTCCCAGATTTTATTTTTGTACGCGTACATTTTACTTTGCGTCGGGCTTTGAGCTCGGCGACTCGGACAGCTGTCGCATTCTGATTGTGGTTTGTGTAGACCTTTATTCGATCGTATAGTGGGGGGGGAGGGAGGGAGGGGAAGGGGGAGGGGGGTGGGGAACAAAAGACTGGTACATGTCTTCTGCTCTCAGTGTCTCCACCACACATTTGCACATTTTGAAACATAACCCCGTTCCTTCAGAGGACTCGGAATCCGTAGTTACGCGTCTGTGTCGTCGGAAGAGAAGCGGAATTCCGCGTGGAGGGTTTGGAGTTCAGGGTGGGCCGTGTCAGCTTCTGATGCCAGCACCCCTCAGTATGTACAGGGGCTGACAGGCAACCTGTGTGGGACTGAGATGCTAACATAGGTAAGGACCAACAACCAGGGACCTCATCCTTTTAAAGACTGTCCTCAGTAAAAAACAAAAATGGGTTCCTTCCTTAGCTGTAAACAGGCCGTTCTTTCGTCATCGGTGTACGTTCCGTTTAATGCATATTCATGTGTGTGAATGTACAAATGCAGGCGCGTTTTAGTTTTGGCGACGACATACTTCATGTTTCCTTCACAGAAGGAGCCAGTTTAACTGTAGCCCATCACAGGATAGATGCTAAAGTCATTCTTTTGTTTACTCTTATCAGAAAGCTGCTTGCATCCATCCTGCCCTCCTTGGCATCACACCCCGCTTGTGGCTGCATTGCCAGACCACACACACTGCAGTTACACAGTATGAAGAATGTCAGACGTAGACCTCGGTGAATAGACTGAAACTTTTTAGTGGTCCTGAGGGAACAGAAGAAGCAGGGGAATGGTGTTAGGACTTCAGTCCACCAATATTAACCACATAGGCCAAGCTGTGTTTTTTTTTTTTTTTTTTTTTTTAATTAAAAATGTATGTATTTTTATTGTGTCATGCCGAAGAAGGGTCTTGTTTTCTTCCGTCTTCCTCTCATTTTCAGTGCCAAGGAATCGCATTAGTCACAGGCGGACGCTTAGGTGCTCGCAGGCTTTTCCATTTCCCTCCCGGCTATCAGTGAGCTCTCTACGAAAAATGGATTTTATCTCGCGAGGTCCTCTTATGGTTTGACTTGGTGCCAAAAGATCACGTTATGTAAACTGTTCGAGGAATGGTTAATGCTTTACGTAAAGGGACCAAACGCTTCAGAGTCTGAGAGAGAGACTGTGTAAAGGCATTTGTGTGATGGGAGAGCCGAGCAGTAAGCTGGAGCCCTCTACCACGTCTTCTCTCTCCCCTGGCCTGCTCGTGATCCCAGGCAGGAAGACAGCAGGCTCTGGAGAAGAAATACTTAGTGTAAAATATTTAGTTGGATAGAGTTGTGTGGTCATGTTCGACATGAAGTTTATTAACAGGAAGCATGATGTAAAGAAGACAGATGTCAAGTGTAATGCATGGTACCAGATAGAGCTTTAGTAGAACCCGCCCATCTGAAGTTGCAGTGAAGTAGGTTTACATAACAGTTAGCCGCGGCAGAACCTCTATTTCAGCGACTGGAGGACCAAATACTGTAGATGGAGTCATTGGTTTTGTTTCAGTATTACTGTTTGTGCACAGAACTCTGTTGTAGTTCATTGTTTACATCGGAAAACTTAATACTTGAAATAGGTAGGAGTGAAGATGTACAGTGCAGTCTGTAAGTATTTGGACAGGAACACTATTTTTGTTATTTTGCCTGTGTATTCCAGAACAGTTGTATTTGAAATGAAACAGTGGATATGAGGTTAAAGTGCAGACTGCCAGCTTTAATTTGAGGGAATTTACATCCATACCGGGCATACCATTAGCAATTACAGCCCTGTTTATTCAGTTTGCCCATTGTTGATCCAAAACAACAAAATTTGTGTCACTGTCCAAATACTTACAGTCTGCGCTACATATTGAGCTTATTTATGCATGTAACATCACACGAAAAAGGAACTTAATGGATGAAAGGTGCTGTTCTCTGTGGCCTTTGGCCCCATTTAATGAATGCTCCTGAGTGGTACACAAGTCCCCCAGTTTTTGTTAGCGCAACCTTTGTTGCGCAGGCTCAGCTGTATGAACTTGGCATATTCTTTTTCAGTAGTCTCCCAGGAGTCACCCCTTTTAAATATATTTGATTAAACGCGAAGTAAAAATTTTAAAAAGCAAAGATGATATAGCTTCACACTTGAAGGCTGTGTGTCCCTTGTCTTGTCAACAGCGTTTGATGAGAGTATCATAATGAAAAGGTGCAAGGGAGTGAGAGAGAGAGAGAGAGAGAGAGAGAGAGCCCTTTAGCACTGGTTTCCTCCTCTGACTTTGAAGCAAGACTTTGATCTTTGCAAGCCGTGTTCACCGTGTGATCAGGAGATAAAAAAAAAACACATCAAAAAAGGAGAGAAAAAATGACGGGAGACCTGTTGGGTGCTTGACATGTGATTAATGTGTCCAGGGGGGGGGGGGGGCTGTCAGCTGCCAGTCGCTGGGCACAGCTGTACACCGCTGGCCTCAAACACACGGCACACAGGACAGCCATAAAGCCTTGGGCCCGTCTGTACTGTCCCAGTCTCCTCAGCTGCTTTCCTTCCTGGGTTCCACACATCAGGTTAGGGCATCGGTCAGCTGACTCCTTTTCGTACCTCATAGCTGCCTTTTACGTTTTTAGCTAGTTTTAGTTTTTTCTTCCATTAGAACAGTCAGGCACTGCTTTGCAGAATCTTCTCATTTCCATTGCATTGCACTCGATCAGGCCAGAATGCTGCAGGTTGGCTAATAGATCAAACCCTTTGTAATGGAGTGCTATTTAACGTTTTACCAGACGGATTGAAGCCGGTGTTCCCTGTGTAGCAGTCAGTGGGGAAAAAGGTGGAGGAAAAAAATGTCCGCATGATCTTGAGAAATGGCTGTTGTATATTCACAGATTGCATTCATCTAATACAGAGTCAAAGACTTGGCTTTAGTACAGAGTCAGCATTCCACAGCAAAGTGCTTCCCTTGTCTTTGTTATACATGAACCACAGTGAAACCTGTGCACATTGAATTTCCTTTCATTGAGGCAAAAGTCTTGAAGTCTTAATTTACAGTTTTCACCCATTTTATGAACGATATTTCAGATAATAGAATATTCCTTGTCCCATGCATATTCCATCCT
Organism: Anguilla rostrata; assembly: GCF_018555375.3. Classification (NCBI taxonomy): domain Eukaryota; kingdom Metazoa; phylum Chordata; class Actinopteri; order Anguilliformes; family Anguillidae; genus Anguilla; species Anguilla rostrata. Next base: position 23,048,755 of record NC_057943.1, on the reverse strand, counting down.
GGAGGCTTTCCATCATGGGAAATGTCATTCAAAAAAAGAAAAATTGAGGTTACGTTTATTTTTTGTTTGTTTGTTTGTTTGTTTGTTTGTTTGTTTGCCTTTCTGCAGTGCAGAAATAAATGTTTAAACCTCATCGTCTGAGATATTTTTAAATTATTTGCAAGCATGATAGATAATAACCATACATCCATTAGGCTGGAAAATCAGGCACTTTTCTGATCTTGGCTTACATCATGCCATCAGTGGTTGAGTGGCATGGTAAAAGAATGACTTCTAAGGACTAGAAAGACATGTTATGTCATTTGGAAAAAAATGTCAATTGGAGAACAGTCTTTTCCATTGTAAGCTGATGAAATATTGCAAGTAATAAGTAAATATCCTTTCATTTCAAAATACACATTTATAATGCCCCATTCATTGTAGACACTGGAGTTCTGTAATATAGTTAATTAAAAATAACGATGATGATAATAATAATGATAATAATAATAACAATAATATTGGCTGTCTGTTCTTGTTGTTTTATAAAAGTGTTGTGAAAATTGTAAGAAAGTTAAAGTATTTAAAAAAAAGTTGTTCTTGTTTTTTTATTTTGTTTTTGTTATAATATATTATTGTGTACCTATTGTAAATATGAAGCACACCTATTTTGCAAGCCAAGGATTCACTTTGTACTGTTGTTATATATAAATAAACTTTACTGGTTAAAAAAGTAAAGAGGCAGCGTCTCTTGAGAACTTGAAAACTAGCAGGCACTCCATTTTTTCTTGGATCAATAATTGGTCTCATAGTGAACATGAAAAATATATGACCAAGAATAGGCAGCCGGAGTCTGAAGAGAGCAATTGTTCTGAAGGGAACACCGTGAGTACCCCATTCTGCACTGGAACCAATAAGTCCTTCAGGCAACCAGCCCTGCTGTAGACAGTGAAGAACATTACTCAGGCCTACAAGTGAGATCTCCTCAGCATCAAAGGAAAGGAGAGAACAATGCAACTCCTGAGGCACCCCAACCTGCCATAGCAGGGATTTCCAACCCTGAGATCCTGGGCCCTGCACTGTTTTCCATTCTAGCTAATTTCTTAATTAAAGCTTCTGAAAAGCTATTGCGTAATGTTGTGCTTAAATGGGTATTGACAGTGGTTTGGCTCATAATTTGCTTTGTCTTTAGTCACAATTTTCCACAAAAATTTCAGTTAGGTTTTCAGTTTTCAGTTTCAATTCCAGGGGCCATATGTGTAGTATAAGGCTTCTGAGGATTACTCCTTTGATTCATGTTAAGAGATTTTGGAAGGCTAAAAACTGGATGACCCCTGTCACTTTAATATCTGCCAGATGTGTTGCACTGGTCACAGCTGCTTCAGTGAGTGCAGGAAATGTCATGTTATGAACATGGATCACTAAATTTCCTCTCTTTTTTTGTATGAAAGCAAAAAGCGAGACTTGTGGCACAGTCAATGGGGTCTGTGGTCCACCCATGTGGGCCTGGGTTCAATTCTACATCATGCACCTTCTGAGCTGTGATCCTTTCTCTCTTACCCTTTCTGCTTTCTACCCGTCTGGATAAAGCAAAATATGAAAGGAGGATCGACTGTCTGCTCTCCTTTAACAATCAATCTAATTTATAGGCTACCGACACATTTCTTCCCTTTTTGTGACTGAGCATGTAGCAAACTATTAGTTAGACAGCCGGTCAAACCAGGTTGGTTTGCAGTTTACTAGCAGTCTATACAGGTAGTGATGGATGTATGCTTGCTAACTAGCTAGTAATTGTTCCACATGTGACTAGCTATATTTTATGTACTGGGCCTATGATCTGAATCGAATACGTAGTGCAGATCATGCAGTGACACCGACAATTTGCATTAAAAAAAACTTCATTTCTACTGGACTTTATTTTTTGCCATAAGAGCCAGATTTCTTGTTATGAGTGGTGAAATAGAATCACTGATGAGATTTTTTACCAGAATAATATCTTCATGATCAAGCCAGCATCTTTTCATTAATTCTGAATTATTTAGTAACAATAGAATATTTCTTCTTTCAGTCAGCCAAAATGCAGGAACAGGGGCCACTCTGTTATTTGGACAGAGATTTAGCTTGGGCTTAATAGCCTACACTGCATGAAAGGTTTTTTGTTTTGTTTTGTTTTTTCTTTTTTTTTAAAAGTAATTTTCCATGCTCTCTTTGAAGAAACTGGAAGCATTAGCTGAGAACATTCTCTGGTAAACCATGCATCAACAATTATCAACTGATAATAATTCAGGAATTGAAATTGTGACTGCAGTTAAAATGAGCATTCACAGGAGGACCCCTGGACCAGGGCTGAGAACCCCTGAGCCACAGGACAGTGAACACCAGGGTTAAGATAAATTCTATTTTGACCCAGCCTATTCAGCAAATCATATGACATATGCCCATAATGATCTATCGGGATTTTTCTATCAATTCTACTTCTTGAATTGTCTGAACAGAAATTAAATTTACCCAGCCCATGGTCATCAGTGACAGACTGAGGCTGTGCAAGGAAGAGTTCAAATAAAATGTAAAAAATGACAAGAAGCCTCTGGCAGCTGACACCCTGTGGGGGGATGGAGAGCCCTCACTTAATCTTGGTTAATCTTGTGATGCTTTTTTATACCTGGCCATCAATGAACACTCACACTCAGGCTCATTGCAACCACCCCCCATAACAAGATAACGGATGTTGCTAATATTTGGAAGTGCTACAATCTGTCTTCATGCAGGACCCTTTTGCAGAGACAACAAACTCTTCAAGGGTAATCTTATTGAAACTCCATTAGGGTGGAAATTGAATAATGGGCATATTGTGCTTTCCTGAGCGGTGTGCTCAAGAGCTGGGCCTCCTCAAACTGCCTGCTGAGGATGAGGGCAAATTCTGCTCATTGGCCCAAATCAGCTTTACGATGATAAAAAATGATTGAGCCATTCTGATGGCGAGCCATTCTTATAACCCACGTCTTACCAATTTGCCAGCATGCCAAAAATGTATAAAGGGAACACGCCATCCACCTGACTGATGACGCCCTCAAAGCAAAGCGCCATAAGCTTGGAGACGTTTGAGTTCTCTAAAGAGAGTGCCTTTATCTGGAGCACAAACGTAATTACAATTTTCCCATACCCAGCTTCTATATAACGCCAGCCGTCACACTGTAACAATGAGCCTTTAACCGTAAAAACCTGACATTTTTCATCATTCAATGGCTGGTTGTACAGGGAACATACAGGGTGTATGAAATATGTTTCTTATGCTTCCAGTTTGCCTAGCGCTGTGCTCTGTTCCTAAGCACTTGATATCCTTACTCATATTACAGCTTAATCAGATTGCTTTTGAGGATGAATAACAGCACTTCCTAAGTGGTGATCATTGAGTATAACTCATCCCAATGCTGGGACTCCTGAGCCTGAGGGAACCAAGCCACATTCACACGCCGAAAGAATGAATGATGCTCACTTTCACGGTTCGCTCCGGATGTGAGAGGCATGGGGATGGGACCGGGGCCCACAGCAATCTGAGAGCCCTGCTAACATTTCTGCTGGATTCCGGTTCATTAGGAGAGTATAATTAAAAACATTATTAACCGATTTTACTTCGACAATTGCAATTATCAAAAATCAGCATACGCAGGGGGAGACGTAGGGCAGTGAGTACAGAGTCAGGATAAATCCTATTTCAATTCGGTCAATTTAGGAAATTAGCTGAAATTCAATTCAATTCAAATAGAAAAATGGCCATAATGAGAAGTCTCTGAAAACTGTATGCAGAATCAAGTCATTGTGCAGTTTGAATCCAATCCATTAGACGCTGGCTCCTGTACTTGGATGGGATGGACAGGTCGTGGATTATGGGGGGCTGTTATAAGTGGTATCAATGACATTCTATCTGGGGGAGGACTCCCAAAGGTTAGAACCTTATATCTCCCTGAGAGTAGAGGAATGGGTGAGTCATGCCTTTCAGAATTATGCCGTTTTGCATTGTATTAATATTGCAAAACCCAAGTGCATTTCTCAAGGTACTGTAAGAGGGGTCGAACCCTCAAGTTAACATCCTACAGAGCTCATCCTGTCTCCGTGTCCTGTCATGAGTCGTGGTGATTATTGAGGCCAGTCATTATCCATTATCATAAATCCAAAAACCTTTTGTGACAGTTAAGTAAGTTGCTAGGACACAGAAACAAAACCCGTTAATTGTAGCACCTTAAAGTGACACTTTGGATATTGACCAATCATCTCCTGACTGTATCAATCGGTCACTCTTGTCACAGAACTTCGGTCAATATCATTAGGAAACATTTGTAAACTGCTTGTCTCTAATTAGTAGGCTTGGGTGTGTGCAGCGCTAACCCTGTTCTGTCAGGCCTGTTGGACTTTATTACTCTAAGCTATCAATATTTAAATAGGCAGGCTTGTAATGGCCTGCTATAAATATATGACTGTGCTACGCCCTATTCAGATCTCTCTTGTCCAGTAAAAGCCTCCCTGGACCACTGCCAACTGAGTGTTAGTCAGTAATACCTCATTGCTGACCAAGGTCTAAACTACCAACCGGAGCAGAATTATTTAATAACCAATTAGGTATCCATTTCCTGTCTGAATGAAAAGATATGGATTAAACACAGAACCTTCCACCTGCACCCCCTCTCCCTCTTCCATTCCCCAAAGGACACCCTTTCCCCCCTATCTGGGAGTGGGGGAACCTCCCCTCTTTCTCCAAAGAGGATGCTGTCAGTGAGAGATGCGCATAAATTTCCCCAGCTCAACCCTAACCCCCCCCCCCCACTCGAATATTTACAGGAGGGGGGAGGAGGGTAATCTCTTCAGTACATAATCCCACTCTGCAAAGACCCATTCAGAAACCACATGGGATTTATGGCCCGTAATGCCATCTGCTTTCTTAAAGAAGTTGTATGAATCTGACATCCCATTCGTTCTGGGTGGGATTTTCCGGGACGGATTACAATGCAAATTCCGAAACAATTAATGCAAGCTGGCAGAATAGAAAATGGGGTTTATTTTTCGGAAGCAGAGGGTGTCATGTCCAATTTCTAAGCATTCCACCTATCCGTGCCATTTACTTACTCTAAATTGCGTCTTATTATTAATCTGCTTAGTAGACACACTTACCATGGGCTATAAAGACACTGTTGCTCTGTCATATATTTTAGCCATAGTCAGAAGCATTAGCCGTCAAACAGACTGCCTTGTTAAATGCTCCACGTTGTTATTTCTCCCACCCATCATCAATACAGAAATGATATTAAGCGTATGATGATGGCATGTACATGTACCTAAAGACCCATTTCTAATGAATTGCACCAGAACAGAGGGTTGATTCACCTTTTGGGGAATTTTAGTTACCAGACAACAGATTTTTATCAACCGCAGTGAGTCCTCCGTCGGTGGCCGTCGGTAACCCAGCTGGTCACTCCAGACTCCAGGCTTGTTAGGGAAGAGGAGCCTCACTCCTCCTGAGAGAGCTCCTCACAGACCTCTCTTACCTGTCAGAGAGGGAGAGAGTCCAGGTGTCGTCAGCACCCCAGACGGGGCTATTTTTATCCCCGTCTCCAGCTGCTCTGCACTGCGCGTGCCGCCTGCTGCTCGCCTGCCTCCCTCATTAGAGCCCTGGCATGGGGAGAGGAGAAAAACACCCGCTGAGAACATTTGTGTGCTCCCCGCGTCCCGCTGCATATTTCACAGGTCAGGGAGCCACTGACGGCGGGAGCACGCTCCGTTACCTGGGTCTGTGCCTGCGTGCATACATACACACACACACACACACACACACACACACACACATACACACACACACACACACACACACACACACATACATACACACACACACATACATACACACACACATACACGCACACACACACACACATGCACACACACACACACACACACACACACACACACATACACACACCAACCTACACACACACACACACACACGCACACACATGTCCACACACACACTCTCAATCAAACACACAGAAACATACACATAACACATACACACGCGCGCGCACACACACACACGCACACACACCAACCTACACACACACGCACACACACACACACACACACACACACTCTCTCAATCAAACACACACAAACATACACATACACACACACGCACACACACACACACACCAACCTACACACACACACACACACGCACACACGCGCACACACACACACACACACACACACACCAACCTACACCTACACACACACACACACGCACACTCTTTCAATCAAACACACCACAGATGAATGTCCTCTCCAGCACATGATACTGACAGATTGAAATTTCTGCACTGGAGAAAAGAGAGCAAGGTCCTACTGTGGGATGTATCCTTTCATTCCCAAATACTGGTACCATTTACACTCATCACCCGCTCCCTGTGCTTTCCACAAGTCATGCTAAAAGACAGAGCCTCTACAGTGCTAGCCTGTGTCTCCTGCCACCTACAAGAGCGTGTGTTCTTCTCCCTTCAGTTAGTGTGGGACATGCAGATATGATTTATTTAGCTACATACATGCATCCCTCTGACATCACAAAACCATGGGTCTGCCTGTGGTATCGCCCTCAGAAAGTGCTAGCGCAAGGCCTTTCTGCCTATCTCCTGTCTCTGTGCCATCAGATCTGCGCCTGCCAAAATTCATCCCCCTCCACCCCTCCGCCCCCCGCCCCCCGCCCGCCGCAGCCTCATTTGCATATGCAGATGTTAATTACCCGGCATGTAGTCGGGGCCAATCGGCGGGCAGCTGGAACAGCTTGAGCCGCCGCTTTGCGCTCGTTCCCTCTCCTGCCTCTGCTCTCCTCGCGGATAATAAAAGATAATCATTTCAGATTTCCTTCATGCCTCATTTTACCCCCCGACTGAGGAGAAGCCGAGGCGCGCGGGTCCCAGATTAACCACGCCGAGCCCTTATCGGCCCGGCAGAAAGGAGACGAGGCCCCGCGCGCGTTCAGGAAGGGACCGCTTAGCGTCCCACACGTGGCAGGGTAATGGATTTGGCCTTGGCTCTACGCTCAACACCTGATGCCGCCGAGGTGGAGACCGTGCTGGCCAGATGTGGCCGAGGTGAGAGGAGACGAGCGTGGAAGATCAGACGGTCGGCACCGTCACCGCTGTTAAATCCAGACACGTACGCTAATCAGGTCCAGGCTGGGCAGATGAATGGGATTAAAATGATCCTTCATGCTATCATTTTGTTCCTACGGTCTTTCTTCCCCCCCATCATTACCGAGACCAATAGGCATAAAAGGCTGTTCTGGAGGGCCCGAGCGCACCATCACAGGTGACTCCCGCGCCTCCGGCCCTGCGAAAAAACATCTCGCAAATTATAAAGCTGGCTCTGCAGAACACTTTTCTTGCAGCGATTTAAATAATTAGCTGCAAAATTAATACACATTTAGTTAAGTGCAGATCAGTGAATAACCTTGTGTCTCATGTCACTGTTCATTCACTTTGATCTCAAAAGAGCCTATCTGTATTTACATAATGGGGATGTGCGTTTCCACTGTCTGCCAATGAGGACCCAGGACCTCTCTGTTCCTCTCTCTCTCTCTCTCTCTCTCTCTATCTCTGGCTTTCTGCTCTCCTGAATCCATTGTCCAGGCTAAGACGTGCCCGGGGTAGCAAGACCTTGCTTTGGGCGCAGTTCTTTGAGAATTATTTAAAGCTGAAGAACTGTTACTGTGAAATGAATATTTGATGGGGAAGACCTTGGTGCCTCTCTGTGCTTAGAGAAATACATCAGAGACTGCCTAGGGTGAACAGCCCCCCCAAAACACATGTGCACACACACACCACACACACATACACTGTGACACACACACACAGATTAACTTTGCACCGTATACACATGGAGGGGTCACAGTCTCCCTTCTGTCCTACAGGTTAGGGATCGTAAGAGGTGCAATTATTCTCATTCTATCTGGTGCTATTGCTCTCTCTTTCTCTCTCTTTAGGGAGAGGCAGCGACATATGAACTCAGACTATACATCTAGCTACCAGTCTACCAGAAGAATCACTCTGTTAAGACCCCATTTCAGAGCAGTGCACTCAAAGTGCACTTCATACAGTATGTGCAAAGGCTTTTTCAACTCAGCCAGTGCACCTCGATGACCTCATATAGACTCAGCTCTCAGCTTTCCCAGAGAATACATCTCTTCAAAAGAGAGGAGATTACGGCTGTCCTTCCTGTCTTGTGCAAGCCGCTGTCCTTGGACAGAGGATAGAATGCAAAAGCACAGCGAGAGTCTGAAAGGTAAATGACTCGCGCATGAGCTAGAAGTGAGCTGCAAGTGCAGAACCCCGTCCGAGCACCTCCATGCATCCTCTCTCTCTCTCTGCAGGAGGTCACCAAGGAAAAATGTAAAACACTGCAAAAAACCTGCCTCAGGAATACTGCAAACTGGCCATTTTCCAGAAGGAGAATTTCCAATATTTGTCATTGTTACAGTTACCAAACAGATCGAATGAGTAAGGAGCCAAAACGATAAAAATAGTGTCACTGTCCTAATATTCCACTGTATGTTTTGTGCCTCTCTTAATACTGCATTTTATTTATTGGATTTTATTCACTGAATTTTATTTATTGCCTCAAACCGCAATGTCAAATGACTGAAGTTGAAGAGCACAGTGTGTTTTCTTATACTACACATTAGAGGGCAGTATTGAGTCAGACTTCAAGCTCATTCCTTTTTTTTTTCACAAAACTGCTCGGATCGCTAAAACCCTGTCTAATGGCCCCATCTAGTGGACACTCACAGTCGCTGTTAGAGCTATATGGTGAATGCGGTGCTCTCATAGAGACTTCATAAGTTGTCGGTACCCCCTGAACACATCCTGTTCTGTGGTGCAGAGCCAAAGATTTCAAACAAAATTTAAAAAGATACCAACTGTGCTTGACTGACTGTGGCCGATGGCCCGGCTTATTTGATGGTGATGTTACTCAGAGAGGGACGGTTTCAGACAGGGTGGGTATGTTCTGCATGCTCTAGGCTCATTGCTCAGTAGCGACTCCAGTTGTCGATTGGGTCCCTGAGGATTTCATAATGAAAGTAAATGGAGGGACATACGTACCAGTGTGCACATTCCAAAATTAAGGGTCGGTGTTGCAGCTATGGGACTGGATCTTTGACTATGATTTTTGAAATTTGGTTGGAAAAGATTGGGAAAGCTTTGCCAAAACAGCCAAGAATTAGCTGTGCAGCCTAACTGAATGAGCTGGCACATCCTGGAGCAAACACTAATCAGATTCATCAGATAGATCTCACAAGGAACATTTTATCACATTAAGCCAAAATGTACAGATCACTACCCTGCAAGGCAGACCAAGCATCTGAAAGCTCAGAGTCCCTCATGTTGAGGCAAGGTGTTTAGCTATGTAAGGAAGCACAGTGCAAACCACACCACCCATTAGAAAACTAATTCTTGAACTAAGTCATAAACAGCACAGGTTGCTGGAATGAAACAACCACCAATATATGGAGGGAGAATTTATCAGAAGCATTTTACATCGTTAATAACCCCATTATGGATGTGTGTACAGTAGCTGAGTGCACGTGTGTGCATTATTATTCATTATGTTTTTTGTGTGTGTGTGTGCGTGTGTGTGCGTGTGTGTGTGTGTGTGTGTTTATGTGAACAAAAGACAGCAGAGGACTTATGGAGAGGATTTGTGTAAGCATTATTTAATGTGCTCGCAAACACAATTTCACACACAGTATTGCTCATTGTTACACACAGCAGAGACACATGGCTTTCTCTCTCACACGCACATGCACCCACAGAACCACAGAACCACACAGCTCCAGAGTGAGTCTCTAAATCCCCCCCCCCCCCCCCCCAGACAGCCATCCTCTCCAGATTAATGAGCTGCTCTCACTCTCCACGGTTTCACCCCCGGGTTCAAATCCATCTCTGAGAGGGCCGATGAGAAATTCAGAACAATCCACGTCCTGAGTCATAAATCACTTCAGCATGCCGGCAGCCCCACCAAATCAGGGCCAATTAGAACTTGTTATGGCCTCTGCAGGCCCCTCCCCCTGGTAACTACACTTGAGCAAGAGGGAGCTCGGAAAGGTCTGCGCTGAGGAGCACTATTATGCTGGGAAAAAGGATGGTGAGAAGGGCTTGGGACTAGAGGATGGGAAAGAGAGGTGGATGTGTGTGTGTGTGTGTGCGTGTGTGAGAATGCATGTGTGTGTGTGTGAGAGAGAGTGAGAGAGACAGAGAGAAAGTGTGAGCCTATGTGAGTATGTGCTCGTTTGTATTTGTGTGTATGTGTGTGCGTATTTGCGTGTGCGTGTATGTATGTGTGAGAGTGTATCTGCATGTGTGTGCATGGTGCGTGTTTGTATGAGTTAGCGTGTGCTTATGTGTGTGAACTTTAGTGTGTTTAGCTATGTTAGTTTTATTTAAAAAGGGAGTGCGCTCCCTTCAGAGAGAAGTGCTAAAAAGAAACATCTGGCAGGGGTTAGACTACTGACTGTGGGGAAAGAATACTGAAGATGAAGGGAGGGAGCTTTAAAAGAGAAAAAAGAGGGAGCTCTGGCCTTGTCTGTTCATGTTTGAGAAACTGTACATAAGAATGTGATGTCATTTCAAAAATACCAGGATATCTGGTTGAATCCCAACTTAAATTTGAGTCAGTCCTACAAAGCAAGCGAATGATCTAATCACTGTAGATTATTTGTGGCCAATCTGCATGTTTGTTTGGTGAGTATAAATGGGGAGTGTATTACCACCCAGCATTCCATTTGTTTATGCAGACATTTACTCAATCTCACTAAAGCTTTTAGGACCAGTCAAGATTTGCTAACTGGAGTTCCACAGCTCAGTGTCCATGTACCTCGATGGAAAAGCCCTCTCTTATTCATATTTCCCCTTCTTTTTGTCTCAGTAATGCTGTGATGACATCATGCCCTTGCTTTGCAGTACCAGGCTGTGCTGGCCCAGTGGGGCTAGTTTCTCTTCTCCCCCACCATTGGCTGACCCCTGCTAATTCCACATGGCCTCACACAGAACAGACATAGAACAGACACAGGACAGGCACAGCACAGACAGCACAATCACTGAACAGACATAGGATAAGCACAGCACAGACACAGCACGGACAGCACAGACAGCACAAACACAGAACAGACACAGCACAGACACAGCACAGGCAGTGCCAGCACGTAAGTGACCCAGCACAGACACAGAAAATACATGGCACAGAAACGGAACAGACATGGCACAGAAACGGAACAGACAGGACAGGCAGAGCAAAGACCCAGCATACGGTGTATCCTCACTGCGATGCTGCACAGACAAACACTAACGGTGAAACAGTGCTTTCTGAGCACCTAGGACCGAACCTGCTGTTTACCGACCCATCCGTCAGCTCTAGTGGCTTGCTCCAGTGTGAGTCTGTGGGAGAGACTGGTCCCTTCCACTTCACTGATATTGACCGGAACCTGAACCCTTAACCTGAAATGCCCCAGGCTGGGTGTTGTTTTGTGGGAGGGCTGTGCAGGAGGATGCTGTATCGGGACACAATGTGCTGAGGCCTATATTTGTTTTCGTCGACATGGCGGGTCGCTCTTCGCTCCACCCTGTAGGAAAGCCGGGACGAATCCCACACTGCAGTCTCCACACCTCTGCTTCCTGCAGCGTGGGGAGGGGGGATCTTTGGGCCCTTCCATGTCTGGGAAGCGTGCTATTTTGGGGCCCTTGTCATGGGGACAGTAGAATGGCAGGAAAAGGCTGAAAGCGGGGGTGCCACTGTATTGTTTCCTCCCCTTTCTAAAATGATCGCTTTGGCTAACAGCGCTGCGCTGTGCCAGGGTCTATAAAAACCCTGCAGGCCTCCCGGCCTCTGCCCGGTTTCCTCTCCCAAGAGACGCCGCGCGAGCCACAGGAAGGTCTCATCATTTTCTGCCACCTCCCGGAATGTTTCTTGGAATTTGACTCCACAAGGGCAATCCTTTGTCTTCTTTTGTCAACTGCACGTACTGCAGGTCTGAATCAGCTTAGAGTCCAGTAAAACCCTAGGCTAATGTATGCGTCCACAGTTCTCGCTCAACACTTATTTAGGGTATGGGGGCCAGGGAACTGAAACCCACAGAGTTGGAAATGTCAAATCCTTGAGGAACAAACTGAGCTCTAATGGTTTTGGTAATTATCCAGCTGAATAAATGGATAAGATCTGAACAGCGTTGCCCTCGAGCAGGGCCTCTTTGCTCAAATAAACAACACGATACTCCTCTCTCCTGAAAATATTGTAATAAATTACACTGCTGTGAATTATCATGAAATTATCATTATATCAATATATTTCCCCATATTCACTATATATAGGGCAGCACAGAGGTGCAGTGAGTAGCTCTGTCTCCTCACAGCCAGAAGGTAGCGAGTTCCAATCCCAGCCAAGGGCCTTTGTGTGGTGTTCGCATGTCCTCTGAATACCCATGTCCTCCGGGCACTTTGGTTTCTTCCCACAGGCCAAAGAAATGCATGTTAGATTAACTGGAGAGTCTAAGTTGCCCTTGGGGCATAAATGTGTGAGTGAATAGTGTGTGGGCCCTGCGATGGCTTTGTGACCTGTCCAGGATGTGTTCCTACGTTTCACCCAATATATGCTGGGATAGGCTCGCTCCAGCCTTCCACCCCCCTCACCCCCCCCCCCCCCACCCATCCCCCCCCCCATGACCCTGACCAGGACTAAGCAGTCTAAAAAATGCATGAAAATGTATGGAAGGATGGGGCTAGATATATACATGTGTGCATGTGTGTGTGGGTGGGAAAATGATATGGTCAGCCAGATGTTGGAGGAGCCTCCATTGGTATTCCCTCTTTGTATGTGAGAATGCTGCCCTGCCTCAGCTGGAGATATATACTGTATATATAAGAGCTGGGTGATGTGAGAACACTCTGCTGCCCTGCCCTGTCTGAGATCACAGGATGTGGTTCAGGGGAGCTCCCTCCCTCTGAAACAATGTGTCATGAAGTCAGGGTTAGAAACAATACTTTCAGTCCCCCCCCCACACACACCTACACACACACACACACACACACGCACATGCACACATGCACACACACACACACACAGACTCACATACATACACACACGCGTGCACAGACACACACATATGCCTTGCAATGCAAGTAGACATCATCTACAGTCTCAGTTTAAGTTCCATTGGCTCTAAATCACGCCAGTGAAGGAAATCCCTTTGGCTGGGTTGTGAATTAATGGACAAAAGATGTAAAAACATTTTCTGAGATATGGTTGTTGAAAGAGTTTCAGAATCCCATGGGCTGTAATAGCACTTACACTCCCCGTCTGGTCATTCACGTAATTGGGGAAGATTAATGCGTCTTGAAATGACTTGAGAAAAATAAAACTCAAAACTGAAAACGAGCAAAACCGGGGCAACCACGGAGAGCTGTGTCCGTAGGCTGCGGGATTTGGAATGGCCTGTAAATTGCCTGTTTAGCGGATTAATGCGTGCGCTCTTAATGTAGCCGTAGCCGTATCTCGGCGTACTCGCGACTCGTGTGTCAGTCATACCCCTTCCTGCGTGGTGCCCGCTGGAGCCCTGACAGCTTCCTTCCAGAACATAAACAGGGTTCCATCACAGGCTGTTACCTGCGGTCACTGGTCCTCATGGGAAGGCAGCCCTGCCTGGGGAATGGCCCTACAGCACATATGGGGTTTGTCACTGAGAACTGCATCAGACTTTGTCTTACAAATTAAAGAGGTCTTCTATTTCAGTTAAACTGAAAATAGGTGTTTTTTTCTGTGTGCATGTACACGTGGGTGCATGTGATGTGTATGAATGCATGTGTATGCGTTTGTGTGTGTGTGTGTCTGTTCATGTGTGTACATGTGCATGTGGTGTGTATGCATGCCATCTGCGCGTATATGCCTTTATGTGTGCACATGCATGTGTGTGGTCCATTTGTGTATGCGTGTATGTTACCCACATACATGTGGTCTCTGTGTATGTGTGTGTGTGTGTGTGTGTGTGCGTGTATGTTACCCACATGCATGTGGTCTCTGTGTGTGTGTGTGTATGTGTGTAGGTGCACCCACATGCATGTGGTCTCTCTGTGTATGTGTGTGTGTGTGTGTGTGCATGTGCACCCACATGCATGTGGTCTCTCTGTGTATGTGTGTGTGTGTGTGTGTGTGTGCACCCACATGCATGTGGTCTCTGTGTATGTGTGTATGTGTGTGTGTGTGTGTGTATGTGCACCCACATGCATGTGGTCTCTCTGTGTATGTGTGTGTATGTGTGTGCGTGTATATGTGCACCCACATGCATGTGGTCTGTGTGTGTGTGTGTGTGTGTGTGTATGTGCACCCACATGCATGTGGTCTCTCTGTGTATGTGTGTGTGTGTGTGTGTGTGTATGTGCACCCACATGCATGTGGCCTCTCTGTGTATGTGTGTGTATGTGTGTATGTGCACCCACATGCATGTGGTCTCTGTGTATGTGTGTGTGTGTGTATGTGAGTATGTGCACCAACATGCATGTGGTCTCTGTGTGTATGTGTGTGTGTACATGTGTGTACATGTGCGCACACATGCGTGTGGTCCCGGTGTATGTATGCACGTGTGTGTGTGTGTGTGTGTGTGTGTGTGTGTGTGTAGTTAATGACGCTCGGAGCTTGCTGTGGGATATGTGTCCTTTAGCATGCTGGGTGTATGTGTGCGGCAGGGCGTGTCCTCTGGTTTCCCCGCACCACTCCGCCCTCTTTCATGGCTCACTGCACACCTCCCAGTGACGTCTCAGTCGGGACCCAGCTGGCCAACATTCAGCCTGCGCTCCTACGCTGGGGCCAGACCAGAACAAATACCACAAAATTATGATTAGAATAAATCACAATGTACTGTTGTAGCGGAGCCTTTTAAACCTGAACTCTGTCATGACACTGTAGCATTGGAAACTCGTTAAATAAATTCACATCATTCGCTGAGTTTGTCAGATATGAGCGCACCTACACTGCTGCTAATTCACTTGTAAACCGATTCCTAATTACAACGATCACAATATTACTGTTTGTTCAGTTGATCAATGCAGTCCTCCAGGCTTCTCTGCAAACTGGATATAGCCTACAGCACTTCTTTACATCCCGACAGCTGACTCCACACCAATAGCAAAACAGATTATAGGCTTAGTGCAAGTAAATAAGTCTGTTTAAAGGCAAGGATACATGTTTTCTATTATGACAATAAAATGAAAAAATGTCTTACAGATTTTTCAAAGAGAGGAAAGGACATTGAGTTTAACTGAGCTGGCACATGGGAACGTCTTTCCCACACTCTCATTTCTGTTATGACTCCATTACTTTAATGCCTTTTTCAGGGTCATTATGAGAAAGCTATTATTTGTAATGAACCAAAAAGCACGAACACATGACAAACAGGCAAATTCACCACACTTTCACACTCCATTATGTAACCAATATCCATCAACAACTTTCATGTTTTGGCAGAAGAGCCACAATCGATTGTTATGTGCTATTGAGGGGAAGAGAAGCAGACGAAGAACCAGAAATCTAGAAAAAGGATCAGCCTGCACACAGCCTATTAAAAAAACTGACAAAATGTTTTTTTTTGTTTTTTTTAATGAAACCTCCAAAGCACACACACACACACACACACACACACACACACCTGTTAGTCAATTCAACATTTACCACATGCTCTAAGGTGCACAAAATCATGCGGACAGGCCATAAGCCCCCTCCTGGCTGGTCAGATCGGCCTCTCACAGCCACTGAGTTCTGGCAGAAGGCAGAGACACAGCACTTGTAAGGCCACAGTAAATGGTGGGCCCTTTCCCGACCCTCAGCGCTGGCAGCCCATGTCAGCACCAGTGGGCCCAGGAAACCCAAAGCTTTCATTGCGTCTATGTGGAGACGTGCCTTAATGAGGCTTCCCTCAGGGTGATTCGTTTCCCCACACGGCCCACAGGGCCCGGTATAGCCTGGGACTTTCCTTCACCCACAGCCCAGGCCTAGGAGGGCAGAGCCCCCCGTTTCTCTTCTGAGGAGAGGGGACTGGAGGGGTGGGGTCTGTTTCAGTCAACAATGAGGACCCGGGGGCACATATCCCTGAAGACCATTTCCTGTACCTCTAATGGAACACTGCTGAAAATGAGGGGGACTGGGGGTGCTGAGAGGAGGCTGAAGGGGGAAGAATAGGTTTTTGGCTTTTCATGTCCAAAAAGAAGAAAAAAAGAGGGACTTTTAGGAGGATCCCAGATGCTCAATTTTGGCTGAATTTGCCCACATCTGGAGGAATTGTTTGACGAGTAATTTCGCAGGCAGTCCCCAGAAAGCGCAAGGCTACCTCCAGTGCTTCCAGATGTTTTGCCATGTACATGTGTACAATTACGTGTGGAGGCGCAGGCATAATCGCAAACACAAAAATCCCCTCGAGGGAGATCACAATCATTCAATCTCAGAATGGCATTTTGAATGCTTTGAAATCTCATTTAGATGCTTTAAAAAAGCATGCACAATGGTGTGTTTTTTTTTTTTTTACTCTGACTGTGTATAGAGCAAGGGAATCCACTACGCAGCTTGACATTGCCACCATAGATTCCCAGCAAGAAAACACAGCAAAATGTTCAGCGTAAAAAATGAACTCTGATGGAGTACTGTTAGGGTTGGTTTAACGCACTGAATTTGGTTATCTATAATTGGTTTTCCAGATCCGGAGAAACCTGGGCCTGTGGATTGATGATGTAATGGTGCGTCTCCTTGGGAGTTGCACTGCGCGGTTGCGATTACGAGATACATGAGTTTGAAGTCTGGTCATGCTGAGCTTGTTACAATAGCATGATGCTGAGGGGTGAGTCATAGCCTCGCTCTCCAGTCGGGGACACACATGTTCGTGCTCTGCATCCGTTTCGTACAGCTTGGCCGCTGTGTGACAGAATGCCCCCCCTCCCACCCCCTCTTTTTTTACAAGCCTTTGAATTGCACACATGATGTGAACCTGGGAAAATTTCTTCCTGTCGAGCCAGCTGCACCTACAGAGTAACAGCAAACCGAGCTCACCACAACAGCGGACAACTGGAGACAAGCTCACGCTCACCAACCTTGATCACAATCACTACCACGCATGAAGAAGGTAAATAAACAATAATGTGTGGTGGTGGGTCCCTGCCAAAGACAGGATACTGGTTGAGAGGTGTGGGCGTGTTTCCAGTCACAGAGGAGGCTGGGTTCATTTAAAGACACCCTGGGAATTTAGATGGGTAATGTACTGTATGCTGTGTAAAGGCACTTCTGAGAAAGTTGGTCTCAGGAGTAGATATAAAAAAATTCCAGAAACTGAGTGAAATCTCCATAAACTGTAAATGTATATTGGCCCATTGGACTCCATTTAAATTTTTTAAAAATGTTTTTCTTGGTGACAAATGCACGATTACTGATGTGAAATCAGAATTTGCACAAAAGAACATAATGAAAATGTGCTTGTGATATTAGAACACAGACTGATACTACACTTTAAATTGGCTATGATTATGGATGGGTGTTTGCCAGGGAAGTCGCAGGTGTCATGGATTCTGTGATTTTGCCATTTTTGGACAGTTTTGTGACTTTCCCTATCTTTGCCATTTCCATGATTTTCTCCGTTTTTACTGTTCTCTGCAATGTTTTTGGTAGTTTTTCATGGTATTTGTCAACCTTAACAATCGTGTGTTGCCTAGAATGTGATTTGTATCGGCCTAAGCGTTTTACCCATATTGCCAAATACTAGGAGAAACATAGTGTGACAATGTTCACAGATTCCTGAATGCCCTAGGATCAAGACCCGTTCTCATCAGTTGTTGCAATCAGATGTTTGATAGCCCCTGTGTACAGTGTCAATGCTAAGCGCTCCTTCCCCCGATAGCATTGTTAGTGATAATAAGCTCTCCATCAAAGACTCAAACCTCACAATGTAGGCTACAACTTGTTCTACCAAAACAAGCTTAAAAGAAATGAAAACAGATGCATGGTCACACTATTATATTATTTTAGTGATGTATTGTTTTTAATAATAATGTTTTTAATAATAATGTTCTGCTTAATTAATGGCATGCTGTTTCTGATGGACTGAAGCAATTAAATGCACCAGCCATCTTACGTATTTGTTCCTAGCGGCAAATGCCTACTGATTTTTTTGAACTTCAAGCACTTGCTGCAGTTGCGTATGTTGTGATAAGTTCTTCAGAGAACAGAAAAAATGGAAATGTTTAAAAAAGATAACCAAGGCTTTGAACCTTCCTATTAGCACTGTTATGTCCATACTAACAAAACTGGGGGATGACAACACAGACGCTATCAAGGTCAAGCCATTCTACCAAACTGAGAAACTGGATTAGAAAAATACATTGTCACAAGTGCCTGAGAGGTCAGCAGCTACAACACTTTCAGAGCTCACTGGCTGAAATTGGGGGTAGGGGGGAACTACCCCAAGATCCAGGACCCATCCTAGTATCCTAGGTTCTTAACAACCCGGAAATCGACCGAGTTCTGCCGTCTTTAAGGACATTCCAACCCATTAATGGTCCTTGAAGGAGTAAGGAGCTAGTTGACTCCCAAAGAATGCTTGAGCAAGGAAACGCGAGTGCATCCTTTGCGAAAGTATTTTTCTGAACCGCATGACATATAAATGATCGACCCGTGGATTCACCTCTACCCACGTCTGTGATTGGCATGGATTCAAAGTCAAACTAATGCTTGACTGAACAAGGATGTTCCATTTGCCTAATACATGTTTCCTCAGTTCATCCATCCTTGCGTCCTTCTGTCACATCCTTTCCTTGCATCCTCCATTGGGTAGAGCTAAGGAAGTGAGGAACGGACATGAAGAAAGGATGCAAGGAGGTAAAATAAGCCACTGGAAAGAGCCCCAACAGTCTCTTCAGCACTTCATAGATTTGATCTCTTTGGGAAAGTGGCTTTTGAGAAAAGCCAACATTAATTTGTGCCTGGAGTTGTTTTAGAATGATCATTAAGGCTATAGAATCCACATGAAAAGACCACCATTCATAAACGATACACATAAACTAACACATGTGCATCTCTTTCATGCAAACATATTATATACACATGTACATGCATTTCCTCCCAGCCTTTTCTCCCTCATGTAAAACCCCTCTCTCTCTCTCTCTCTCTTTCTCACACACACTCTCTCTCATTCATTCTCTCTCTCTGTCTCTCTCTCAATTTCAATTTCAATTTCAAAGTGCTTTATTGGCATGACAAATATAGGCACTTGTGTTGCCAAAGCAGTGGTTATAACATACAACTATATACAATTAATCCGTTATATAAAAAAAAAAAAATAATAAAATAAAATAAATTAAAAAAAATATATATATACAAAAATATCAGTAAGTGATGTTAGGTGTGTGTGTGTGTGTCTGACTATCTGTGTGTTATGTGCATGAGTGAATATTATGTGTCTGCTTGTACATGTGTATGCTGTGTGTAAATGTGTGCATGAGGTGGTCACACATTGTCCCTCAGAGTATGGCAGGAGAACACAAATTGTGCTGCTAATATGCAGCAGCCTTTTTCTTCTCCTAATAGGTAGGGTAATCTATCGTCATTGGGTATATCATTGAATTGGGGACATTTCTGGATTATTTTTTGGTAGAATTTTTGGCGAATTTGGTCAAATTTTGTGCATTCCATTAGGAAGTGTTTTTCAGTTTCAATTTGGTTGCCTTTGCACTGTTGGCACAATCTTTTTTCTTCTGGCAACCATGATTGTCTGTGCCTGCCAGTTTCTATAGCTAAGTGGTGCTCGCTGAGTCTGTACCTCGTCAAGGTGGTTCTCAGTTTTTTGTCAGTAACTGTGGTCAGGTAGTTCGCTACAGCATACTGTCTTTTTAGGGCCAAATAACATTTCATTTTACTTTGCAATTTTGTTTTAGTTTCCCAGTAGGTTATATAATTCTGTTTCAGCTGTGTTGCAATTTGGTTTATTCTAATTATGTTTGTAGTTTTGTTCTGATCCTGAGCAGGTGAGGTGTTAGTGTGTGTTAGTGTATGTGGGGAACTAAGGCTCAGGACCAGCTGAGTGAGGGGATTGTTTGCTTTGCTCAACTCTTGGTATTGCAGGGCTTTGTATTGATGTGAGTGGGGGTCACTTTGTTTTAGGTGCTTCCAAAATTTGATTGACCTTTTTTGTATTTTGATAAGTAATGGGTATTGGCCTAATTCTGCCCTGCATGCATTGTTTGTTGTGTTTCTATGTAATTTCAGGATATGTTTACAGAATTCTGCATGCAGGGTTTCAATTGGATGTTTGTCCCATTTGCCAAATTCTTGACTGATGAGTGGACCCCACACTTCACTGCCATAAAGAGCAATTGGTTCGATTACAGCTCCAAAGATTTTAAGCCAAATTCTAATTGGAATCTCTACACAAATTTGTCGTTTTATGGCGTAGAAGGCCCTGCGTGCTTTCTCCCTTAGTTCATTCACTGCAATGTTGAAGTTTCCTGTAGAACTGATTTTTAGCCCTAAATAATTGTAATTTGAGGAATGTTCAAATTGTTCTCTCTCTCTCAATGTTCTCTCTCTCTCACACACTCTCTCTTTCTCTCTCTCACACACATTCACAAACATATTTACCTCTGCTCTCTCACATACCAAAAAAGAGAGAGAGAGAGAGAGGGCAGGACAAGGACCAATTGCCACAGTAGATGGTCTGGGGGAAAAAGGGGTGGGAGAGAGAGTGGAGGTGGGAGGGGGGCTCCTATAAAAAACTGCGGGAGCACAAGCTACGCCTTATCCCGCCAGAGCAGCTCACAGAGACAGGAAATCCTAAACTCACTCAGCCCGGCTCTGATCACAGCCACTGCTTTCTCTCACACACGCGCTCGCTCGCCCGCTCACCGGCCACTCTCACACAAAGGAGGATGGCTGCGTCCACCGTGAAAATGAATGGATCCTGGGGAAGGATGGCGTTGGCCCTGGTTCTGAGCGTTCTGCTCCTGCGTGGTGAGTACTGCCCTTTCCCTTTACCTTCCTGCTGATATGATGCTGGTGCTGCTATCAGAGTGACTCTGATACTCCTGAAAGGGTGCTGGATTACACAAGTGTTGCTCAAGTCTGAAATATTGGAGGGAGTTTGATGGGAGTTATTCACGTGAGTTTTCATAAAGTTGAAGCTCCTAGAATGTTGCGTAATTCTTCAATGTTAGGAATGCAGTGCTCTTAGTGCAGAGGTAGGTGTTGGTGGCTAAACAGGGTAAATATAGGGCAGGTAAACAAATCATGTTTTAATGGGATCATCTCATGCTTTAAATTGGACTATGCCAGTAGTTATGGATAATGCACAAATCACACACGTGTGGTATATTGAATAGGTCTGTACTGTGTTTGCTGAAAACCCCAGAACAAAGGGGTTCACTCTGAGTGGAAACTTGTAGTGGAGAGCAATTACGGGCTGCATCCTGAGCAAAGTGGGTGGAGCTGGGCTGGGTGTGCAACGGCAGCAGGGGTTGGAAACAAGCTCTTTCTTTTCTTTTCTTTTTTTTGGCCATGCCTGTTTTCTTTCAACTGTTTCAAGCATCCTGTTACATTAGCACACCAGCCCAAGTTACCTTCAGTTTTTTAGAGTATGGATTTCCCAGGGATAGTGGCTTCATCATGGGCAGCTTCTGAAAGTCCACATCAGGAGCTGACAGCCAGGCCACTCGGATTGCCATGGAATCCTGTCAGTCATGTGAAGTCGCGTGTACATATAATGAGCAGGTGGTGGGGAGGGGAGGGTGGTGTGAGGATAAACGGCCTGTCGATGGGGATGTGGTACACACTCCTGTCGACTCAGCAGGGATTAAAATGAGGTCCTCATGGGTGACGTCCATTTGGGGCAAGACGATCTCCAAACCTTCGTTCTGCTGGAAGGTGAGATGCGGCTGGTGGAGAGGTGCTGTTCCAAACCAGGCAAGGCCCCTAGAAATTACAGGGGTGAGGTGCGGCTTGGACAGGACTCTGGAAGCCAGGGATTTTAAAGATCCATGTGGTTCAGTGGATGGTAACGTGTACACCAGAGCTCAAACTGCAGATATTCTAGTTGCAGTAAAGTGCCCTTGTCTATTGCGGTGAACTCACAATACTAGTTACCCAAACTGATAAATCTTCACTACTCAGTAAAAAACACTTTTCTGGAAGAATGAATTGGGATGGCAAATATGCCAGCTTCCCAGTTAAGGGTTGGCATGGCAGACCCTGTTCATGCACACTTTCCAGCATCCCCCACAGATTATATATCTATGCAGCACACATGCACAGTCAAACATACACTGTGACATACACGCATAGACACAGGGATGGATTCACACACACACACACACAAATACACACACGCACAGACACATGCGCACACCCACATGCATACGCCCACACTGAAATCCAATCCGGTATGGAGTTATTAGATTTCTATGTTAAAAAGGAAATCTAATAATAAGGACACATCCCTCACTCACCCCCCTACCCTGCGTCTAATTAGCTCATGAAGAACTTGGATATGATGT
This sequence comes from Anguilla rostrata, assembly GCF_018555375.3. NCBI lineage: Eukaryota > Metazoa > Chordata > Actinopteri > Anguilliformes > Anguillidae > Anguilla > Anguilla rostrata. The sequence goes on along the minus strand of NC_057943.1, from coordinate 23,026,172 downwards.
CCAGGAATTTCAGAGAGGGTTTTCGGGGTTTTTTTTATCCTAATACAACCAGTTCAGAATACACACGGCAGAACGAGAGCCAACCATGCTGCTGGACTGTAGCACCCACAGCATGTGTTCTATTAGCAGCTCTCCAGCTTGACCAGGAATACGCTGGGATGTTGGCTCAGGTCTGCCTTCCTCTTCCCACAGCCAATCGCACACCTCCAGTCACACGGGCTTGTTATATTGTTGACACTTGCGTGCAACTCCCGCTTAGAATGTGACCAAAATCAGCTAAATATACGACCGTGCGGGCATGCGAGTGAAGCCAGCTTGTTGAACATTATGTTGGTACATTTACAATGAATGTAGAGGGAAACTTTGTTGTTCCTGCGGTTTTGAACAGGGATGATTGGTTCAGTGTGTTCTTTAATTCATAATTTGTGAAGGATTGTAAAGCATTTGGAATGAACTACATGTGTTGCTGTATGGGGAAAAATGGACATCTTTCTTGGAAGTGGCACGCAAGTTTGCCTGCGGATGCCAAATCTGATGACGTCAGTGTTTTTTTAAACAAAATTTTCAGTTTAATAGTTTTATGGCAACTTAAATTTGTACTTTTCTTGAGGCTATTTTTTCCTATCTATGAACATGAATTCACTTTCAGTTCTTTGTACAAAGCTCTCATCTTGTCCTCGGGGTTAATTGCTTTAGTCAAGGTTTAATCAATGACACAGTGGACTCAGTGATGTCATTGGCTCGGAGCTTGGCTTGGAGCACAGCGGCAGATCCAAGTTTGTATAAACAGCCTTTGTGCTAGAGAAGTCAACATGAATACGGCTTTAGTTTGGACAAATCTTAAAATGGAACACTGATGTCTGAAATCGTAATATCCTCTCGTGGTTGAGATTATGTGAATTGAATGTGTGCGTTTTTATCTTTTGTCTCTCTCTCTAGCTCTCTCTCTCTCTCTCTCTCACACACACACACACACACTCACAGACACACACACATACACACACACACAGCTTCTAAAGCAGTACGGGTACATAGGGTACAGTAAATGCAAGTAGTGTGGGTAAGGCAACGCCGTGTTCAGTTGTGTGATAAAATGCAAGGAACTTAATGATGTCTTGACAATTTCATTGTCATTTTGTTAGTTAGAAAGAAGTGTTAGCTAGCTCATTATACCTGCCTAGAGACCTGTAGAAGACCTGACAGGGTGGGGGCGGGGCAGGGGGGCAGGGGTGGGGGCAGGGGCAGGGGCAGGGGCAGGGGTGGGTGCGGGGGCAGGGGCAGGGGCAGGGGTGGGGGCGGGGGCAGGGGAAGGAGGGAGAACCTGGCAGGTCAGTCAGACACGCCTAACCCAGGAAGGACTCTGTTCCTCACAGACATTCCGACTGAGGACACAAAAGGCGTGCAGGCGTGACAGCCAGCTGTGAGCTGAAGCGGCTCCATTTCAGAGGTGTCGGCGTCCCTCTGTGACTCCCACACTACTCTCACAGGCTCACAGCCCTGGTGTGAATGCGCAGCAGTGGGGAGAGAGGGAGCAGGCGAGATATTCTGCCTGCTCTGTTTTCATGTCTAAGGACAGTGTGGATGGTGGAAATAGCAGGGACTGTAATGGAACTATCCATCGCACTGTTTCCCGGCAGGAGAATTCAGCGATGATGTGGTCCTGCAAAATATGTAAACAGCACTACGGTACTCCACGGTGGTCTTGGTCAAAGCTACAAATGCTTGATGTCATCGAGTGAAATCTGTTGGCAACCTTGTTCTGTGCCCTGTCTGGATACTGTTAGTATAGGAGATTGGGGAGGGGACGTGTTTTCATATTTACTGATGTAAGCAAAAATGATATTTCTGGGACAGTTTGATTCTGTAGCTCCTACTGCCACTTTTAGACTTCATAAATGTGTGGAATCTGAGTGCTGCTGTGGCTTGGGCAGGCAGGCCTGGGCGTGGTCAGTCGCACTTAGTGACAGTGGTTAGATCGGTGGTAAGATTACAGACAATTAGACTACTCCAGACCACGAGCAGGGTTGGACACCCTGAATTCTGACTCCGCCTACCCCAACATCTGCATCTGCACAAACCAGGCCATTTTATCAACCCAGACAGATACGACACACCCGTTCATATCAGCAAAGACCCGTGCCTGACCTCTCACACCACACTGCTCGTAACAGAGGAGAAAAGGGGCGCTCGTGTTCTTGTCCTGCGACTGGACGCGTTTCGAGCATGCAAATGCACTACTCTGATATGAAAGGGCTGGTCCAGTGGTGACACAGGCGTGCCCCGGGGGACAGAGAGGGGCGATAAACCCCTGCTTCTCTGTCTCAATGCGCTGGATCTGTAAAACACTTGTCTACCGAAAACAAAGGGGGCTGCCAAGGAAAACACTTAAATAATACTGCCTTCTTTCCTCCCGTCCCACGGCCATTGACAGACATTCCGTCCAGTCATGACTGCGTTGGGAAGCCTGTCTTGTGTCAGTCGTTTCCAGAGAAATTTACATAACTGCTCGAAGATAAGTGATTTCAACCAGGGAAGAAACAGTGTAACCACATCCTACTGTTTAATACATTTTTCAGAGGTTGCAGTCGTTGGTATGTAAATATTTAAATCTCTTGTTGCAGCACAGAAGTTGAACAATTTCAATTAAACAGGAAAATCTAAGACAAACATCCCAATTCTTCCTCCCATTGCATTAGTTCATCCGTTTATTCTGGCAAGATGCATGGTAAAATGAGTGCCTAGAAAGGAGTGTAGTTCAAATCTACAGGTCAAATCTAAACAAACAGAGCCTGGCTGAAAAAATTAACAAAAAAAAACAAAAAAAAAAAAACAATAGAGGAAACCAAACCCAGTTCTCATACATACAAAATAATTGGCCAAGACAAGAGCTGAAAATGACTACGCATTCTCTAGTAACAATATTTTCTTTGCTAAACAGCTTTAATGAACACCAGACTGGCATCTGCATTCGCATTGTGTCTTCACAGTTACTGCTGTTGCAGTGCGCTCTTTGTTCAAGGGCACCCTGATGTGGTTTTACAGCTGCCGGAGGTTTAAGAGCAGATTTGCCTCCGTCCGTCTGTGCTTATTCCTTTTTGTTTGCAAAATAGCCAAACAACAACTCCAGGTTCAGATAACCTGGTAATGGAAATGTTCTAATTAGACATCATTTTAAAAGAGAAGGAAAGTGCGTGTTCACATCATCTCTACAATATTTAATGCAATCAAATATCTCTTTTAATTAAAGCAATCCAAACCATCATAGGACATACATGCACATATTGTTTTGGAATTTTATTCTATTAATTGCTAGCCATCACTGAAAACACTGTTTAAAATGTCAGTCAGGAGGCAAAATGGTCTCCAGAGCTCCACCAAATCTCATCAGATCACACTTACTCATCATGTCAGGTCCACATCGCACAAGCAAGACCACAATGACATGGATAGCTAGCCAGTACAGGCATTATGGTCATGTAACCCTCCATTATGGCATGCTTGTTAAAAGGGAAAGCTACAGGCTCGTGGTTATGTATACCATTTACACCTGGAAGAAAAAACACATTTTATTTTCCCTGGCTCTGCCACGTTCGTTTGGAGAGTAATTACCCCTGGCAATTAATGCTAAGTCACATGCACATTGCTGGGGCTTTTTAAGGGGTCTAATTGAAAACATGAGCTTGAACACGTCTGTTTTCTTCATCAAACGCCACTGGATAGTTTTTGAAGTTGCTGTTCCTGTTGCTATTTCAGAGAACTCCCTATTGTCATATAACAGACAGACAGACCGACAGACAGACAGACAAAGTCAGGACCTCAGTCGAGATTGTTTCATTCAAAAAGGGAAAAACTGCAACCAGGTTTTTTTTTTTTAACTCGTAGGAAGTAAGACTCTCTGTCTGATTTGTCTCCTTACTTTCCTCCCACCACCACTTCCTACCAGACCCATTGTATTGAACAGCCAAGTGAAGACAAAACATTTACACATCCTTTCACATTATTATTTTATCTGTCCACTGCTGTAAAGTGCAGTGAGATGGCAGAAGTACATGATCCATCTGTAGGGCTTGTACAGGGAGAGTGAGACTGCTTTGTGACCTTACCGAAGGCAGGAGGTGGGGAATGAACTGATCAAAGAACTGGATCCACTTGAGATTTCATGCGCACAATTACCAAATACTTGCTCTAATAGATGAGGGTATTACATTAAAGTAACAACAACAGAAATAATTACGGCTGGGTGGTAGGAAGACAGCATGTGTTCACTCTGGATCATATGCGGCCGATTCCCCAGTGTTCATCTTGATTTGTTTTTTTTGCCAGGTTCACACCGTTAAATTGCAAAATTGTTATTTCAGAAGCAAACCCAGTCAAAACAGACAGTTGTCAACGTGATGCGGTGAAAGAGCAGTCTTCTGCCACACAATCTAAAATAACATCCAGAAACGTGTGTGCATTTGTGTTTGTAAAATGAAAAAATTGTCAGAAATGTCAGCCCTGAAGGAAGAAGGGGGGGGGGGGGCAGTTAGTTGTGAGGTCTCAGACATTTAGCTGATCTGCATGATAGCCCTGCTTGGTGTTCAGGTCTAGATGATAACTCACAGACGGGCTTATCAGGTGGAACACAAGGTGTTAGGACCAACGGGGGGGTTTATTGCGATTGGCTAACTTGGGGGGGGGGGGGTGGGGGCGTCCTTCTGTCAATTTCTTAAAATCAGGTAGCGGTTTTATTTTTGGTTGGACTCCCCTGAGATGTATTTGGGTAGAGTGAGACTGTGTGATAGAGCCTTTCAGCATGCGGTGCGTCTCATGCCAAAAGTGTAAGAGTTGGCAACTCATGTTTGTGACCCGTGCCTTATTTAGTTGCTTTGTATGGTATTGTATTCGATTATTATACAGGAGTTCAGGAATCACAAATATATCCAGTCTTTCTGGCATTAGCTTGAGTGAGTTTTTATGTTTTTAATCATTATTATTCCATCTGGAAAATATTCACTGTAAGGTGTGGTGTTGCAGACTCATTGATTGCACTGTGCGAAAATAGCCTGACTAACTGAGCCGTACTTCCCTCCATATCAGCTGAATGTGCCTGACTTGCGTGACTGTGCAGTCCACACCCATATCCTGTACGGGGACATACTAGGAACATTCCTGGATTATTGTTCATTCACTTAATTTATTCAACCTGACTTCATTTTGTTTAAAATTCTCCACAGCGAGAAATCTGAGACCGGTCCTAGGGCCTATTTGCGAAAGCGGTTATCCTTATCAAACCAAGGCAGTAACGGATTTTTGCGTTGTTTGCATGCTGGGTGAAAGGAGGTCTGTGAAAGGAGGTTAAGTTCAGGAATTGCGCATTAATGAGACGGTGTGGTTTGCCGCCCTGGGGACTGTCTAAGAATCACTGCTGTATTTGGTAACCCGGGAAACCTACAGCAAAGGTGAGCGGCAGTCACAGCTTTAATCTTTGCTGAGGTTGTCTCCCCGGCTCATGGTGTGGGACGCATGCCAAACGCTGACTTCCTCAAAACAGAACTGCTGGTGCTGGGAGAGAAGGGGCTGTGCAGGGAGGCACCATACTGTGTGCTAACACAGACAGGGCACTGTGGATGGCACGCTATCTGAGCACCCTGTGGCCAGTTGCTGCAGTGGGGTGGGGGGGGTCAAGACTGTGCTTCGAGGCCTGTCTGCTCGCTGCACCTGCAGATTATCTGTGGGGGGGTGGCAGGGTGGGAGCGCAGAGGGAGGTGAAAGGCGACCCCGCTTACAAGCGCACGCCTGAAGCTGTGACTCAGGCTCGCCCCGCCGTCCTGCCGAAGGATTCCTCGGCTCCACGTTTCCCAGGCGATAAGGCCGTAAAGGAGTTGCACAGGGACAACCTGTCACTCTTCCAAGTCTGCCGGGACAGCCTTGGGAAAGGAGAGGTCAGAGCTGCTGAAATAACATCTGGGTGGAGGGTCCGGCAGGAACCAGGGCGGAGGACGCCGAGGTGTTTCTCCAGGCCTGCTGCGCCGGGACCCTGGGGCGGACGGCAAGGGCCCGCTCTTTTCGCGGTGAAGACGCGGTGAGGAAACTCCCACAGGAGAGCCGCATCTGCCGTCTGGGAGGGCCCCTCCCAACACGGGGCCACATCCTAGCTGGCTTCAGAGTGCCGGAACGGGGCTAATTACAAGGGCCACATCCCAACCCCATCGAACCCGGGCCTCCGCTCTCCCAGCGTGTTTTTTCCCTTCCTTCACCTCATTTCTTCCTTATTTCACTTTTAGGGAAATGTTTTTTTTCTCCCCCCTGTTCCCACCCTGAACGCTGACTCTGGAAAAACAGGAAAGATAAAAGATGGTAATCTAAACAGGAAAAAGAAGGGGGAGGAGATGCTTGGGTGGAGAGCTCGGGGGAGGGGCTATGGTCCTTGAGAAAACTTAAAAGTATGAGTAGGACTGGCAGTAAATCACACAGGAATTAGTTGCAATCCTGGCAGTGTGGCAGGTAATGGAAAGGTGTGGCGGAGGGTGAGGGGGAATAAATTCTTCAGGCCCAAAGACATCCTTGATGTTTCATTTTTGTGGCTGAGTCAGCTGAGTTCAAGACCCTGACAGCATCCATCAAGGCTGAAATTTTGAGGAATCACACACACACATACACACATACACACACACACTCACACACACAGTGCCCTCTAAATTATTGGCACCCTTCATAAAGATAAACAGAAGGAGCGGTAGAAAATTAAAAACACAGGTAATGAGCTATATATGCTTAATAATTGGAAAATTATATTCTTTTATACTAATACAATTTCTTGGAGAAAAGGATTATTTAAACAAGTAATCATTTAATTTCTCAAGAAGATTATTGTGAGGTTGTGAAGGAAAAAGTACATAAGGATAAGAGTAAAATTTACAACTATAGGACAAATGTTGATTGGACCCAAGTCATTATGTCATTTCTGTCACTCACTCTTAAGAGAAGTAATAGCTCTCCCCTATTTGAAATATCTTCTTGACCACGAGTGGTAATGACATTAAGTCATTTTAAAGAAAGTACACTAGCCAAAAACCCATTTGTTTTTTCTTTGCATGAATATCATGATTGAAAGTGAATGAAAATAGCACCTCGCCAGTGTGACGCTCGCAACACGATATGCGGCTGCCAGAAAATAGAGCCCATGGTCTGTGACATCTGTCCCCACTCTTTTGGAAAATATGGAAACCGCACATTATGGTCTGGCTGCTGGAATGGACAATGAAGCGATCTGTTCCACTGGTGCCCTGACACCAGCACAGCTAGGCCAGGAAACAGAGTGGAACAGAAAACACAACACTGACCATCCTGAGCAGCAGCGCTGCTCTCGCTCATAGAAATGGAATATACTTTCATATATTGAGAACTTTTTTGGAGAATATACTAAATATATGTGAACTTTATATAAACATATAGTAATAAATATAAATCAAAAGTGCAAAGCCACTTCTCTGAAAAAATATTATTCCAATATCTCTAAGTGCCAACAGTTTGTATATTTGCTCATGAATTGTAAAAGGTTGCAATATTTAGATTTTTTTTCATTATATTGCAGTATATCCCATTTTTATAAGGGATCGTGTTGCTCTCCCTGATATGTCCTGCTGAACCTTGCTCAGTCAATCTGTTCCCTTCAGATCCAGACTCAAAGCCATGCAGAGCTTATTGTCGCTGCTCGCCCGGTTCATCGCAGAGCAGTCTGCCCATTGACTCTGTGCCCCAGCCTCCCCACTACCAAAGCAACCTTTCAAACTGAAGCTCACTCTCAGCCGGAGTCCCCCAGTCCTCAGTCACAGAGGAGAGCCGTCCGCCTCTGTTCTGTGTCCAGGACCACTCCCGCATAATGACTTTGTATGTTGAGCACTTCTCCTGAGCGCTGACTTTGTTCTTTCAGGGCTGCTGCTGTGTCCTTTCAGTGTTCATTGAGCCCAGTCTTTACCCTTCACTCCGCCAAAATGGCTTGTTTGTTTTTTCGGATTTTTATTTCCCAAATCCCAGACATTCATAGTCATTACCCACACCAGTGAAGAGCTTATTGATGGATTTCCTGAGAAGGTCTATCGTACTCCATTTGGAATAATATCCCAAGGGAGTTAAGAAAAGGGTTCTTCTGTTAAATATAATCCTTCGGTAACACATTTAAATAACTGTGCTCAATCTGGACACACTTTGGAGTGGCATACCACAACAATTTAGGAAATTGTGTAAGGTCAGTGGATTTCATTCAAGTTTCGCCTTGGAACATTCAAAAGATTTACTTTTATGTAGTCACTGTTGCATGTACTAAATGTTTTTTTTAATTTATTTTTTTTAATAAGCCATATCTCTGAATAAAGCAGACACTTCTATGTCATGAATCCAATTTTATGAGGCTGTCAGCATTTAAATTATTACCTGTCTGTTGTAATAATTTGTAGTCGAAACTTACGTTTCTTTTGCAACGTGTTACTACCCAGGATACAACTTTGGATTGGGTGTGTCTGTTCCAGTGAAACCTGAGGTAACTGGGAGGCCTTGGAGCAGGGGGAGACCCTTCTTTTAGGGGTCAAGGGGCTGAAGAAGGCATTCGAGAGTAAAGGAAACAAATGGGTGGGAGGGGAACTTGGAATTCGTATAGACGTCAGCGTGCAGGGACTGATGACAGCAAATACCACCTTTATCACATTCCTGCTTACCTCCTCCACAGCTGCCTGCTACGCGCTGTGGAGAGACCGAACACTGAGGCCGACCACTGAACCCACGAGTTGGCCAAGGGGCCCGAAACGTCTTATCTGCTATGGCAACCCACACTGCTATGGCAACAGGGCTAATAAAAATGAACTAATCTGACAGTTGTTCTCTGGTCCTTGTCTGTTCTGACTGTGGGGGGCTAAATGAGGAGGAGCAGGAGGATCTACATAGGTTGTGAAGTGATGTCTCAGGCTAAGACAAAGACGGCGTGCGTGTTTTTCTTTCTTTTTCTTACCTCCTTCCTTGACCTATGTGACTGGAGGCAAGTACAGACTCTGTCCTCAGGACTGGGGAAAGTAATCCACTGCATATTTTAGAGGACACCATTGACCCATTCGCAGACGCGATGATATTTAATACGGTCCCAGTCTGATAAAAACAGCAATAAAAACATTCCCCCTCTGCTCACTCTAAACATTCATACTAGTCCTACTGTCTCTGGTGCGCATGCTAGCTTTCGTCAGTGACACCCAAAACTGACTCGTAACATTCTGCTATGCATTAGCAGGTGCCGCGACACGTTCCAAATAACTGGGAAAGCTACGTAAGCATGTGTGGAAGCGATTCATGCCCTTCTATCACTGAGCCGCTCTGTTCAAATCGGCCTGACCTCATCAACCGTTGGAGGAAGTGTCGCTGCGTATTTCCTGACACTGTGCTCGTGTCACATTTGCACCAAAAAAAAACTATGATTTACACCTCAGTCACACCTCATTTTATGAGGCAGTCTTGCCCGTTGGCTGTTAAGTACAGCACACAGAGGCATGTAGGGCTTCTGGCCTTGGAAGAGTAGAGTTCCTCCAGCGCATGCAGGGTCAAGGAGTTCTCGACCAGAGGGCCTCGGGTAAGGTCCCCCATTTAACCACCCCTGTAGGGAAAAGCAGAGACTGTGGGTCACAAGGAGTCTGGACGGTATCGGTGCGTGGGTTGGGGGGGTTGGGAAGTTAATCGATCCAAAGATTATCAATCAATCCTCAGAGGTGTCTGTGACCCTGAAGGTTGAGCAGCAGCAATAAACTGCTGTCACTCCAGGGCTGACGATGAACAGAGAGAAGGCAAGAGTGGGTCTGTCTTCACTGGAGGAGGATGACGGGAGCCGCATTAGGACTATGATTTATATACAGTTTGTCCGCTAACTGAGGACACTGTAAAACTCATGTGCAGCACGTCAATTTTTCACCCACCCACCCCGCCCCCCCCCCTGAACAATTGTTGGTGAACACATCCACAGCTACCAGAGGAAAACAGAGAAGGCAATCTCTTAATGAGGCATGTAGAAAGTGTAAATATTTCATGGGTGAGGTAATACAGAAGAGAAGTGTGTTTGTGTCTGTGTGTGCATGTATGTGTGTGTGTGTGCGCGCAACAGAAGCGAAAAAAGCAAGAGGCCATTTGCTTGAAACTGCATTTTTATTCAACTTTGTTTCGATAAACATGTCAATTCCCACCCAAAAGTAGCCAGCTAAAACATCTAACACACTAAAATGACCTATAATATAAACAATTTCAAGAGAACAACTGTGCATATTTCATAATACTGTACATAGATCATACAGTACAGATCATCATGTTTGCCACAACATTAAGGCACACAACACCACCCTCTCTACAGAAACAGAGCTTCATGGGCTTCATGTCAAACTGAAGGTTCGTGCTTATCTATAGAAAACACAGTTACCACATATCTAAAATTAACTTCTTACATAAGAATTTCCACAGTGAATGAGTAATATCCAGTTTCGCCATACTTATTTTACTCTGTCAGCTCTGAAGGGAGAAAAATATCATTGTACTGCCCCAACCATTCTTTCTTGGTGTCCAATCATGCATCTACTGCACATCTCTCATGCGTATATGTAGTTGAGATAAACCCTTTAACACCCACAGCTGAGGCAAAGCACAGTTCACAGCTTATTATGCTGGGGTGACTCATGTGCAAGCTCACTTTACATGGACCCTGGCAGTGCAGCAGGGTTAGACCCTTGTCACTCAGGGACCCTTATCTTAATGAAATGAGTGACAAGGGTCTAAGCCTGCTGCATGGTGACTAAAGTAAGTGGTATACTTAGTAAGAATTAGAACTTTTTGAGCAAAAAGACGCAATGAGAACAACTGAAGAACAAAAACCATGGTCACCATGCAGTGTACAGGGCCATCGTTCTGCCACCCTGGTCCTGGAGTGCAACAGGGCCTGACTTAAATATGTCTGTACTTAGTTGACCAGTCTTTTGTAAAATTCTTTTACTCTTTTCGTTTGGTTTCTTATGTCTGAGATGTTTGCTGATTTTAAGGTGTCAAAGAAAAAAAATGTAGGCCCTGCGATTTGAGTTTTTGATGACTGTTTCTACCTAATAAACCTTTCAACAGTCTGGAATTGGTATATGTTTTTCAGTGAAAGGAGATAGTGGAGTTACAGGACCATGTATACTGTACTGTTGTTAGTCTAGGAGGATCAGACCTCCCAGATGGAACATTAGCCTGCATTCTGGAGTCTGGGTGTGAATGAGTTCTGAACTGGGTCATGTTGAACTCTGGAATGCCTAAGCACATAGAGTAGAATGTCAACACTCTAGTAGGTCCTCCTGCAATTTCAAAAATGTAATTTATTTTCTGTGTATTTTGACTCAGTCACTGTGAATAAGCAGAAATATAATTAACTGCATGCACCCAAACCATGTTCAAATGTAAATGGGACATCCGCAATTCCTAAAAAAACTGACATACATCAGATCATGTAGATTCTTGTTTGCGTGCATTAATACTTAATACTGTTACATTTTGTCAATGAAAAGACTGAGTAACATAAAGGAAAGAAAGAGATATGGACATTTCATGTGGATCACTACCTAAGTGTCATAAACAAAACCCACAAAAAAAAAAAGACCAAATAGCACATCTGTAACATTAGCCAAAAATGAAAACTCCTATGGATAAGTACTATTTCTTTTGGAGGTCAGGGTCTGGGCCGGACTCATACTGAGACCTACTCAAAATCCGAAAGGTTTCTTATTTTAGGAAGAGAATCTCTCCCAATGGACCGGTGGGAGGGTCAGGCTCATTCACAGTGGTGGCAGGGTAATGTTTATTTACACTGGTCATGGTGGAACATTATTCCACACTTAGGCCATTAATTACCTGAGGCTGCTGAGCAAACAGCTGTAATTGGTTTCAGGTCAGGTCTGGGTGTAGGTTGTCAGAAAGGGGCCAGGGTTTTTAAACCTGCCCCTCCACCCTATTGAAGCCAACACCAACCTGCTAAAATCCCCTCCCAATTAGTCCTCCCTGTCAGCACTTGTCATGTACCAGACTCCATCTGGTACAGGACAAGTTTCTTCCTCGATTATTGCTATGAAATGTATCGCTACAATATATATAATGCTAGCATTATATGTATTATAGCTAGCAGTTATCCAAAAGGAGGTGATTCCGCAGAGGTGATAATCACACATATCTTAACAAAATAGGTGAATATTGCAGTAATTAGACCAAAGAGATGTGGGGACGAAGAGAGCACTTATCTTTAATGTCTGCAGAATATCATTTTTTGATGCACAAAGGCAGTTTTCCACTCGTTATGTTATCTGGCTCATCTAGGAGAACGCAACAGGGGAGCAACAAAGTCAATGTAAGGAATTCAACATCATTAATCCATCCCAGCAGGCACATACTGGCAGGTACACTGCTATTAGCACATGCTAGCAGCCATATCCAACTGCCTGGTACTGATTGGCGGGCCAGTTGGGGAAATCTGATAGATCCATAATTACATTTTACTTTATATAAATTTTAATTAGCGTTATATAAATTTTTTAGCGTAATATGGGTTAACAAAAGTAAAACATCTATGCCACTGAGGATTATGGGGTGGCTTATTCAGAAAAAAAAATAGAATATCAGGTACTGATATCCAAATTATAATGTGGATTAGATATAACAGTAACGACTTCATACCATTAACTATGGGATATCATACCAAAGAGTCATTGAGTAATTTTCTGGACAGGACAATTCATGCCCTAAAGTTTGTTCTCAAAGAAATGAATGTTCATTTGTAAAGAAATGTGTTAAGATCTCAGAATTCTTTGAACAATGCCAAAAGGAAAGTACCATTATATTTTATTTATGGACCGTAATGCTTTATTTCAGATGGTGTGGTCGGTCAGGAGAATGCAACTATGACTTCTCAAGGTGTTGTTTCTCCAGAGGTCACAACACCTGCTGCTGCAACCACTCCTGCCATCTCAACAGTTGCATCTACAATGCTAATCACAGAGGAAAGCCCAGAGGACAGCCCAACCACAGGCATGCCGACCACAAGTAAGACCACACTTCAACCCAGTTTACCATACTTGAAGGAATGTAGACCACACCAGACCTGAGGTAGATATGTATTTGAAATAAGTTTAGATGCTGGTAAGGTTCAAGAACCTTCTAGGTTCTTTAGAATTTACAACAAAGTGACTAGCCAAATTGTTCGTCCTATGAATACTTTTGTTCTGAATAGGAGTGATTGTAATTGTCAATAAAGGAATTTTCCTGGTGCCTAAAAGGCTAGATTCTTTCAAATAATTATTTCTTTCAGGTCTGGACTGCACTCTAATCAAGTCTCTTGGCTCTCCCACTTGTCCCTGCCTTGTAGTTTTGAATATGCGCACATGAATGATAAATAATATGGGTTTATTAGTGACTTGAATACCCCACTAAGATTAAGCCAGAATCCTGGCTGAGTACACACAGAGAAGTAAACAGTGTTATGTGTTGTGGAAAAGAGGTTTCATGTATGTGAAGAGAAGGCCAGCTGAAAAAAAAATCCACGATGCAGTAGCAGGAACCCTTAAATTAATCCCAAAAATGGAGCCTCGCGTAGTTCTGGCAGGTCACGAGAGTCAAGCGCTCCGGCCGAATCAGCTGATGGCTCGGCTGAGTGATGTTAGCCTATCACAGTACATTCACTAACAGGGCGGTCTACTTAAACAGCCTCCCTCTACTCATTCGACTGCTCCTCCTGCATGCAAGCGCTGCACGTTGCTTCGTAAATCCCCTCCACCACCCCAGCTCCATCCCCATGCGTCAAGAATTTGCATTCTCCATCCTTATGTGTTAAGAAATTGCATTTGCTCCATTCCTATGTGTTAAGAAGTTGTATTGCTCCATCCTTATGTGTTAAGAAATTGCATTTGCTCCATTCATATGTGTTAAAAACTGCTTTGCTGCTGGATCTGTTCTGTGTGTACCCCTCTAGGGGGGGTTTGGCTGCTGGCCTCCCGGCTTTATCCACGCGGGCTGCGTGGTTGGCGGGAGAGCTCCAGAACAGAGCCATACCGCCAAACATAACTGTATTGCCTTTATTGTCAATAAAGTTCTACTTGATGACAGTGGTCCTGACAGAACTGAATGGTTTATGAACCCCATAAGCTCCAAAACCTTCGTTCTGGGATTGTCCCTCCAATGGTGTCACACGGCACATCAAGGAAAGTGGGAATAGCACAGGGAACAAAGAACTGGAATGAAACTTCCATTTTGAGAATCAATTATTTGTGTGAGTAGCTGAAAGTTTAATAAAATGTGGCTCAGTCTTTCAAAGGCTGCCCATCACCAACATCATCCAATTGGAGTTTCCTCCAGGTAAATAAATTGATAAATATCACAGGATTCATATCCTGCAAAGAGGCAAAAAGAATTAGAGAATGCTGAGCAGAGGCATAGAGCAAGGAAACAGGTTAGAACTGAGTGTTGTGTGCAAAAAATCAACTTTATTAAAAATTTTGGACCTTGTAATCAACAATTATGGAAAAATAACAGGACTAAATGCACATTAAAGGGAAATGGAAACAGTTGCAATGGACATAGAAATTTACCTTTGACCTGCGGTATTGAAAAGTATTATTAATTTACAGTACTCTCTGGTAACATGATGATTATTCTAATCATGTTGTCCCTGGCAAAACTTCATGACAAAAAGTCATTTTTGACACTTGGTGACTGTTTCCGTACACAATATAAGTGTTGACATATATGTTAAATTAATAAGTTAGTCAAACATCAGAAATTTGCAAGGGGGTCTTAAATTCTTCCAACCATGACAGGAGTACCGGACCCGACCACAGCTGAACCGACAACACTGGAGACCACACAAACCGCAGCTGTGTCAACCGCTGCCCCAGAGACAAGCAGCACCCTCACAGCCACACCGGAGGCTGAAACAGACTCCCAGCAGACTACTGAAACTGTGACATCAGCCCCAGCCACTGATCCAGTCTTCAGCACCGCCACCGTGGAGCCAACTGACACACAGACCTCAGAACAGACCCTTGAAAGCATCTCTGTACTTCAGACCATGACAACCACGATGGCCCCTACCGTACCCATTGTGGTGAGTCTGCGTTTTCATATGATACATTTTTGCAGTTTATTTTTATGCATAGGCAGTATCCTGCTTAAGAGCTAACATATTATAAATTTAAGTGATGAGTACATTTTATTTAATTCGTTTAAAAAATGTTTTTTTCATTAATTCTTTCCCTTTTTATTTTAGTTGTGAGCTTGAGTTGAGATGACTTTGAATTGCACTGTATACTGTAATAATATTAATGATAATAATAATAATAACAACAATAATTATTATTATTATTATAATTATTATTGTTATCGTTATTATTATTATTATTATTATTATTATTATTATTATTATCAGTAGCTCACATCAGTTGTGATGTGGTGTTGATCCTCAGAGTACCATCCAGTGTGTGGAAAAAGAAGCCGTTAGCAACAAAGATGCAGTGAAGCTGGAACTAGTGAAGGCGTCCAGCTGTGTGAGTATTGCAGTACTCTGACTATATTGTACCCGATCATTGCCACCGCTTCTGTATTTGAGGTGTATCTTTTCTCTGCTTGGATGTGCTGTAGGCTAGAGGTGGTCCACTATAGGGCAAGGAGGAAGGCAGTCCACCTGAATGTGTCAGTCACTGAAATGTCATGTGAGAGACAGACAGTTATGTCATATCCAGGAAATATTTTAAACACCAATCGTCAGTTTAAAATGCCAAATCAACTGTGAGTCAGTGGAGAAATGTATGGGTATTCATGGTGTTAAATGTACAAAAAAAACTTTTTAAAATTTGAATATGTAAGTATTTTAATCACTTTAATTGATTTATTGAGATTTTTATAAGGATCTGTCTCAATGATTGTCTCAGCTACATTACAATTAGAATTATAATGGTGAGGACAGGGCAATATGAAAAATACATTGATTATATGCAAGTATGAACAGATCTTTATGAAAGATGAAATTAAATGAGAAATCAATATCTGCTATAATTTGTGTCTCATAATTATTCATGTAAAATTCCCTACTGGAGAATTTCAAGGAGATTTAGTATTTCTCTACCTTGTTTCACCAAAAGTCTTTTTATCCAAAGACAGTTATAATTACATTGCTGATGCCAACTCTAAGAGAGTTAAGCTTCCTTAACTTTTTCAACCTACAGTTTCGCACTATGCTAAGGCGATGTTAATCAGTCACCATAAATGGTGGCCATTGGCTAAACTGAAATGTTTTGAATTATGAATTATACTCCTGAGTGGCCCATTAGGGATTGCTTCAACCACAGGGGCAAATTGGGTCCTACAGTAATAGATTCAAGCTTTGACTAAATTATAAGCCAACTATGACCAGTATTCTGCTCCAGTGAGACACTGTGAGTGAGTTTAAATTCACACTATGAGATTCCTTGAGTTACTGCTGCATTGGCTGCTTTCTTTGACATGCATAGCACCACCAAAAGCTCCTAGTTTTTGCTGGGTTTATTGATATACCTCTCCTGTAGTACTGTGTGGCTTGTGGAGTGCAAAAAACAGTCACAGGATACGATGTAGGTGCATCAGCTGCAGTGCTGTGATTATGGGTTTAATTGTTGTGTAATTGCTACACTGCTGTGAGTTTGGATGTAACTGTGTAACTGCTACAGTACTGTAAGTTTTTGTGTAAGTGGTAGTTGCATTGATCCATTCACAGATACCATTCCCATTTCATGATACAATAATACATTTCACAAATGAGTGCATTAATACGCTCTTACTCTCAGTTCATAATTACATGTTAACAAGGGCAATGCAGGTTTGTATTGAGGGCATCCATTAACAGTAAACAAATGCTACAAATGAACAGAAAACAGAGTACTGGGACTTGAAAAACATTACAGGTGAAAGGGAAAAGATGTGTCTAGTTAGGCTGGTTGAAACCGCTTATCTTACTTCTGCACCTTTCCAAAGGAGGAAATTTCACTTTAGTGGCTCAAGTGATTACTTTAGTTGCTCAAGTGATTAACATTTAAACATGTTTGTCTGAAAACAAGGAAGCCAGTGAAAAATACTAAAAACCATCTTTCCTCACTGGTTCTACATGATTATTTCCATGAAAATAAGACAAATCAATGAGGACCCCTTCCTTCAGTCGCATTTCTGTTGTTCTTCTGTCAGCAGATGGCCATAAAAACTGAGCAGAAATGACTGGAGGCTCTAGGGTGATGTTTGTCTCAAAACAGTGATACTTTTTTAAATGTACTGTTCAAGAGAGCTATAGAGCTTAAAATATGCCTTTAGAACACTTAGCATGTAGGATAAGCATTTTTTCAGTTTATAGCATGAGAAAAGATATATATATATATATATATATATATATATATATATATATATATAGAAAGTGTATCCGATCAAATATGTTTTTGGTTGCCCAAAACCAATTCTTATATATCCATTATGTAGGCTCATAGCACATTACAATCTAAATATAATGAACTTAGATTTACCATAGCCTCAAAAAATATTAAGGCACTTTCCATGTGTAAATAGATAATGGTAAAACAGATAGGATTATACTGTCACACTGTACTCATCTCCCAGTACATTCAAACCAGGCGACATCACAAACAATCAGAGTATGGGTATAGAGTTGTGCAAGGCAATCATAATTTTTAATTTTAAAAAATGTTCTTGCTGAACCAGAAAGTTTACATAAAAGAAGAAAAAGAAGTTTACATAAATAAATAAACAAAAATAAACTGACTTGGAAATTCTCCTCTGAGGAAAGCCCATTTTTAGTCTCTAAAAATGCCCCTGAATGTTCCCACAAATATCTATAACAATTAAAATAATGAAAACAAGCCTCAATCGCATACATTCTTGAATTGACATTCAGGTAAATGTCAGACACAAAGTCAATAAGAGCATACAAGAAAAACAGAGAGAAAAAATTATCCTGAACTAAAACCAGTAGTACAGCTGGAAATAACAATGCTGTGACACATGCAAATTATGCTTCAGTAAGCCTCTGAACATTTAAAAATGGCCAAATAAATAAGAGTGAATGAAGGATGTAGAGAGAGACATCCGATTGACTTCAGCTTCAGCTGTGAGCTCAGCATGAGGGAAGGGGACAGTTTAAGAATGGCTGGAAGGCCCTGGGGCAGCCTTCCCTCTGTAGTACAGAGCTGTAGTAAAAAGGGCCAACTGCTGGCTTTAACTGGGCATGCAGTGTTTGCCCACAGAAGCCTTCAGGTCCTTCAGCCATCTGATTCACATGACATAGAGTGGGGTTTGTTCCCTGTGCAATGTTCTGGTGTCATTAAGGAGAGGAGGCTGACTGGGGGGGCTGTGGGCCGTCTGGGCTGTTTTCAGTCCCGAGGTCGGCCGCCTTACGCAAACAGCACCCAGGATTCCACTGCCGTCACGACCAGGCGAGATACAGATGCTTCTGCTGTTTTTCTTCTAGGATGTCCTGCAAGCTGGTCCAACCACAATATGCGTGAGATACTGATACAGCGATATGACGAAAGAGAGCAAGGAAGAGTGAAAGAGGGCAAGTGAGAGAGGGAGACAGAGAATACTGAGAAGAATAGAGACAGTGTGTCTGTATGTGTGTGTGTGCATGCAGCAGCTGTGCATGTAGATTGCACGCCCTTTACAGTCATAGTTGATTTAGGCAGATAATTCCGGTGTCATTATTACATTATAACCAACTAGTCAAAAGTGTGCTATCAGGTTACATTCATAATGTTCATAATGTTCATAATGTTTTTTTGGCCAATTTCTTTTATTCTACATCTGATAAATTAGACATCTGTCATCATTCCTTTTTTTCATGAGAACATATGTCGATGTTATATAATGTTCATGTTTGCATGGTATTTGTACAGATTTCACTCTTGGTTTTTTCTTGCTTGAGTATGCATGCAACTTGAGTACTACATGCATCATAGAAGCCACATTCTAACTCCACTATGCAATGAACATCGACATAGCAGACACTTATGAAAAGTCTCAGCCTAGGAACTGCAATCCAAAGACGTACACAGGACCCCAGTCCTGGGTGTCAAAAAGCAGGACAGTCTTGAGTGAACCATTGCTTATGGTTCTTCTGAACGAAAAGCTTTTTTTGTGCAAGCATTTTTCAACTCCGCAGGAAACAAACTCCCTGCTATATTATGCTATATCAGAACCAATAAGTAAATGCAGAAGTTTAAAAAAAAGTCACATGCGATGCTATAAGACAGAAGTCAACTGCAAGTGCAGAACAGTCACCTGAGCACATCCATGCATCCTCTCTCTCTTTGCAGGAGCTCACCAAGGAAAAAATAAAAAACACTGCAACAGACCTGTGTGAAGAAGACTGCAAACTTTACATTTTCCAGGAGGAGAATTCCAATATTGCCATTGTTGCAGGCTCAAACATTGAAGGTGTGTTTGTCTCTGTTTTTCTAAACTTAATTTGTAGTAATACCAAAATTTGGACAAATTTCTCTCGCTCTATCTTTCTCTCTCTACCTCTTTCGATCTCAACATAAGATTAAATATGCTATGCTAGAATTTCCATTATTTTACTTTACAGAATGTATTAATGGTCGATGTACATGATATGGATGCTGTGATCATTTTTATATTTGGCTGCATGAAATTGAAGTGAATCTGGGCTACTGAAAATTGTGGACATAAGGCTAATCTGCAAGAATAAATTCTAAATACTACCTTAAGCGATCATAATGATCAGCCTTTTAAGTGCCAAAGACTGTTACATAACTATTACATAAGTGGTACACATTGTTCTTGGGGTTCATTCCTAAGTGCTTAATTTCACGTTTCAGTTACCATAGGTATTAAATGGTACTGATTAAAAGTACTGATCATTTTTTCAAGGTAATGATCATGCATGGCCTTTAATAGCCACTTCAAATTGAAATCTTCATTGTCAAAATGTTATATGTCAGAACCACCTAAATGAGAGTCTTGATATGAATTGAATTGCATAATACATTCTAATATCTAATAATAGTCATTTTAATATCTAAAACTTAAAATGCTATTATATGATTCTCAGGTAATTGTCTGTGAACTTCACTGTGTATAATACATGCCATTAACCATTGTGCCACCATTTATATTTACTTTTGCTATATAGGATTGGATAAAGTAAATTATCTCAAAGTACTGCTTGAAATGAAAGTTTAAAATAAACTGGTCTTTATAAGATCAGTTTGCAATATACAACATCACGGCTCAGTATTGGTACATTTAAAGTTTAATAAAGTTTATAAAAATAGCACCTATTTAAGCATGCTTAATAATGCAATAGTTTCTCTTAAATATTGTACAGAACAATTTTATAATTTTTCTGTTTTTAAAATAGAGAAATACATGGATTTTAAAATACATGTAAGAAATGCAACAGTTTCAGTATGTGACTATTGTTTTAAAATGGAGACGATTGTTTTAAAACAGTAATTACTCAACCAGAAATAAGGTGTCTTATACTTTAGCGCACTTAGGCTGATGAAAGGTTGCACATAAAAGGAAAATGATGGAGACTCACCAGGTCTGACTGTTTCTCCTTCCAGCTAATGTAATGGCAATGGCAGACAAGTTCAACAGTGAGCCCATTAAGGACGAGGTATGTCTTCATGAAGCACTCTCACTCCAAAAAACACTTAACCATACTGTGGAGACCACAGCTGATCTTTAAACAAAGATCTGAGTGAAAAATATCCCATGATTCCTTCTCATAACAGCATAACACTCTGGGGGACTGCACTCTCAGGACCTACTCTGTTAGCATTATTATTATTTCCCTGTGACACAGCGAAGCACACAGATAAATCATAATCCTACTTTAATATGAAACTAAACAGGAGACGTTCTCCCGCGCCCCTGGAACTGATGTCATTGCTACATGACATCATCCCACCAGCTCGGGCCACATTTTTTGGGCATTGTTTTTTTGTGGGGGAGGGTTTTTTTTTTAGAGGACGTCCCCGGTGCCCCCCCCCCCCCCCCCACCAAAATTCAACCCAGCCTTGGCTCAGCACTCAAACTTTTACCCTTTCTCTATCTCTTGTGAGATGCAGCTGCGTTAATGACACGCACGTGTGAGCACCACGCTCAGCCCTGTGCAGTGCTGTCCTCGTTCCCTCAACACTGTGGAAGAGCACTTGTGTAAGAGACCTGGGAAGGCCACTGTAGTTTTCCCCCTGTGCTGCGCCCCTCTGTTCCAGCCTGCCTGCAACTCCTAGATTTAACGTCTGCTTTTAATTTTTTCGTTTTCTGTTCTGAGAACTATGAAAAGTGCAGAGAGTAGAGGCAGTGGTGCTGTGGCAGTTTTTTGTATTAGGAAACGGAACCTGGAAGGCCCTGGCAAGCGGGCTCATTACACAGAAATATTTGGGACGTAGTGCCTCGACATGCTTCACATTGATTCCAGATTTCTCGAGGACAGGCCATCGTTCATGCGCATTGGGGATATACCGTATACGCAACGGAAGTACTCTGGGACATTAGCTCCATACCTTCATATTCAATGACAGGCGTCTGAGGCCTCACGCTGTACGCGTAGCACCCAGGGAGAGGAGCAGTGAAAGTGAAGCTGAAGATATTTCATGGTTACGTGAGGCCAGCTCACAGCCTTGGTGAAGCCTATACTGTAACCAGTAATGACTTCCCACAGGATTAGGAAAGGAACTGAACAGAAACACTAAGAGTCTGGACTCTATACAAGAGTTTAATATATACAGTATGTATGTAACATATACAGTATAGTAATATTTCAAAAGTATGTTTTGTATAATATCTTGTTGTCTCTCATCCCGTTCTACCTATCTCTTTCCCACTCTCTCTGTCCTTTCAATTCAATTCAATTCAATTCAATGAGCTTTATTGGCATGAAATACATATTTTGCCAAAGTAAACAGGAAACATACAAAAATCAAGTTGTATAACAATGGAAGTAAAACATGAACAATGTTAATACTCTCGCCCCACCCCTCTCTCTCTCTCTCTCTCTATCCCTCCCCCCCTCTCTCTCTCTCTCTCTCTCTATCTCTCCCCCCCCTCTCTCTCTCTCTCTCTCTCTATCCCTCCCCCCCTCTCTCTCTCTCTCTCTCTCTATCTCTCCCCCCCCTCTCTCTCTCTCTCTCTCTCACTCTGTCTGTCTGTAGCTGGGACTGATTGAGGCCACACCACATTGGGGAAAACCCCACCCGACGGTGCTGGTGGCCCTGCTGATATCTGGCCTGGCGCTGGCCGCCCTGCTCATCGGAGGCTACGTCCTGAAGCAACGCCGCAGCCGCAGGGCCAAGGGCATGAGGCTGGTCAGTGGGCAAAGCGGGTCGCCCTGAACGCTAAACTTTAGCTACCGTATATACAAACACACTGCACTGTGTAACTGAGCCTTTTTCACTGACCAAGTGAAACTCTTGTCATTTGTTTGTAATATTGTTATGTGCAGATATAGTAGGACGACCAGTGGACAAACCACGGTTTTACTTTTGTTTCAATTCCATGTTTCTTTAAAGAAATGTTTTAAAACCCTATTCATCTGTTCTTCTGCTTTTCTTTTGCTTCAGTTTTTCCTTCCCAGTGTCTTTTTTTTACAGCGACATCTTTAAAACTCCCTGACCTTTTTTTTTTTTGCACAAACCATTGCCAGTCTAATAGTTCAAATGAAAAAAATAGTCTGCCAAAACATTACAGAGAAACAACAACTATAACAGTATTTGAACGCACACTCAATTAAAGAAAGCGCTTATGACAGCCACATGTAAAAAGGTATTTGTCTCTGCCATAGCCCCACAGCTGTTTCTCTGTAGGGTTCATGACATCATGGGTCAAAGCCCCTTATAGAGGGTTACACCCAGATAGCAGGATCCCAGAGACTGAGCAAAAACAGCCCTTCACATGGCTTCTAAATGTCCGTATACAAACAAGCAGAACTCAGTACTGCCACTCTGTCTCCGGATCCTCGTGTGAATCATTATGACCGTTTTAACTACATCACACTAAGAGAAGGAATGAGCATTTCAATTAGTATCCAAACTGGATTTCAGCTTGGTTTACATCCAGCATGGCTGCAACTCATATTTGTTGACTGACTCTGGACATGCTGTTTCAACAGCACGTGTTCTATATATTTTATCCATTTATTTTTTTTTTTGCTGAAAGCCTTTTTTTAGTAGATGGAAGACTGCCACCCAATGGACACTCACTATAACTGCAACATCCGTATCATACCACTTTCAAGTACAAGTAGAGGTCGAAAGTTGTCACATAAGGCGTATTCCCAACCTTTGCTACTGACCTATATCTTGCATTTAAAAGCATCCTGCAAAGTGGCACAAAAATTCTTGCTTCTGTTCCAAAATGGCGCAGGTATATTGTATGATGGATGCGCACATTTTATAAAAGGTTGTTTGCACACACACAATGTGATATTTTTCCCCCACCAGCTGTTCTACATTAACACAACACAGCTGCTTTTTTTCCTGCTGTAAATGGTTCCTGCTTCTCTGCTGATTGTGCCACAGGGTGAAATCTGCTTCCATTCTAATCGTAGCACAGGGGTTGCAGGGTGCCCAGCTAGCAGCAGTGCCCATGAAACAAGGTGCCGCTCTTTCTCCTGCATTAAGCACACTGTATTCCTCTCTGTGCCAACAGGCTGAGGAGTCCTATCAAGCAGATGAGGAGAACCAGGGTAACTCCCTGGTTTCGGTGGCCCCTCTGACCCCCCCGGAGCACCAGCAGAAGCCCAGTGTCAATGGGGAGTCCCCCAAGGGGGCAAAGATCGTGCCCCCTCCCGCTGCCACCAACGGCCACTCCACTGCCAAGGCACCCATGGCTGACACTGAGCTGTGAGCCACAACCTGGACACAAAAGGACAGAATACCCCCACCCCCCACCCCTTCCCCAACCCCTTTGCACACCCAACCAGCCAGGTGACACCAGAGATTGACACAAAAATCTCCTACACCCCAATACCCATCCCCCCTGGATCCCTTCCACACTCTCTCCTTATTCTGATTTTTGCTTGAAGGAAATGGGCGACCCAAAGCCCAGCAGTAATGGCACCAGTGAATGAGGACTGCAGTGGTAGTACTTGCAGCTGCAGTGATGACAGAGCTGTGTGTGTGTGACCTTGTGGATGCTGACTGCAGTGGAAAGACTGGGTGCACTGGGACAAGACTGAGTGGAGGACTGCAGCGTGATAGGTCCCACATTAATCAACACAGGGTCCCATGACTGCAGTTTAGGAAATGCTCACTCCTGTTACAAGTCACTTCAACTCCACTATCAATGCCTGTGAGAGTCCTACAGGTTTCCATGTGTTTTGGTTTCCTCAAAGTCCATGTTGTACATTCAAGGCCAGGTAGCACAAATTCTAAGTACTTATCGCTGAACATAAATCATTTGCAACCATGATCACAAGTCATACAAATTGTATGGCAAGCTGTAAATAAGCTGTTAAGCTGTTTACAAACTGGATGTGAGCTTTGTGTGTTTTCATTTGATCATTTGTTTATATGAGAGTGTGATGATTCAATGTATAGGTATAGACTAGTCCTACACTAGTTTGACTGCGATGCAAAATGACAAGGTGATGGGTGAGGAGAACGAGACCAGGTCTTCTAATGGTGCTTAATATCACGTTATCTGAACGAGATGACGCAGATAATGCTCCACTTCATTACTGCAGGCTTTTCCAGGATCAGGCAATGGCCTGATAGGAAGGGCAGAGGCTCCAGCGCAGGGATGCTGCACTTGTCGCTTCAGCAGCAATGTCATTGGCTACTACTGAAATCCAGATTCAGCGTGATTGGCAGGTGGAGCCCATGACACATCTACTGGAGTCTGAGCTGCTCTGTTTTTTTTTCTTGATTTTTTTTTGTTGTTGTTTTTTTAAGGGAACCTCCACTGGAATAAAACAGAAGCCCAGAATGCATTTTGAGCTAATGGTTTTTATTTCACCAGTGGAGATTCCCTTTCAATGCCAGTGTAATGTTCTTTGTTCTTGTGTTTAATACTTCGTAATGTCATAGCCCCAACATTAGTATCTTCAAGTGGTATTTTTATTTCTTAACATTGACTCTTACTACTGTACAAACTGTGCTCAGCCAAAGACAAATGCCGAACAGGTGAGCCACAGAATCAGGGAGTGTTGAGGAGAGTTTCTGGGTGACCATGTTCAAGTTACAAAGTATGTGGATTTCTTTTTTTTCTGACAGGGACTGGATTTTCAGTACACTTGCATGAGCCTAATATAGTGTTCTCAGATCGAAGTTTATGAATGGTGCATAGCAGCTATTCCAAATGTTTTCTTTAGGTTTTAAGTTCAATGGAGCAACCCCTGTATGTTCAAAATAAGATGTCTTTGTGATTTGTGGTTTTGATTGAGTCCTTTTTATTGAAAGAAGGGAACGAACTTGTGTGCAAAGCCATTTTATTCTGGCTTGCTTTATTTCACATCAGTTACTGCAGCGTTCTTAACTGGTTCTCAGAATATGTCTTTGTTGAAGAGAAGCCAGAAGCCTCAGAACATAGAGCTTAGCGTCTCAAGGGCAGTGCGGTCTGAGAACTCCACACGATTGATTCAGGCAGTGCGAGACAGGGGGATGATATTTCAAATTAAATCCTTTCTGATATGTTTATAATTGAAATTTACAGGGCTTTTTTACTAAATTTTTACTGAGGCATCTTCATAAATACTTTTTCAGAAAAGAAAATAAGCAGCAACATCCCTATAATTAGATTTTCCATCGCGAAAATCACTTGACATCACAACATCATTGTGCAGTCCGGTTCTATGGAACCATTCCATTAACGCAAGATTACTTCTGCAGTTTGTTTCCCTTTCAGTTATGTTTACTTTCGCTGGATTAAATGGAGGTTCAATTTTACAGAATTGGCCATTATCTGTTTCTAAGTGTTGAATTTGTCTGTCATGCTTGGTAATAGTACGCAACCTCATGCTTTAGTATCTTATTAGTTTAATTGCATTTTAGATGTGTTTTATTGGCATGGAATTGCATAGTCGTATAACTTAACATTAGGGAAGGAAATAGCATACGTTGAAACTTAAAATCAAGGATGAAATCTTAATGGCATATCTCTATATTAAAAGCACAGGAATAGAGATATGAATTTAATACTGCAAGATTTAGAATGCTGTTGGTCCTATAACTGGAATATGTCTTATAATTCTTAGCACAGAAGTGTGTGTTTTCCTTTTCTTTTTTTGTTGGTAACATTCCAGATCCAACTTTTAATTACACTAGTGGCCAATAAAATGATACTTTGACTCATGTTCAGGATATGATTATATATAAGAAAATAAACACATTTTTGTATGAATTATTTCATTGTTCATAAAACAATTTTGTATGTGTAAATAAAACTGCCTTCTCCTCCCTGTATGAGCAATGCATCTGTATGACTTATAAAACAAGATTATGTGTCTGTAATGTCCCCTTCAATGTGTCTCTCTGTGTCATCTTGTTGGGTCACACATCAAAACACACACACACACACACACACATGCTTATACTGTAGATGAATATGGCTGGTAAAGTATACAAATCAGAAACAGTCCATAAAGCCACACAGCTGATTAACATAAGCTACACACAGACTTGTATTTCATGGTGTGGGAGTGGTGGGATAAACATCCTACAGCTGTTCCAGTTGATCTGTATGATCCTACTCACAATTGAGAGTGACTGTTTAGGGAGGGGTACTACAGCCCCAAACCTGTAGAGTTATAGTCTTTCATTGCTAGACTGGCAGTACACAAATTGGAAGTGGTCATGTCAAATGTCTGCCCCCCATCCCCCCACCCCCTCAGGTTTATTTTTGCGCTCTGCATTTCTCATGAAATCATATAGGGGGATGGGGGGGTTGTCATCCTCCTCTGCCACCCCCTAACCCCTCCCCCCACTGTCAAGTGCTGCTCTCTTCATGTGACAGTGACACAGGAAGCTTCCTCAAGCCTGCTACCATCTTGTGCGCAAATCTTGTTCCTTGTGTGCTGGAGTACATTTGCCTTGGTGAGGCCACCCAAGGGCTCGTCAAAGATGTCAGAACAGGACAAATCCCACACGTAGACACTACTTTAAACAAAAAAAACCTCAATACAAGCAGAATGGAGAGACAAGGAACAAATTGCTCAATATTGACAGGAATTCAGACAATGGAAGCAACACAATCGCGCACATATAAAAAACGCAAATATCCCCATACATCAATGTTGTAAGACGAAAAACCATCAAACACCTGCAAAGCCAGAAAGGCAGATGCTACCAGGATTGGGTTAAGGTAATCTGATGGAGGGATGGAGAGAGAGAGAGAGAGAGAGAGAGAGCGAGAAAGAGAGATGGGACAAGCTTAGTCCAACTGGGGATAAGAAAAGGTCAAACTATCCCCCTGAGGTCCAATGTCATCAACAATAACGCAGCCGTGATCCATGGGGCCACATAGCAGCCTCACTCCATGTATAATTTCTTGGAACTTGGAATCTAAACCCTGGAAACATCGTGCCACCCTTAACACAAGCAGTCACAGATAGATGACTGCATTTAGTGCCACCAGACTTATTTTACTATTTTACTTATTTATTTTTAAGTGTGGTTACTCAATTAAAACAGCCACCAGATTTGGGGAATTCATGGTGCAAATAATATTTATATTTGTCTGTTAATATCCTTGTCTTGAAACCTTGGTCAAAGATGTGTCATGGTTTTGGCTGATGCCACCATTTCTTTTCCTTCTGCGCCTTTTCTTCAGTTATTACGGTCATTGGTTTTTTTATGCGCCTTTTCTTCAGTTATTACGGCTATTGAGTTGATTGAATTATACACGTGCAAATTTCTTTTTACAATTTGCACCTGTTGGCGTTCTATTTAAACCCCAAGCAAGGTGATAAGCTTTGCTTCAGTGTCACTTATGTTGCACGAGAGCCGGTATTATGACAAGCGACCTAAAGGTATAGGATTGAGTTGCGATATTGGATTGTTGTGGCTATAAAATTAGCACAACAGTCTTTAGCTTTTTTAGATTGTTGGCAACAAGTTAGTGCCACAATCTAAGCTCAGTATTCTTTCTTTAGGGTGTTACTTTTTCAGCCTCGGTTCGTGGTCTGTTTTCTTTGAGTTGCCCCGTTTTCTGCTCCGGCAGTTTTGTTTTATTTATACTCCTTAAGCTTGTTGTGTAGAGCTTTTCTTTGGGATACTCTCCCTAAGTAGTTTTGTTTTCCTTTCCTTTATTTTTCTGCTGTCCTTGTCTCTTGACTTTGTGGCTATTTTACCTCTGGTGAATAGCTTAAAGAACCCCCTGTTCAGTTGTGGTTGGTCTCCCAAAACCCCCACTCCCTCACAAGATGTTACTACATCACACAATAGAACGGATAGAACAGTCTATTCTGTATTTGCTTAATTTTCTTGTAATTTACCTGATATATGCTTCCAGATCTCTAAAACTTTGCAAACGTGATGAAATGTTCAACAGATTTTAACATTCAAGATCTGGATTACACATCTGCACTTTCATGAGTTTCCTATCAGAGATTAATGATGCAGGGAATGTTTATCTGATGGCTCTGATCTCCAGCAAGACATGTAGATTTGTGACCTCTTTTCCTTCCAAAAGGGAAGCCAATCCTGACTGAGGTTTCACTGACATGCTCCTGAGTGTAAATGTTTCAGTTTGGCATGTAACTGAATAAATCCCCCTAACAGAGCTCAATCTCTCCCTGTATCAGTGGCCTGACAGTTCTGCGTATGCAGCCGCCAGAATGTCTATAGTACATACCGCATGCATGATCTGAGGAAAGCTGATAAGCAACAGCTCCATAGTAATTTGAGCTTTCTCAAATGCTGTTTAATTAGGAAAATGATGCAATGATAAGGGAACTTGAAAACAACTCATCTGCTTAATGCAAAGCAATTGAGTTGTTATAATTCCTGAAAAACTGCTGGAAAATTAGTGCTGCTTTTCTGGTCTTTATTTTCTGTTCTTAATTACCTTCAGCTTTCGAAATAACACGCCTTTGTAGAGTAGGACATTTAATCACTCATAATCCCGCTGTTATGTTTTAGCATGTTAGCCTTGAATTTAGCGTTAGCTAGCTCAGAGTTCATTTGGTCCAGTTTCAATTATTGCCTACTAGTCTAACGTGTGTAGGCTTTAGGCTACTGTGGACAGTCGTAAGAGCATTTTTCTAGACATTTCATATTAATTCATATATGCCAGCAAATTTAAAATTAAAAAAAATGAAGCTCTACATGAATCATCTCAACTCCTGAATGTTAGTGTTGCATAAGAAACAATTAGGAAGCATTGCCCAGCAGTGCTGGTCAATGCATTGTTCAGGCAACCGATTTATAATAGTCTTAGATTCCAAGGAAAAGGTACGAGGTAGGAACTGTAAACAATCTTCATTCTGCAGAAGGGAGTCTGTTCACACAAGATGTTTGTTCAAAGTCTCACAGATGGACAGTTCCTCTGAGCATTTATAACACTCATAACACATCACTTGGTGTTTACCCTCAGCTTAGGAAATAAACATTTCCTACGTTCACTGGTCTCCCAGATAAGGATAATAGGGTTATATTTACTACTTTAAAAAGACAGAGCCTGGACCCCCTCCCATCTAAACTACAATGTTAGTCATTATGGATAATATTGATTAGCTATGTTCGTCAAAGAAAAAGAAAATACACACACATATAAAAGACACGCATAATAAAAACATTCTAACTACAACATTATTATTTCAGTAGTGTTCATTCAGTAGGCTAAATTTTTGGTGTCCTTGTCATATTTAAAAACAAAAACAATATCTGTACAGATTCTCATTCACGTGAAAAAATAGTCATGAATCCCAATTAACAGATAATGAAAGCAGAAATAGCTATAAGTTTACTGCTTTCAGCTGTAATTCATTCCAATCAATAATAATAAAAACATCTTTTCTCAATTTTATAGGCTATTGAGATATGTTGTTTCTGCTTTAATTCTCCTTAATTGTGAATTCAGTGCAGTTCAGTTCAGAGTGAAATGTCAGCTGTAATACACAGCAAGCAAAGAGAGTAATACATGCCAGTACTGGGTTACTCAGTACAGACTATTCCATTCCAGGCCAAACACATGCAGCCAGGAGGGGGCAGAAAACAGACTTCTGCATGACCACACTACCCTCACAATGGGCTTTTTCTCCATTTCATACTCTTTCTTTTAATTGAGAATTTGTTATTGGGGGAGGGGCTGTCCATCAGGCTGTCTATCAGGATCACAGTACCCTATGAATATGCATGAGAGTGGGAGGAGAGAGTCTGGCCTGTTTTCTCTGGATTGCTTTGGTTATTTATAAAAAGAGCAAAATGCACTTTCTGTCATGAGTCAGAACTTATTGGCTTATTGACCCCAAATCCAATTATAAGCAGCTTCACGCTGCCAGTTCGTTGTTATTGTTTGTTACAAGTTGCCATTGTTCACGTTAAAGCCCTATTTGGAGTAGTTCCCTCAGCCTCTGCACACAGGACTCAAAACAAAAAAAAAGCTCATGTTTACAACTTACAACTTGTTTTTCCTGTCACTCTAAATATTACAGGGGCAGATTTCACCTTGAGTGCAATATAAGTGGTGATTTTTGAAGGTAAATCTGCATTATATGCTTGAATGAGTACAGTACCTGCTCACACACTTAAATTGACAGGAAGAATTTGGCAGACCAATGACCATGATGATGGTCAGTTCATTTTAAGTTAGACAGTTGCTGCTCTGACATTATAACTCAGTTAAAAAAAGATCATACAACATTACAAGCATATTACTATAATATTACAGTGATGAGAAATGTATATGACAAGGGAACATTGTTAGATTGCAACTTACTTGCTCAGTGTGAGACCTTACTAGAAATAACTTTTTTGCTAAAGTTACAAGTGCTCTCATATTACATTACTAGAGTGAGAGTGGGGGGAAAACTCATAATCTCTCCCTGAAGTCTATAAATATCGGCATGCGTTGTTGGATCATGTCCACGAATTCCAGCTGTCTTGAATGGCAGTTTGGCGCAGCGTTTTTACCATTTGTACCTTGATGGCTGTAGATTAGATCCCCAAGCAGGGCATGGGACTTGCGCTAGTGAACAAACAACTTTACCTGAATTAGCTTCAGCAAATGTCCAGACAAAGGATTTCAACTAAAATGGGACACAATAATGTCGCCCAAGTCAATTCAAGGTGGTGCTGGCTGTGTTGAATTAGTCTGAGACATTGTTTTTTTCACCACATAGTCCGTTAAAATTGATTCCTATGGGAAATTCAAGTAGAGGATGTTAGGAATGTACTATGGGTTCAGAAAAAGGCCTGTGATTGCTTAAGCCAGAGAGATGTACTGTATCATATGTAACTGCTGACTGAAATGTAAACATTGAGAGAGGCATTCTGAGGTCACCTAAGGACAATGGACAAGATGGATCCTGGATTTACATTTGAGAAAAGAGGGCAAGCACACGCGTAATTTATATTTGGAGCATTGAGAGCTCAAATTATGACTGGAATTAAATCCGCATCGCAGCTCTTGGCATGTTAACCTTTTGCGGATATCTGTTAGTCTATCGCCGCACCCCCTACTCTCTCTGACACACACACACACACACACACACACAAGCACGCACACACACACAACCAGAGAGATTGTTAATATGAAGGCCATAATTGATCTTAAGGATTCATGCAATTAAAGTCAATCAGGGCAATTAAATAAAGCATTGCAGTGCAGGCACACCAAGCATTGCAGTGCAGGGTGCCATAAATGGGAGACCACCTGATCTCGGAGAGGTCCCTCTTCACAGGCAAGGGGACCTGGGTGGAGGAGCAGGCCTGGGCCCAGGTCCAAGCGCATGAGCCACAGGCAGCCTGGCTGGGGGGGTGGAACTACAACTACAACATTTGACCCCCGAAGGTAATTTGACCCCTCTTTTTACTACCTGGAGTAAAAAGGAGAAGGAAACACCCTACCCTACCAAAAAAGATGGCAGCATACAATAATAATAAGTGATTCAAACTCGTTTTCAAAGTCTGAATCACGCGATTCAAAGCCTGTTTGGAACACAAGGAGATACGCGCTATGGAAACATCTTGATGGATAGTGATACATTCCCTGGGAAAGGACTGCCAGTAGTGCTGCAATCCTCAGAGGGACAGAAGCCACAGGGAACAGAGCCAGAGGGACAGATGGGTCACGTTCTCTGGTGACTGATCTGGACACATGGGGTGATTTGTCAATACCTTATCAGGCCCAATACCTCACCACCCTGGTCAGGCTGAGACGTTAGCATTAGCCCACACCCCAGACACCATAATATATATGCCAGAGCGGCATTTCAGCACTTCATGTATATAAATAATACAATCCCAGGGCTATTGCTACAGTAGTAAACAAACCTTTCAATGTCATTCACAATCCCTTAGACGCTTGTGGACAATTAAAACAATGTTTTCATGCTTGTGTCCTGATGTAGCAGTAGTGTGGCTACAATGAGATACCTTATCAGAGCAAAGACTGGCATGATGAGGAGCAATTAATACTACTGAATGCTCCCATAACAAGTGTAGTAGTGCAAACAATGGTTTGACCTACACAGGGCTTCAGCAGGTATAGCTACCAGGGACCTGCATGGGAGGATTTGTATATGATTTGTGAGTTGGTTACATTATGGACTGCACCGCACACCTTGCCCAAGCTCAGGTTTTTTAAAAATTTTATTTTAAGTGTCTATGCATGCACTCTTCGGCTGACATAGAGAAAATTAGAATAACTGTTGCATTTACTTAATTTAACTTCAGCCTGCTGTGCTCTGCTAACATAAGAGTTAGTAAGTTATATGTGTTGGTCTGCAGCTTACCTGCAGTCCTATGGAATGGAGCATATTACTCTCATAATATTACAGATCATGCCTGTGAATATCTATTGTTACCTTGACAAAATAGTTTTCATGTTTCTATTTGAAGTTCAGCAATACCACATTTTAATAAGGGCCACCAATTAGTAACCCATTCTCTTTTTATTTTATTTGTTAAGGTAGTAGCTCTGACTCAA
This sequence comes from Anguilla rostrata, assembly GCF_018555375.3. Taxonomy (NCBI): domain Eukaryota; kingdom Metazoa; phylum Chordata; class Actinopteri; order Anguilliformes; family Anguillidae; genus Anguilla; species Anguilla rostrata. The sequence goes on along the minus strand of NC_057943.1, from coordinate 22,993,004 downwards.
CAAGATTTACATTTACATTTATTTTTATTTGTTTTTTATTTTAATTTATCCAAAGCAATGGAAAGGAAGTGCATACCATATGATATCTTGTTATTATGTAACAAGATAGCATATTGGATAAAATGAAAAGAATTAATGGCTTTCAGTTAAGAAACTTGGGCCTCGTTTACAGAATTGCTTAAATTTCAGATTTGCTTAGATAAAGAAAAACTGACCAGCTGCAAGCACAACATACATCTGTCATGAGAACCATAAGAATCGAGTAAACGTAATAATTTATTTTCCATAATTATGCAAACCTGCAGTGAGGTCAAATTTTGTAATTATATGCAGAATTTGACTAAATTTGTCATTAATCATGTCTTAAGTGCAATTTATATCTGATCATTTTAACCAGACGATTAAAAGTACAACAGGGTGCCTTATTGCAGAAAATAACAAGTGCGTACCACAGAAAAATTAATTGTATGCTAGACTGCCAATTCTAAGCATTAGAATATGCTGGGCTAAGGGTACAATTTAGGCCTACACGTTATGAAAAATATTGGAATAGATACACATGGTTATGTTTTAGCCTTTGTAGAACAGTGCCTACCATAACAAATTATAATAATAAAACAAGCATTGTTACTGTCAGGGGCTGTTTCCCAAATGGGGATTTCATGTGCGTCAGCAAAGAGAAAGCTAAGCATGACCTTTTATTTGGTTCAATATCGCCCCCTGCTGTGTTCACTCGTTGACTGCCTGCTAAAAACATTTGACAATTGCCACTTCGTAGTTCTAACACAATCTACGAAGAAAATATTTATTACACTGCTCAGTTGTTAAAGATTTTAGAAATGTAGAAAAAAAGATCGTCTCATGCTTAACAAACGAATCGAACTCGTATTTTCCAAAATATGAAAAATCAAGTTCAAGCTTTAAAAACAAGTAGCCTACCAGGATGTTTCAGACTAATTAAACCGTTTGTGATATAACTGCAATCGTGCAACTCTTAACGTTAGACTATAGGCTACATACAGTCATATTTTACACAAGTTATATTGGTTATAATGGCTATAATATTGTTTCGTCTGATGCAGCAAATATTTGGGGAAAAAGTAACCACAGTGTAGCGGTTATTCACTAACGTAATCAGAATATCTTTAGGCCTGTATGTTGGATATATGCTGCTGCATATGCTATGTTATATTGACAGCAGCTACTTGACTTGTGTTTTAGCTACGTAAACGTAAGGTTTATTACAGACTTCAAAGCTGATGTCGCAAGTATTTTCGGCAAAGAGGAACCTATGTGAGAGGTTTCTCATAGGCTATTATTTCCGATATTTTTATAATGTGGATGTGGAGCATACTTGAAAACATAAAACAAATCTAACCTCATATAATCTAACAGACTGTTGAGAATATAGTTTTGAACCCAGGTTCTTTTATAAAATTGCCCTCAGCCTTGCGTTTGGTTATATCTTTCATACGAGTGAACGTTCATTTTTTCAGCCAATACGGGAAAATCCGGAGATTTACGGTAAAATGGTCCCCAGTAGCACGTGATCTCATCAAATGTTTGTAAACATGCGTCAATCGCGTGTGATACTGACGTCGGAGAAATAAGTTGCAAAGTGTCCTCCAATCAGAGAGTGGGGGAGTGTGGGGGGCGGGGTTCAAATGTTGCGCCGTGGAAAATTCGATAGTGATTTTCTAATAAAGTCAAGGGGATTTTTTCAGGATTGAAAATAATGGGAATCAGTTCTGTGAAGCAATAAGTGTGTCGTTGACCCAGTTGAACAAACTGGGATGCACAAGAGCAGATTCCCAGAAGGTTTGTGTTTGTCCAGGTAAGCCATTTATTGTTATTTCACAGACAGGAGCATCCCCTTTATTACATCTGTATCTAGACTATTATGCAGCTACGTAAGTTAGAATAGTGTCATTGATTCTGTTCTGTTTTCTTTATGAATTAGTAATAACCCGCTTTATAATGAATATCCAATATTGTTTACCACGTTGACATTAATATTGACGTATTCGATTTGAAAAGATTGAGATTAAACTCAATGTTATACTGCGTCAGACTAAAGGCTGTAAAGACATAGCACAGTCGGTCAGTTAACCAGCGGTCAGATCGCATTGAGAAATCGAAAGACTGTAAACAATATCCCTACCATATGATGAAGCGAATTGCGCAAAACCAGGCCTTTGGTCGATCAAGGAAAACCCGACGGTAAGCAGTAAGGATAAACAGAGAGAGAGAGGGAGGTGGGGTAGGATGCTGCGCAAGGGATAGGTGTGCGGACAGAATCATGCTCGGCAGAGAGGATGTTACGCAGTTCATATTTAGTACGCGCCTTCTTTCCGCATGGTCCTGTACCGAATACGCAGCCTTTCGCTCTAACTAGTCGCACACATTTTGTGAATTTATTCACATCTGCCACGAGCTTGCTGCACATAATAACGCAAATTACCGTAAATATAAATATGAATTTATATACTTTTTTTTTAAATCGCAAAAATGCCATTTAATCGTCTATTTTCATCATAATGGCTAATAATAATAATAATAATAATAATAATAATAATAATAGTACTACTACTACTACTGCTACTACTACTACTACTACTAATAATAATAATAGTACTACTACTACTACTACTAATAATAATAATAATAATTATTATTATTATTAGTAGTATTGTGAATGAGTGTGAAGCAGGGCGTTCCTGCAAAAGAGGATCCGTGCGCAGCGAACCTACCCTGGGTAAATAAAGGTTAAATAAATAAAATAAATTATATTATAAGGAACATTTTCCATTTTTCTTTAAATAAACCATGACAAGACATGTTTGTTTGGGAAAATCCAATTGATGGTTCCTCAGTGAAATTTGGCGATTGCCAATTGTCAATTAAGGGCGAAAAATCACCATATGTAATTGTAAAGTTAAGGTTGAGACAGTGAGTACTTTTAATAGATGTAAACAAACCTTAAATCTACAATACTCTTCCAACACTGGGGGTCACTGTTGTGCTCATTTCAACATACTGTACCAGGTATGATACATAATAATGGTATTAATAGTAATAACAATAATAATCATTATCATTGTCATAAAGATTGTAAATAATAATAGTTTATCACTTTTCACATATTTAAATTTTCATGCATGTATTAACGATATTGGATGTCTATTGATTTCTTAATTATTTCCAGCTAACCAAGGGTTAGATGTATTCCTGACAGCTACAGAACAGGTAAGGACATGAGGTACATCATAGTAACAATCTGGGTATTGTTTTTGCTGAAAGGTATTCTATTCAGCCACTTCACAATTATTTTGATAACCAATGAAACAGATGTGCCAAAATGTCTGACTTCAGTGAAGTGTTTGAAAATCAGTGGCAGTGTGTGTGTGTGTGTGTGTGTGTGTTTGTGTGCATGTCTGCATGCAAACACGCAGTTGTAGATGATAGTGTATATTAATGAATTATATACTGAGTGATGTCTTGCTTCTATGTTTTGGAATGCAGTTTTATCAGTAGTTTTCAATCTGTGAGGTCTATGTTTTACATGAATGTCTTGTTTATGGCATTATTGCAGTACAGTATGTCTGTAGAAGTAGCTGCGGCTGCTCCTGTGGCTGCTCCTGCGGCCTTAAGTAGCTGCCCTACTTACAGAGGAAATGCATAAGTGACATCAATCAGGTCGCTGCTCCTCTGGGAGATGCGATTAAAAAACTAAAATCACAAGCATGAAGAATCTGGGATATCATAAATCATATTTTACATTCCCACCCCTTTCTTCACCGGGGCGGGGGGGGGGGGGGGAGGGTATGGACCGCCACCGTTGTCTGATGTCCCCTGATCCCACTCGGCTAGACACCCCCATGGAATGCGCCCGGCATTCTGGGGCTTTGGATTTAATGAGAGCCCCGCTATGCATGGCGTACAGGGCTCAGCCGTGCAATGGCGCATTCGAGAAACGGCGGAGGCTTTCTGAGACGGAGCGCCGGCTGCCTCTCTAGCGAGAGATGAAGGTTTAGTAAGCGGAATACTGCCGAGAGATGACACTGCTAAAATTAACATGCTGTCTGGTGAGCGGCGGGGTAAAAATAGACGGCGGAGAGGAGGCGTGTTTGCGCGCATCGTTAGCGGCCGTGCGCCGCTTCGAGGGCGACGCAGTAAAAAGATCGCCTGCGCGCTTCTCGTCTGCAGGTACTTGTTGGAGTCGCAGTTCTTAACACCAAACTGCCGCTGTGCAGAGCAGCAGCATTTAGGTTTTCACTGGAACTACTGATAAACGGCACAACATGGGCCTCGGCTGCGCTGTGCTGCTCTTGAGGCTGAGCAGATGTGTTTCAGGAAGTTTAACATGTTACAAACTGCACTGACCGCAGTGTGTTAACACAGCCAATGTTTGTTTGTTCTCACGTCAAATCTACAGAGTTATCACTGATGAGTGTGAACCATCTTCATACTTGATAATGTAAGCCGTCTGTTATTTTTTTTTAAAAACAGGCGTTGGTGATTTAGATCCCTTATTAGCCATTTCCTCGCAGGTAGAGGCTTGCAGAACCAAGCGGAAGCTGACTCTCCTGGTAGCCTCACTCCCACCGCCCCCCCTTCTTAAGTGCAAGTCAGGCTCGCACCTCTTTGGAGGACTATTGTTTATTTTTACCAGCCCTTTAATTGCACCCTTTGAGAGTGAGACTTCTGAGGCCACGAGCTGTTAATGAAACTTACGGAGAGTGTCTCGCAGAGGTCCCAGCTCCTGACACTTCACTGTGGGGAAACCAGCGGTGATGTGAGGAGAACCAAAGGCGCCGCTTCATCCCCGGGACAGAAGACGTCCCCTCTGTCCTCTGTCGGGGGCGGGGTGGCGACGCTCGGTAGGGCCAGAGCCCCTGTGGTCTGGACGCCCTGTGACGGGAGCAAGCAGCTGTTTCCCGGCGCTGCTGCAGCTTGGCGCGTCTGTCCGGAAGTTTCCGCGCAGGGTTGCCACGGTGCGCTGCTGGCGGAGCGACGGGCCGCCGCTGAGCCTGAGTCGCCAAGTGCGGCCTCCCTGAACTGCTGCTTCAGGCGCCCTGCCTGCCTTCTCCTACAAAAGCACTAAGGCCAGAGAGACAGCCAACCGCCAGATTCCTCTGCCTCACAATCATGTTTAAAAACATTTTTAGAAATCAGAAATTAAACCACTTGATTTAGGAGTGAGGTCTACTTCACTCAAAAATAGCTCATTTGTATTAATGCCATCATAGTGCATGGAGTGTGTAATGCTTGGAAGCAATGAAACAGTTCTGTTTGGGCGCCTCATTTAATAGTTTTTTAATTGAAGGTTCCTTATGTTTCAAGGTGTTGGTTTTCATTTTGATTTTATTACTGTTGTTTATTTTATCTGGCTTCAATGAATTCTCACCCCTCACCCCCAGGAGCTAAATTAGGAGCTCTTATCTCTAAGAGGCTTACATATACGTAAGCCTTACGTGCCACACCACTCCACTCATCACACGCACACGCGTATACAAACACACTCAGAAGGGCTGGGCTCAGCAGTGCATGCTGGGATGGCATCCTCCTTCAGGACCTTGCCAAGCTAATGAGTGACAGCTGCCAATGCAAAGACGAGAAGGATGCCAGCGTTCCTACTCCTGTTGAGCCTCGTTCAGATACCAGCCACCCACTGCACTGCGAACAGCAATACCAAACGATCAAAGTTCCGATTCATTTCCCCATGACTTACAATAAACCATGAAGGGAAGGGGAGTGACATAATCTATCGAAGGCATATTAGCTGAACCACTTCCTTCCCACCCTACTGCAGCCCTTGTTGTTGCTTTTGTATGCGCTGCTTGCGCTGACATCTGCTTAAACTCACACATTTACAGTAAGTACTTCTCACAAGCAATTCAAATAAATGAACTCCAATTATTCAGTTCTTTAAAAAAAAAAAAAAAAAGGAAGTCTATAACTTAAACATGCGAAGCCCCAAAGAACCTGAATATTAAATTATTTCATTTGCTGTTCATTATTAAGCCTTTTTTCATGTCTGTCTATTCCTACACTGCTCTACTTGTATCAACAATACAGTGCTTTATGAACATCAAAGGGGTTTTTGAGGGTTAAAGGTATTCAGGGTGAAATGCGGTGCCTTCAGTTCCAGGTCAGTGGGGTGCAGTTGCGTAGTCCTGTTATTAGGCCCCAAAGGCCATGTTAAACTCTTAACTTGTTATTCTGGCACTGTCATAAATGAAGGTAAAAAAAATTACATTTGCAAGACATTACAGTCTCCCACAAGTGTAATGCAGTAGCAACACAGTCAGATCTAGGGAAATAAAGAACTTCCACGAGACTTATAAAAGCCTTACAGTCAAAATATTTAGTTTCTTCTTGTGGTTGTGTGTTAATGAGCTCTTCCTTCCCTAAAATAATCATCCAACACTAGGCACGACCATGCAACACCAAAGAACAAAGTGTACATGTCAGCATTAAGGTTCACTGTCTTGACATGTTTACAGTAAAATATGTAAAAGAAACAAAGAGTAGTCCAAGTCTGTGCGTGTGATCCTGAGACAGAGCAGCTAATTGGAAATGCCTGACCTGGATTCACATCACAACAAACATGGTTCTGTCTTCAGAAGAATAAAAATAAAGAAAGCAGTGGAATGTTTGACCACTTGTTTGTAGTTCAGTCACTCAGTTCAAAGACTGAGTGAAAGGCTAGAATCTGCATAGGTAGGATATTTCCATAAAAATCCAACAGCCGTAAGCCCTTGGGGACAGTGCCGCAGCCAGAGAAAACATTTGGGGAAAAGCATTTGAGTTATCAGATGGTATGTTGACCAAAGCCCAGCATTTTAAAATTCACCAGCTGTCAATGATTAATGTGTTAAAGTTGCATTTACAAAAGATGCAGAAGGGTCTTCACGGAGGTGCATGTAGACCCTTTGAAGAAGATGCCGAAATTCCATTTGGCATGTTAAATGGTGACGTTCCCATCTCACGCATACTGCAAGAGGATCACACTGGCAGTTCAGCTTTATTTGAACTATGAAAGGCCACTTGCCTCCAAGCTAATATCACCTTTTAAAATAAATTGCACCTGTTAGGAAATATGCTGGCCTAAAATGTAAGATAATTGTGACAGCTCAGTTATTTGTAAAATATTGTGCTAGTTGAAATGACACTGGAAACATCCGGGTTTTTCTGATTCATAGCATAGCACAGCAACAAATTAAGTATGCACAAAAACTTCCTGTGGAGTTTTGAGATGGATTTATAGCATAAAATCAAGCATGAACAAGCTAATAGCCGGAACGTTGGTATTAAATGTGTGAAAAGACAAACAGGAGCTTAAATAAACTGGAAACTGGCTTCTCTCAGGTCTCAGGATCAGTGAAGAGTTAAGGCTTGGAGGTGGGGGGAGGAGGGGGGCGGAGGGGGGTTAGGGTATCTCTCAGTGGGAGTTGAAGGGAAATCAGAGAGTGCAGCTCAAGCCTCTTTTCCTTCCTTTTGTTTTTTTTCTGTTGTTGCTGTTTTTGTTTTTCTTTCAAAAAGGGGGACGGTATGCCTTTAAAACCAGCTGGCTGTCAGGTGACCAAGGAGGCACAGTCATCTCAGTTCACGGGGAGAAACAGAGTGAGCAACTGTGAGCAACAGAGAAACAGCAGAAATGCAAGAGGGAGAGAGAACGAGAACGAGAGGGAGAGAGGAGAGAGCGCCGATGTAAGGGTGACACAGAGGGAGAGGGGGAGGGCGAGAGAACCCGGAGCTACCAGAGAACGATGGCTGTGGCCCTTTAACTGTAGCTGTAGTTGGGAATTTGTGCAGCAGTGTGCCGCTGGCCTGAGTGTTTCAAGAATCTGCAGTTGTGTATCTACAACACCGGGGGAAAGCCTGGAGAATTAAGTGCTGCGTCACACTTGAAGCAGAGAGATTGTGAGCATGTGTGTGTGTGTGTGTGTGTGTGTGTGTGTGTGTATGAGTATCGATTTGTGTGTGTTTATATGCGTGTGTGTGTGAGTATGGGTTTGTGTGTGTGTTCGTGTGTGTGTGTCTGTGCGTGTGTGTGGGCGTGCAAGGGCGTGTGTGTGCGTGTGCGAGGGTGTGTGAGTGTGTGTGTGTGAGTGTGTGTGTCAGGGAGAACTAGCTTTGTTGATGTCTGTAAAGAGCAATACTGCTGCTGCGACCAGATGAAAATAGAGTGCGAGGGAGAGGGAGGGAGAGAGCGCAAGGTTTTGGATTAGTAGCTACGTCACTTTTTCACGTCGAAGGGAAAACAGCAGCTAAGATAACAGGAGCCCAGTTCTCAGATTTTCTACCTGAGAGTGGACGCAACTCTGAGCGAGCCTTTTTTTATGCTTCTTCTTCATCATATTGTTCACTTTCACTGTAGCTCCTTAACTAGCTCTTCGTCGACGTTGTTGTGCATATCGGGGATAGTGCTGCGGAGTTGCAACATGGATGCTGAAGATGTGACGTAGTTTACCTTAGTCGGGAAGCAATGTTCGGATGGTGAGCGAGGAGGTGCGGGTACAATAGCGTGTGAGGCGAAGGGTTAACGCAAAGAAGATTGTTCTGGAAGGTTCTTTTGACTGAGACGAAGCGCATTGGCCAGAGCATTTATGGATAATAATCCAGGTTACACCGAATATTATTGTTTTTTAATGCTATGTGTTATATAGAGTAATAACATGTGCATTACTATAGGCATAGGAAACATGTACATATGCTTCATATATGCAATTATGTATAAACATCATTAGCTATTATATATGTGAGAGTATATGAGAATGTTGCTGGCATATACGAATACTTATTCACATATACAGACGTACATGTATGCATTCGATATAGGCAGGATGTCTTTTTTGAAACAACAAAGGTATAAATGACCTTTTGTTCTCCAGAAAATATACATTTATTCTTGCGTTCAGCCTGCCTTCTTCCTATCGGACGTGTATCCTTATGGTAAGTGATAATGACTGTTTTGCTATATGCAAGATTCTTGATTGTTTTGCCTACTTATTCCTATGATTAACTCTCTGTAGGCACAAAGGACAGGAGAGAAGGGTGGAGTCATAGTGGCATGGATGGGCAGAGGGGAGACTCGGTTCAAGCGCAGGAGCTAACAGGAGAGGACGCTAGCACCGAGCCATAAGTGTCAGTAGGCGCTGTCGCAGTTGTGATTTTGTTTACAACAGACTGTGCCATGATGGCGCTGGCAGTTCCGGTACAGGGCAGGGTAGGGTTAGAGCGCCTGTCGCGCTCGAACATTTGTTTCTGCGCAGTTAGAGGATGCAAGTAGTGATGCAGTGAACTTTTTTTTGAGAGGTTGGGGAGGGCAAAGCTCTGTATGTCTCTCCCCCTCCTTGCTCCCACTGTCTCTCTGACTGTGCTGGGGTAAAGGGTGCACGCCTGTGGCAGATCTGCCCCTGAAAGCAACTCTGGGGGTTTAAATGTCATGGCTCTGGATCAGAAAAAAAAGTTGTTTATCTTGCTCTCTTGGTGACTCTGTAATGGCAGCCTTCCAGCTCGCCTGCGATAGACTTCCTAAAGCAGCTGCATCATCAAATTGAGGAGCAGAGCTCTTCTGCTGTTGGGCTGGGGGAGGGCCCATGAGAGCAGAAGCTTTTTACTGTCATTGGCTAAGCATAGGGAAGCAGGTGGAGAGCTTTTTCTGATTGGCTGAGTGGTCTAGCTGTCATTTATAGGAGTTCTGATGAGACCTGATTGCCTGTCCACAGAGAAGATATGATTTATTAGGTTCCTGTGTTCTGCTGTAGTTAATTTCCAAATAATTATTATTTGTGCACTATCAAGCACCACCATTTTAAGAATTAGCAGGCTGTAGTGTAGATTTCCCAAATAAAAAAACCATGATGAAGCTGAAGTATTTTAGCAAAATTAACAGTTTAGTAGATAGTGCTTAAGGCACAGAACTGTCATTGTTGGAATGAAATTGGTGGAATTCAATCCACATTGTCTTTACGTTATTTTTCTTTTGACTAACAGCTGAAAGCAGGAATTCTTTTTTTTTTTCTCTTTTTTATGGTAAGTTCAACTATCACTAACTCTAACTAAACTGAGTTTGTAAGACTTGTGTTTAGTTGTAAGTCAAACTTATGGACAAATGTTGATTGAATGCAGGCTGGATTCCATATTTTCAATTACCGCGAGAAGTAAATACAAATAAAACAGAAACCACCAACGTCGCCAGTGCCAACAGGAGTTGTGAAAGGGGCGTAGCGTCTGTGTTTATATCATAAACCTAGTTTCTTTTCAAACTGAGCGTGTGCGACATGCCAGTGACTGAGACCGCTGTGCTGGCTGTTTGTCAGTCCTTTCCACTGCGGCCCCTGGGCCCCTGCCTTAGTCAGTCCGTCCTGATCAGCCAGAGCTTCTCTGAACATCACCAGTCACTCATCCAGTGTTAGCTCCCGTGTACACAGAGGGCAAGGTCTCTACCTCCTTCTGTATGTTTCAGTGTGACTGCATGCATCTTTCAAAATATAACTTCAAAACTTAAGACATGCCAGCGGGTGGGTCTGCCAGCGCCTTTGACAGCCCCGTGCCCGTGTCCAGTAGGGCATTGCGCAGCTGAATATTCTGGGCTCAGGAGGCTGTGATGTCACGGACCTGCCAGCAGCGGGGATGATGCAAGAGCGCCTTCGATTGCCAAGCGTCTGCTGCTGCTGCTGCAGTTGACGCCACAAACTTGGGAGTTGGAGCAGAGATGCCCGCCCTTGTGCAGGAGGCTGGGGGGGCTCACTTCCTCACTGGCTGTTCCCCACTTGCAAGGCGAAGGGCCAAAACAAACCCGTTGTTCATATACAGCTTACAGTCTCACTGTAAACTTATTATTCCAGGGGAGCCCACGTACATTTCGGGCATCATGTCTCCAAATCCCACTGCCCTTCTTTGTTGTAGTAAAAAAAAAGAAAAACAATTAGAAAGGATTAAATTAGTGACTACCTACAAAGATAGAAGCATTTTATGCATGCTGCGCTTATATGTATTTTAAGTTTGTTTTCGGTTCGGACGCGCTGGTGGACATCCGGGAACAGAGGGCACATCTGCAGCGGGCAGAACTGTCTGTCAGAGCCGCTCCATTGGTATTCTCAGGCTGTTCCTGCGGGTTCCTGAGTGGGAGAGGAACAGCGAGTGCAGAACAATATCGACGGCTCCGTACGACTCCTTTGCTTCGCATGCCAACAGGTGGAGGCCCTGCTGTTCTGCCCAGGCACGTGGGACTGCGCTTCTCTCGGAGGGGTGTAAATGAGCTTTTGCTAATGCGGACATTATAGCCGTGCTCTTTTCCGCGAGTGATGTGCATGCACAAAGGCTAGCTGGCAACGACGAGCAGGTGAAATGCCTTTTCGATGGCATGTTAAGCAGATGGGGGGGGGGGGGGGATGGAAATTGTGATCAGGTCTCTGTCAGAAAATGAGAGCAGAATTTCTGTAGAGTAAAATGACGTCCCCAAAGCACGGGTAGAACACACGCTCCCTCATCCGCAGCAGTGTCCTTCACTCATGTAAGTACATTCACACACATTTGCAGCATGCGCATACGCACACATACAATTGTAAGCATACACACACACACACACACACGCACAGGACTCTCGGGAACAGCGCGGATGGAAACTGCGGCTTTTAGTTCATCGCTGTTACCTGCAGCAGCCACAGAAAGTTTAGCTAAGCTGAGTCAGACCCAGTACTGTTTTAAACATGGAGGAGGAGCCAAAACACAAAATGTCACAAAGGCAGAAAAAAGCTATGAAAAACCTCAGTGTGAATCCTAAAACGGATATTAAACTCAGATTAATCTATCCAGCTCAGTACAAGCAGGTCCTCGGCACTTTCTGTTCCTCGCTCATAAATAAATAGCTGTGTTACATAACATTTGTGCTCAGTAGTTCAATAGCGTAATATTTCTGAAATGAGAATCTATCTTACCTTTACATGAAGATTTTTGCAGAATATGGGAAGCTGCAACCAAATTCAGAGGCTTGCGTTTTTATATCTGAACTCTATGCACTTGTTCTTTGAGAAATTGAGTGCCGCATCTCTCTGTCCTTGGTCGTGGTACCATTTTCTCACTATTTCCAGTCAAGCCTGTTATTTTTGACTGTGACAGTTTTAGAAGGATGGCTTAATGTAGATATGAATGCTTTTCTTTGGAAGGTGTGCATGTGTCCGTGTGTGTGTGTGCATATGGGTGTTTCTGTGTGTTTGTTTGCAGGGGAGTAACACAAATGCTGTTATAGATATTTTTAAAGGCAACACTCACAATACTCAGTCAGAAATGAAGAAGGTGTCACCTTGAAAGTATCATTTTAAAATGAAGCTTTACTTAATGTACCATGAATTTTTCAGTATGGACTGGACTGGGTGGGAGTTTGAAGGTTTGAATGGATGGAGGAAATAATAGACCAACACCTGCTATTCAGTTCAAAGTAAGGCTTCACACTGCCACCTTAGGTCCAGACTGCTGATTGGGCAGCGTTCTGAGTCACCAGGCAGATTTAATTGTGGAAAAACAGCCAGAGAGAAAGTGCTTCAGTGTGAAATCTACCTCGCTCTGCTCATGGGGGCTAAGCACAAACTTTCACTGTGTTGCAGAATAACAATAGAGCTCTGCATAAAGAGATCATGTGGAGAAAAAAGTAATGCCAAAAATGACGAATGGGACAAAATACATAATTAGGCCTCATATAGTGAAAATATCACAGTGTGCATTGACTGACAGTGATGCATATGAGTTATAAACCTGGGTTGTTAAAGCTGATATAGGCAAGGCATGCAGGACTAGTCTGCTAGTGATTAGAGTTGAGAAGTCAGTTGTCAAGGTTTATGCCTTCAGAGAGAGCTTTTCTGTACTTGGGTACACCTCCTGCCAGAAGGCAGAATCCGCAAGGATATTTCTTCTAGAATTTCATCAAGTTCTAGACTAGCATATGACCCTTTTTTCTCCCTTGAAAAGTTAAAAAGCATTATTTATTGAACTCATATTCTCTTTCTTACAGAGCCCCATGTAGAAACAATAATATTGTTGACTGTGTTGAGTTGTTCAAGGGGCTTAATAAAAAAGGGAGGGTGTCCCTTTAAATCTTTTATAAACATTACACAACAAGTCCAATGAGAGGAGCAACAAACAACCAAAAAGGAAAGCTGGGAAAATTGAGTTGGTGACAAATCCAGAGACAGATAAACTACCCCTCGAGAGGCCATGTCTGTCTCTTGTCAATTTACTGAAAAACATCCTCACTAATATCTCCTCAAAACACAGATCAGATAAGCTGTCCTTTCATTTATCATGGAAATAAAAATATTTGTCATTGGGAAATTTTAAGTAAAACATCATGACTGCTTTCTTATGTCCTCAGTTATTTTTACCAGACATGTTTGCTGGTGCTGTGAAAGAATAGAAGAAAAGTGTTTACAGTGAAAAGAATGGTGCAGGCATTTTTCCAGCCCTGAGAGAGAGAGAAAGATTAGTGAGAGGAACTGCTGAGCGAAGGAGCTTTACATTTTACCATATCATTTGGCGCTCTCTCATCTGTGAATTGGCTGGCTACTTGTTGCCACACCCTTGTAGCTTGTTAGCATCATGGCTGTCTCACTGACAAGGTCCATGACTTCACTGGAAGACTGAGGAACAGAGCTACTGCTATAAGCACAAAAAGAAAACCTAGCCGCAAAGATGCCCCTCCAGTTTAAGGGTTCGGTACTGAAAAGCACCCGGTTTGTATTGTGCGGTACAGATCGGAACAGATCTTGTTTGGCTCTGTAGTCAAGCTCTCGGGGAGGGTAGGGATGGTGCTGTTATCTCTACTCCGCCTGCTCGCCTTTTTCTGTCTCTCGTCCTAATTAAATCACAATAATACCGAGCGTTCTGCGTGCGATCCTTCGCCTGATGGCGAGTGGTCCTTGTGTCTGAGCTAAGAACAAGCTCAAGGCTAGCTTGTGAATTTTCCGTCGGTGGTTTGCCTGTTCTGCAGGCAGTCATCACGGACTTAAGGACGTAGTTCTGAGATAAGCACAGAGAGCGAGGGGGGAGGGGGGTGTGTGGTCTGTGGTCTGTGGTGAGCTGAACCGTTTGAAGCAGAGGTCTGTGCCAGAATCGGGATGGCTGTGTAACCGTGTCAGGACATCTTTGGCTGGGCTGGACAGTACCAATTCGCATAGGGATCGCCCAAAGTGCCATGAAAACAGGGGAGAGATATATCTTCAGCACACAAGCATGATTACAGAGGGAATTTTTATTATTATTTTTTTGTCGTTTTAATGATGTTTTTAAAACATTGTGCACATTCAGAGTGGCTGGAACTGCCTGTCTGACAAAGCCAATATGCCAATGCCAATACAATGAATGCATCAAAAATATGTATTTTACTACAAATATAATTCTTTGTAATAATGTATTATAAGGTGCATAATGCAATAAAAAGCAGTTGGCATTTTGGGGGATGCTGCAAGCCTTTGTTATTCTTTTGTGTGCATCTCCATGGTTTGTTGAGTGGTGGACAGAATATGGAGAAATCTGAGCTTCCTTGTTAAGGGAAAATGCATATTTTGTGAGAATCAGTTCTTCCAATAAATAAAAAAACAGGCAGCTGTAAAGGCATACTATGCAGGATTTTCTAGCCTTGCTGTGGCACTGTGTTTACAAACAAGAGTCTCCGCCATTCTCTTTTCCATTTTCATTTTTTAGCAATCAGCTATGTAATATAAGTTATAAAATGATTTCACAAAGTCCACAACATTTCTTTTAACGTTGGCCCATTGACATGAATATATTACTTCTGCTTTCAAACATAAAGCGTATGATATTATCTCAGTTGCATTAATGAATGCTTTATTTTCCTCACTTGATGTGTGTTTTAAGCATGATAGCATATAAGTATATAAAACAAATATTTATAATCCACCAAGATGGAATATACACACACATATACAGTTAAATGCAAAAGTACTGGGACAGTGACATCATTTTATAATTTTTTTTTTGGCTCTGTACTCCAACTGTATTCCAGGAAGGGCCCAACACATTGCATATGAAATGTAAAAAATGAATTGCAGCAAACAGTCAGCTTATTTTGAGGGTACATCCATATCTGGTCACGTGTGTAGGAAATACAGCCCTTTTAATACATTTTAGGAGGGTGGGGTTATGGGGCCTTGGAGCTTCCGCACCCAGGAGCCCCCGGGTGTCTTAATCTAGCCTTACACAGTTACAAGTTGTACAAGTTAACTGGAGAGGAATTGGCAAGAAGTACCTCTATTTTTTGGTATGGCTATTTAAGCCTTTTTCACTTGTAGCAAATAAAAATGAATGTATGTGTGTGTGTGTGTGTGTGTGTATTTAAAAAATATAAGTGGGGGGTGTCTTGGTAGCATAGCCTGTAGAGCACCTTCCACATGCTCATTGTGAGCAGCGACGTTGGCAGTTCGTATCAGCCACGCGACCGTAGTTGCATGTCGCTCTTTCTCACTCCCATTCTTTCTGTCTCTCTACAATTAAAAGGTCAAAGAAAAGAAACCTGGTCTCTCTGACTGCCCCAGCCTCTGAAATCAGCCACTCCAAGTTTCACCATGCCTGAATCGTAATGACCAATCAGGACAGCTCTCTGCTATGCCTGTCTGTCAATGATGTTGCTGCGCGTTCAGAGTGTTGGCAAAGTGCTGAAAAAATTTAAAACTATTTTTTTTACTCTGGACTTTAAGACATACAGATAATGAAAGCAAAGACATTTTTTGAGTAAAATTAGCCAAAATCAAATAGTCTTTAAGCCGCAAAAGCAGCCGATGTGATGTGACTGGTGACTAATGACAAGCTGGCTTGCCTCAAAAACTCTACTCTAGTGCTACCTTGCCATCTTAAGTTCAAAAGCTTCAAAACTATATTTTACACTGGATTTGACATTGAGACATACAGATCATGAAAGCTGAGACATAAAGGAGTCGCTACGTGTGACTGGTGTCAAATGGCAGTAGCTATATGTCTCATTACTCTGGTGCTAGTTTATGTCATCTAATGGTTACTACAAATCCTAAAATCAGCACCTTTAACGTGCTGCAGAGGCTGACCATGAAACGACTAGGAATGCTGATGTAAGGTTGCTGTAAGTTTACAAGTTAAAGGTTACCTGGTTTGCCTTTTCATCTTCTTACCAGATTATATGCGACTTTTGGTATTCAGTGATATTGTTCTCCTGAAAAGGGTCAGGCAGTCGGTGTCAAGTTTCTGGTAAACACTCATTTTCATATCTCATGTTATTCAAAAGCAAAATTTTACAGAGCATCTGGAAACAAAAAGGGGAAAGATACTACAGAACCTTCCAGAAAAGATGATGCAAAATGGGACATGGCAAACCTACAGGAAAAACCTTTCACCCGTGGAAACCCATTCCTACCATTCGCGACAGTCCTGTTTCAATTGCTTCAAGTTTGCCTTACGTTTGATACAATAAGTAGCATCTGCTTGTCTCACCTATCCAATGGGAATTTTTAAAGAAAACCTACACAGCTAAAGCCATCAAAAGTATAATCTGGTTGTGCTCTAGGTCTATGATTCTGATGTAACAAAACAAAAAAAACAAACATCTCGAGAGAAGCACACGTTATTTTTACTTCATCTTGCAAAAGTGACATTTTCCACCTATTAATCAGGTCATGCATAACAGGGTCACCTTTCCTTTGTAGGCTAGAGTTTTTCTTGTGATGAGTATTCTCCTACAGGAATAGCAGAACTATTACACCGCTAGTATGTGCTGTGATCACTGAGGAATGAAAAATAACATAACTGGTCCTGGTCTAACTGGTCAAAACATCAAAAAGGATACTGGATGAGTTGATTTGTTGTATGTTCTGAGAGTGACTAAAAGGGGATTTTGATATTTTTTATTTTTTGTGTCTTTTCAGAAACGCTTGCAGATGGTGGACAGGCTGTTTTATATCTCAATGAAAAACTTTCATGTCTCAATTCTCACCACAGTCAACAAGTCTGCTCCAGTTTTACATTATATAACATTTCCTCTTCTGCAGCTCATCCATATCAAAAATACTGGAACGCTTTTGTTATGTTTTTTTTTTTTTTTCATTTTGATATATGGATATTTATTATTTGAAGAGAGAGGTGCAGTAGTGTTTCATAAAAGAGTTTGTGATTCAGACAGGCTCAGCATCATAAGCAATGGCAGAGCCACAACTGAAAGATCAGGTATTAGATTTCTGTGTTGCCAGAGGAGACAAAGACCAGCCTAATTCAGTGCTGCTCTTTGTAACGGACAACAGTGCTAGATATTGTGGATTAGTGTTTGGGCAATTGGGTGATTGGAAGGAATCAAGACCAGGTTTGCACTTTCACCCCTAGGGGTGAAAGCTGAAGAATGTAATGGTTAACACCCTATTGTGACCAATTATCACAACATTTAGGCTCATCAAGAAAAGTGGAAAATCAATTCACAGCAAGGGCTGCTGTTCAGTCTTACATAACTATCAAGCTTTCAAGGGGACAACCATTTATCTCTTGCTTTAGCTTTAGAAGAAGCACTATTTAATTTTTTGGTTTTTCACTGTAGTTTCTGCATCAGCCATATGCCACTCCATGCTTGGAATATCTCTGCAGCACTTTGACACAGCAAACCACCCAAATACTCTGTATAGCCAAAAGTATGTGGACACATTCAACATCTCATCAAAAATTATGAGCATTAAGATTATGGAGTTGGACCACCCTTTGCTGCTGCTATATAACAGCCTCTGCTCTTCTGGGAAGGCTTTATACTAGATGTTGGAGCATTGCTGCAGGGATTTCCATTCAGTCAGAAGAGCATTACTGAGGTCGGGCACTGATTAGGTGATTAGGTCTGGCTTGCAGTTGGCTTTCCAATTGATCTCAATGGTGTCGGATGGGGTTGATGTCAGGGCTCTTTGCAGGACAGTTCTTCCACACCGTTCTCGACAAAACCATTTCTATATGGACCTTGCTGTGTGCAATGGGGCACTCCCATGCTGAAACAGGAAATAGCCTTCCCCAAACTGTTGGGGAAGCACATCATCTAGAATGTCTAGAATGTGATTGTATGCTGTAGCATTAAGATTTGCCTTCACTGGAACATGAAAAACAGTCAGAGACCAAGGGGTGTTCAGATACTTCAATAACTTTTATGTCATACCTTCTCTGGTCGGTTTTTTCCCAAATTCTCGCTTAGGCTAATTGTCTGTATATGTCTATTGTTGCACAACTTGGCAATGGATTTCAGGAGTTTTTATTGGTAAAAGAAATTCCTTGTACTTACAGTGCCATTTTTGTCACAGTATGCTTTTTTTCATTACGGAGATTTCTCCATGAGTTTGAGTTGTCTTAAGCAGATAAATGGCACATGTATCAGTAACAGTAAGTATGATGTCTGTAACATCCAGCTTTAAACTTACATACAGGCTAACAATGAATATGATAATTAATGCAACCTTGGGTCTTCCTTTCAGCGATCTGGGAGAGAAGAAAGCCTGCTAGCCCAGTCCTAACATCTGCATGTGGAATCTCATCCCCCAAGAACCTTGTGAAAAGCAGGGTTGGTAGATGGCGGTCATCTTCTCCTGGAAGCTGGTTTCAGGTGGTGTCTTAGAGTGTTGTATGTTATTAATCTAGCACCATTTGAAATCAGTGTTCTTGGGGTGGAAAAAACAACAGCAGGGGGAATGATGTGGAATTGGAGAAGGAATCCATTTCTTTGCAAGTCTGTATTTAATCTGTAATGGCAGGCTTTTTTGTTATTCTTTGTATTGTCTTGCAGCCCCCCCCCCCCCTTCCACCACCAGAAGGTGACCATCTTCTCAGTCTGTGTCCTCTCACCAAGGCTGACCGATTTCTTCTGGTGTTCAGAGTCTTCTAAAGTTTCTAGCACCATTTGAAATCGGTTACAATGTAGGAGAGAAATCAGCAAGCAGCATGGAAGATGGCCGGTGACTCATCATCTTCTCATTGTGCTGGCTATAATCCAGTATCCTGATTGGCCCAAACTGACACACAAGCCTATATAAATAAAGAGCTCATGCAAAGAGACCATGTTGTATATCGTTTCATCCCAAAACACAAGAACAAAATGCTACATAAGGCTGGAATCAGTCACTGAAATTCACTACAATAGAAATTGCTATAATTTTTTTCTATGAAGGACAGGTCTCCGTGGTCATGCTGTAATGTATGCTATAATGTATGGGGGGGAAATGCAACTAAATTGCAATTTTATTTTCACAGAATTCTGACTTTTCTCGCAACTGCAAGTTTATTTCTTGCAATTCTGTATTTATTTTTCACAATTATGATTATTTTTCTTGCAATTCTGACTTCGTTTCTTATAATTCTGATTTTTTTCTCACCGTTTATTTCTTGGAATTCTGACTTTTCTCACAATTTATTTTACTCAATTCTTACTTTTTTGGTAGTTGAATAAACATGATTTTATTACAGGCATTGTAATGAAATTTCATATCCATATGACTACTAAATGCATTGAAATGCATCTTTGAAAATAAATTAATTATTCAAATGTATTTTATACGTTTGTATTTTTGAAATTTCACTGGTTTTTCATCAATTTCATGTGAATATTTAAGATGACTCCCAGGGCTAAAATAAGATTTTAGTGCTCAGATTAGAGTTGGAGTAAAGTTGTTTGGAAATCGATAAATGTTGAGGTTAGGGTTATGTTAGTAGTTCAGGAAAGAGTTAGGGCAAGGGTTGTGTACACACAACACATTTTCTCATACCCATCCAATCACATGCTCACATCACCATCGGATCCTTTTTAATCTAGCAGTCAAACTTCTCCAGTGCTGCTGATTGCATGCACTGCTTTTGCATGCTTCTGCACAGAATGGCGCTCAAAGAATTATGCTCTAACAATCGCTGCTCAAAGAATTACTGCTCTAACAATCACTGTTCCAAAGGGTATAGGCTACCTGCAGGGTAGCTGAGAGCAGTGCTCCCTGCATGTTCTGTGGCATCTTATGCTTTTAAGTGTCGGTCGGCTATTCTAGCCGAACATTTAACTCAACTGTTCCTGCCAGATGGATGGTCCGGTATTTACGCATGTGGTTATTTAAATGAAAAGACCAGCTGTGTAACCCACGCATACATTTATCTGACCAATGTGCTCAAATTGTTTTAAATGAAGGTTCTGTTCTGGAGTTTGCTGCATAATCCCTGAAAAGCCATTTCATTACTTTGATCAAGCAGAAATTTTTCCCAGGAATTTTACAGCAATGTGGCTTCCTCGTGCAGTTTTGGGGGTTCATACAAGAGAAAATGATTTGCCGTTAATCTGGTGAAATAACATCGGATGGTAAGGATTTCAAGTCAACAGTAGTGCTCTTTGGAATTTACCTAAATCATTGTTTTGCGTATTTTGTGTGGCAGTAGTGTACTTAAAAGTACACTACTATATTTATATTTCTTTTCACCCTTTTGGCATAAGATAGTCTTATGTGTTTTGCATTCTGTATTTTCATCATGTCTTCAGTCACATTTGTATTCACTCATTTCACCTTAGTAGTTCAATAAACGATTGCACATCCATCTGAATGAAAAAGTCTTGTGAAACCCTGCAAACTATGTTTATAATGGTCACAAGAACTTCATTCATATTACAAGATATACAAATATACAGATGAAATGTCACTCTAACCTCATAAACCCCAAGTCTTGAATATTGCTTATTTGTTTCAGAAATGACACATTTATCTTGACTTACATTTTGATGTAAATATTTTCAGAGAATCATTTATCAATAATACAACAGTTTTACTTCAGTCCTTTCTTCTTCTACAGCGACTCATTCTGCAAAACAGGAAAATCCAAAAGTAAAGTAGTTTCGAATAGCCACTAGGTAGCACTCTTGAATCATATTTTAGGGTTATATCAGAATTAGGTCCACACAAGGTTTTTTCAGGGCTACATGATCAAAAGTATTGTACATAAAATCTTCCTAAGCACATACACACACACACACTCACGAACGCATGCAAAAAAAATAAAAAATACTATTGACCTGGGGTCATGAGGTCCTGATAATGAATCTGAGTAATATGAGAAAACCGTAGTGTATGCTTAGCTATTATACATTGGTTTTTTGTGACCATTGAAAATGTGGGTTTCACAAGACTTTAATGGAAAATGTCAGGAATAATACCATTGTTATCTTTGAGATACTGCTTTAATTGATCAAGAGACCAGCTTTAATATAAGAACAGAATGAGTCTTTACCAACACCAATAAGGCCCAAACAACATCAAGCCTTAAAGAAATTTTGTAAAGGGACTGACTTAGTAATTGCTCCTACTGGGTCAAAAACGACAGACAATTTGTATATTTTCAAAAAGTTTTTATTGCAGTGCGAGAGGAATCCTCGCCTTCATACTGTGTGTGTTAATACTTCATTTTTTTTGGATCACATCTTAACATATTTAATGTTATGATTATAATGAATGGGCCTCATTCACCAACCGTTCTTAAGAAGAATTTTCTTCTTAAAATCCACTTACGCAGTTTTCACGAAGATTCTGACATTCACCAATGTTTTCTTATTTGGGATTTGTTCTTAGGTAAGAACAGAATCTACGCACACTCAAGAGCACACTTACGCACATTTGAGTGCTGACATGTTTGTGCAAAATAATTGGTTATTGTGTTTTCTTCACTTCTACAGTTGTATAATATTATAGGATTTAAATTACAATAATATTTATATTTTTTAATAATTATTTTCATTATTTTACAAAGCATTAAGGTGCCAGGTTCCACCTCAGAGGGTGGTTGCCTCAGCGGGAGTTCATCTGTAAATAAATAATAAAAATCAAACCACTGTAGTGACCTTTTATTTTGGGGGGTTACAATTATGCAATGTTTTATCAATACTGCAAAAGAAAATGTTTAATTTTTGAATACAAACTAAGTACTTAGGTAACACTTTTTAAACACATGGACATGTTGAAGAGAACACTCATTCAGAGGCGTCACTAGGAGGCTGCGGACCACATCAGGTGACACCATCAGAGGGGGGTGACACCAAAATGACTGGCAATAATTTGTTTGTGCAGTGTTTTGTGCAACGACGGGTTTACTCCGACGCAGTTTACTGCCGGTTGATTTAATTAGCGGTATTAATGTGACGAGAAGCGCTTTGTCGTTTGAATGCATAACACGCAATTCCTTGTGCCCACTCCCACCAGCATTTTTTTTTTTTTTTTTTTGCCTCAGAGTTAACATCAAACCATTTTTTTTTTTACTTCATCAGTTGTGGTCCTTCTCCGGATACAGCGTTCACTGAACGAGTAATAGCATCCCATTTTTGTGTTATTTTATATCCACTACTGACGCTACTAAATATGACAGGTCGTTTGCGGTTCACTTCCTGCAGCAATACCTCCACTTCAGAACTACTGAAGTTTTTCTTACGTTTGGAGTCCGGTTCTCCACCGTCTTTAGATTTTCGTTTGGGCATTATTGACTTCGCTCTCAACTTTTCTTTTCAATTTCTGTGTGTGCACACGGCCCTGCTGTCTCATGCCCTTTTATGGGGGTTGGTGGGGCGTTTACCTATGCTAATTAGGAACAACTGGCACGCGCTTTCCATTTACGAGGACAATGGGATTCATCACTTTAAGAGCACAGGTATGAACAATTCTGCGGTTTAAGAACACGTAGTGAAACTGACGTACACTTTTCTTAGGACCTTTCTCAAGAACAAATTTAAGAAAAAACTTTGGTGAATGAGGCCCAATGATTTTACGTCTTAATGAATACATCAACATTTTTCTCATGCTACAATGACATCTACTTATGGCTAGAAATGGAAGAAAGATTTAGTACATTTTTCAAGGCTTTTAAATGACCAAACACTGGTAACTGACTACAGCCATTTCCTACCTATTCCAGAATACTTTATGACTTCTTGTAAATATTTGATGCATCTCTCAATATTTACTTTAATGTTAGCAGAATCTGACAGTCTTCAGCAAACCCATACAAAATGTGCTTACAAATTAAGTATTTTTGGGATATTATCCCATACTTCCTTCTCACATCTGCTTCTCAAACACTTCAAACACACTTCACACATTACCCTACCTGGAAAAACTTAAGATCAGGTTTTACTTCATCAATTCAGCAGCACTTCAAGCTCACTCCCAGCATACACTGTTCTGATTGTGTCGATTAAGCAAACTCAATCTCTAGTATATATATTACATATATATACTATTATACTTTTTTTTTTTTGACTACAAGGGCCTGCATAATCTGGCCACTGTTCTGTACAATAAGAAATCGATTCACAATGTATCTTACACATCATCATACCTTTCAAATTGTAGTCACGGACTACTAACTCCAATGGACAGCTCAGCAGTCCATCTAACAAACCAAGCATAGGTATGCAAGGCACAAATTTGAAAAAGAGGAACCTGTGTCGCAATAGCAGTTACGACAGCAAAGAGTCAATTCAACTGATGTATGTGGATTTGAATCAAGATTTCCATGGCCAGTCCCACGTGAAAAAATAGTATACTTGAAGTATACTATTTTATACTTCAGAACACTTGAAGTATGATTAAAGTTTATTTCAAGTATGGGGAGTACGCTATTTCGTGTAGCATCAAATGAATCCCTCACTTTTCCCTCACTCCAGTAACTCCTCTCACTGCAACTGATGTTGAAATTAAAATGTACAGTTTAGCATTGTGCACCCTAGATAATACACAGCAAAAAACAGATGATCAGATGAGGGACTGATAGATAATGCCATCAAATCCCAGATTGGCAAATTTATGGTAATTAATACACGATAATAAATCACACATTCTGGTAACACTCAGCATCATCTAACAAGTTACTGCCAATGTTAAGTTCAAATAAGAAAGCGGTATGTTCTTTAATAATAAAAGCATAATGTCAACTATGAGATTAACTACGCTCTGCACATGGAGTTTTGAAAATATATATTTAAATATATCTTAACGATTATGGCCACAACATGACCAGTCATGATAA
Source organism: Anguilla rostrata (assembly GCF_018555375.3). Taxonomy (NCBI): domain Eukaryota; kingdom Metazoa; phylum Chordata; class Actinopteri; order Anguilliformes; family Anguillidae; genus Anguilla; species Anguilla rostrata. The sequence continues at coordinate 22,968,956 of NC_057943.1, read as the reverse complement.
ATTATTTCTCATAAGGTGCATAAAACAGACCCAGTTTAAAAGACAGGGTTAATTGAACCCTCTATAAAAGGGTTTTATTTCTCCATGGACTTTTATTTCTCCATGGATAAAACCGTAATTTAAATTAATAACAAAAATAAATAAGATCACGGAATACTGCAATTAAGATAGCGGAATACAACAGGGATAAGGGGAAATAATGTCCATTCCTAATGTCAATAATAAAAAAAATTTTCATTTTGAGGGGATATGTTAGGTAAATGCTGAACACAGCACAAGGCAAATAAATGAAATTAGATCAATTAAATTAATTAAAATAATTATTTAGATTTCAGATGGAAATGGTTCACTCCAAGGATTTTTTTGTTATAAGCAGCAGTTAGGAAGCACTACAAGCATCCTCGCAGACTCCACAGCGTCCAGAGCGGAGCAGGAAGGGATTACAATACGCAGTGAGGCCGCTGGTCATCTGTGAGGTCACAGAGTGTCGGGTACAGTAGATCTCTCACAGGGAGAGATGCAGGCCGACAGGTATGAGCAGCGCCATCACAACTCTCTGAGCTGGAACCAAGGAGAGACAGACAAAAGGCAGTTCTTTACAGTGCATTTCCCATGGCCCCCGTGTTCACTGTGCAGTAAGGGAGAGTCCTCGTCTTTTAATAAGAAACGCAACGCTGACATTCTTCATCAGGACAAATCAAAAGTGGCACTTTGGTCAGAGCTACACGAATGCAATACATGCCTCGTCTTTGGACAGGAAGAAGTTAGGAAGGTTTTGTTGAAGCACAGCCCATTTACACAGGGTGTGCAGTAAGATGGGCCATGCTGGGAAATTTTGTTTTAAATTTCAAGTTAGAATTAAATCCTGTATTAAAATTCATTACTGACTCCTTTCTGTCTCCAACTGATAGACTATTGGTACAGAATCTCACACCTTTGAAATATAATTTTTTCCCTTAGTGTTTGCTGTGTAGCACACAGATTCTAAACCATTTCTGGGAAAAACTGCACGGCGAGACAACTCATCCTGAATTGCATATACCTGAAAATTAAACTGCACACATTACAGATGTGTGTAATAATAGTGAAAACTTCTGACATCACTCACAGTAATCTGTACATCTTTCATACCACATGCAGTGTCCCAGCTTGCAGGGGCATGCAATGTGTGCTGGGTGCTTCCAGTAGTGCCATTTTTCTACACTGAAATAATACTGGAGTTCATTGTGATGATGACTGGGCAATAGGAGCCTACCCCAAATCTGTGAATCCTGTGCATTCAGGGTTATCAAGCTAAACGTTAAATGTGACTATCCAGAATTTGAACAGCACCTTATGATCGCAAGATGACGAAACTCCCAAAATACTTTGTGATGGCCTTACAAAGTGTCCACACAGAGGTGTTCAGAATAGTCTACTGGCAAAACACTCATATTTGTCATATGAAATGGTACTAGATCAGACAGAACAGAAGCTGAAGTTCAATATACTCATATTTCCTATTATGGTTTTTGTGGTTTTGCCAACAAAAAAAAAAGAAAAACGTAAGCAAGTGGTTATTGGCCTGCTCTGTACCATTCATACTCTCTGTACCATTTGTTTTCTTGGAACATAAAAATCATTTTGAGAAATATAACTTACCGAGGGCACTGTAAACCTCAGTACGCGATGAGCCAGTACCCGATGTATCACCTGAGAGATAAGAATCAATATTGGATTGAATAAAATACACTAAAAATAAATACATTTACTAGCAGAGTGAAGAGCAAATAATGACACAAGACATGCTTCAGGCCAAATGGCTGTAGCCATTGCCATCAGGCATTTCTAAATACCCATAATTAAATGGGGGTATAAATGGGGATCAAAGCCAAGTCCAATAAAACCCAAAATGTGATATGCACAATCAAATGCATTGATTGCCCTCCTAAAATGAAGACTGTTGTACCGATATCCTTGTGGAAATGGAAAATAAGAAATTACACTGCAAATATCAGGAACTTTTGGAAAAAATAATGATAAGTATATTTAATGGCAGTGTATTAAATTTCTATTTCAGTAACTATTATTTGCACACAGGCAGGGCTCCTGCTGGTTCTGCCTTCGAAAGGTGCTTTCAAATGTAACTTTACAGAATTCTAAATATTCCGAATTTTTACTCATTCACAAACCACATCTGATGAGTTAAAACATAAATGCATTGTACATGACTGCATTGTAGTTGGTCCACAAAATTGAAATGAAGCAGTGTGTTCCTTACCCTTACACACAAATCCTTTCATATTCCAGCCATCATCCTTGCACTGCATAGTGGATATTTTCCCCCCGACCGTGTAGCTGAAGTCAAAGAAAAACAAAGTTACCTCCATGACAAATAAGTCCACCATACTGAATTTACACCATTTTGGGGAAGAAAAGTGAAAAACCTTTGCTTCACACAATAAGGGTGAAGGAGGCTTGGCTTCTCTAAAAACACAATCTATTTCCACAACACAAATGTCATGATTAAACTATATTTAACCTGTGCCATGCTAAATTCCCCATCCCAAATTCTAATGGACAGAATGAAGCAGATGCATGCAGGCACCACTTTCTTAAACAGGAATGCTTTGTACCACACATAGCCTGATTCATAACTATTGTTCATCGTCTTCAAAATGTGCCTGCTCTAGCACTTACAAAAGCATGGCATTGAATGGAAACATGAGCGAAACAGATTAGTCTATATATATATATCTTTTTTAAAAACAGCGCATTTCTTCTCCATTTGTTCTTCTTAAAGTGTGTCAGAATGATGCATTTAGTTGTAAAAATTGTCTCCTGGGCAACGATGCCCCCAGACCCCCTTACAAGTATTAAGTCCCCCCAGTAAACTATCTGCCATTTCCAGCACTGTGGATGAGACAACTAGTACCAATTTGGACACCAGTGGTGTGACAGAGTGTGCTCACCCAGTATTACACTTAAGTGTCATTGTTGCGTCAACCAGAAGGCTATCACCAATCCATTGTCCATTTAACACATCAGGTGGAGCGCTACAGGATTTTCCTGGAACACACAGAGTTCAACCTTAACCTGCATCAGCACAGTAATGGAGAATACATGCTGCCTTTCTACACCCAAACAGTAAAAAAAAAAAAAAAAAAGTGGTACATTAGGTGCTGTGTTGGTACCCATGAACATGGAAATGGTTGTAGGGGGAAATAGAGGCATTTAAAACATAGCACTCAATGCTTAAATAGCATTTCAAGTTAACTTTGAGAGAACAGTTGATGACCATATAGACTGAAGAATTCAAATTATAACTGACATAATTAAGTCAAATACTTAGCCAGCTATTAATTTGTCTTACTTTTCTCGCAAACTGGAGGCTTTGGCGACCAAACCTTGTCTTCACAGACAATTTTTGAGGAGCCCTTCATTTGATAGCCTTCATCGCATTTATAAACAATGAAGGATTTGTGGACGTAGGGCGGTCGACCTTCAACCTGCCTCCCAAACTTGACCTCAGGCTGGGAACAGTCTGTAAAAACATACATGGAGTCTCATTAAAAATGGACAATCTATAATGTGTTGGTACCCATGGAAATGGTTGTAGGGGGAAATAGAGGCATTTAAAACATAGCACTCAATGCTTAAATAGCATTTCAAGTTAACTTTGAGAGAACAGTTGATGACCATATAGACTGAAGAATTCAAATTACAACTGACATAATTAAGTCAAATACTTAGCCAGCTATTAATTTGTCTTACTTTTCTCGCAAACTGGAGGCTTTGGCGACCAAACATTGTCTTCACAGACAATTTTTGAGGAGCCCTTCATTTGATAGCCTTCATCGCATTTATAAACAATGAAGGATTTGTGGACGTAGGGCGGTCGACCTTCAACCTGCCTCCCAAACTTGACCTCAGGCTGGGAACAGCTTACTCCTGTAAAAACATACATGGAGTCTCATTAAAAATGGACAATCTATAATGCGGAAAACTTTATCGTTTATGGATAAGTTTAGGATATATGCACTGTATTAAGGGCAGTTATCTTAACTTCACCTGTTGTGACAGTACTTTTTAAAATTAAAACATTGATAAGACAATACCATAAAATATTTCATACTTTTACATTCAGGGGGTTCTGCATTTAATGTTCCATTTTCTGTGCACCTCAGTTCTGATTCTCCAGAAAGGGTGTAGGACTTATCGCAGGTATACAAGACTGATTCCTGGTACGACAAATAATCTCTGTCGACATCCGGAGAGAATTTTCCATTCAGGATTTGTTCGGGCAGAGGACATTTCACAGCTGTTGGAATGAAAGAGAAAATCTTCTGAAAACACATCTGGCAGTCCCCATTTCACATAAATGTTATCCTTTATGTGAACTATGAGAATTGAATTCTCTCTATGTGCATGTACAGTAGCTGTCTCAACACACAGTCATACTTTATTAATATAAGGGAACATTAAGTTATGTCAATACACTTTATTATGTTTATTATGTCAATAGACGGTGCAGTACGTAACTTTGGAGAAAGGAGCGAGAGTGCTAGATTTGGAAAAAACTGAACCTGACTCTCGCTCGGTTCAATTCCCTTTTGGTTATAATCTTTTCTTTGACAGTCTTTCCTGGGTTTTGCTGTTGCAGTCAAAGGCAGAACGGGTAATTATGGCAGACTTTGGCTATTTTTTTTTTCTTTCTAGGCAACTACCTAGATAGATAGCTAGCTAACAATAGCACTATCTGTGCTCTGACAGCACAGTGAAGGCTAAACATGACCGAAAGGCTGAGAGCTGTCCTGACTGGTTATTAAGATTCAGGCACTGTGAAATTTAGAGTGGCTGATTTCGAAGCCTGGGGCAGTAAGAGAGGCTGGATTCTTGATATCTGTCAGGATGTGAAGGAAATTTAACCAAATATGAACAAAAAAAACTTACATACTGCACCCATAATATTGACACAACTGTCAATCATAACAATATCACTATAGCACATATTCACTTATTTTATAAAAAATGTAAAAATTGAAATGAAGCAGTGTGTTCCTTACCCTCACACACAAATGCTTTCATATTCCAGCCACCATCCTCGCACTGCATAGTGGATATTGTCCCCCCGACCGTGTAGCTGAAGACAAAGAAATACAAAGTTACCTCCATGACAAATAAGTCCACCATACTGAATTTACACCATTTTGGGGAAGAAAAGTGAAAAACCTTTGCTTCACATAATAAGGGTGAAGGAGGCTTGGCTTCTCTAAAAACACAATCTAATTTCCACAACACAAATGTCATGATTAAACTATATTTAACCTGTGCCATGCTAAATTCCCCATCCCAAATTCTAATGGACAGAATGAAGCAGATGCATGCAGGCACCACTTTCTTAAACAGGAATGCTTTGTACCACACATAGCCTGATTCATAACTATTGTTCATCGTCTTCAAAATGTGCCTGCTCTAGCACTTACGAAAGCATGGCATTGAATGGAAACATGAGCGAAACAGATTAGTCTATATATATATATATCTTTTTTTAAAACAGCGCATTTCTTCTCCATTTGTTCTTCTCAAAGTGTGTCAGAATGATGCATTTAGTTGTAAAAATTGTCTCCTGGGCAGCGATGCCCCCAGACCCCCTTATAAGTATTAAGTCCCCCCAGTAAACTATCTGCCATTTCCAGCACTGTGGATGAGACAACTAGTACCAATTTGGACACCAGTGGTGTGACAGAGTGTGCTCACCCAGTATTACACTTAAGTATCATTTTTGCGCCAACCAGAAGGCTATCACCAATCCATTGTCCATTTAACACATCAGGTGGAGCGCTACAGGATTTTCCTGGAACACACAGAGTTCAACCTTAACCTGCATCAGCACAGTAATGGAGAATACATGCTGCCTTTCTACACCCAAACAGTAAAAAAACATTCTGTGAGAAAGACAAAATTTAATAGAAAATGAGAAACTGCCAGTTCTTGCTAAATGAACTTGGAAAACGAATGAATGGATGTAGATGGATGTATATCATGGCAGAGCCTTTGCTTTAGGAAGTTTGGGATTAATTCCACACGTCAGTGTCAGGCTGCTCCATATCCCATTGTTGCAGGTTATGACTGAGGACCCCCTCTGTCTCACAAAACCTGGGAGGCACTCGTAAGTAATTGTGGAGCCATCTGCATATTCCTCTTCAGAGACAGAAGTTGGGATTAGAGCCCGACCGATATATCGGCCATTATTTGACTTTTTTGACAACATCGGAATCGGCAGTTATGCAGCCGATGTGTCCCGATTTTTAACACATTTGTTCTTTTAATCTGAGATAATGATATTAGCTACTATATGATGCTGTGTCAATAGCCAACGCGTTATTGCAAGAGAGTGTGTCATCTAGTCACGCGTCATCGTAGCAAGCTAACCAGACAGTAAAAACGCAGATAAAACACTTCTAACGTGGATAATTTTAAGCCATGTTATCTAGCTTAGTCGTGATAACATGAGAGAAGGATTGCTGTTGGAGAAGTGAATCAACCAACAGTTAGCGCGGGTAACCTGCACGAAAGTGCATTGTAGTTTTTTTCACGTATTTCATCAAGTCAAATTAATTTCATCTAACGTTACACTTGATTCACTCATTAGTTCCGCTAGATAATGTCTTACTCTTTGAGATCATGTAGTAGAAATAAAATAAGAAAATATAATTCATTTAACTTACTGAGAATATATAATAAGAAATAATAAGGCTGTGTCAATAGCTAATGCGTTATTGCGAGCGAGTGTGTCATCTAGTCACGCGTCAGAGCGCATTGTAGTTATTTTCACCACCGAATTCTTATGGACAGGGAAGCTTGCCAGATAAAGTCTTACTCTTTGAGATCATGTAGTAGGGATAAAATAAGAAAATATAATTAGTTTACTGAGAATAGATACTAAGAAATAATAATAACAAATTAATAACAATAATAATATTCATAAAATTACATGTTTGAAACTGGAAAACTGATTTTTTAAAATTCATTTTTTATAGATGGCTGGAAAAGAAAGGAGTAAAAGCAAGGTGTGGAGTTATTTTGATTTCACACACTTAAAGATGGTGTTAAAATATATATTTAATTTAATATCATCTTTTACATTTTATTTGTTTGCTTACAAGTTAAATGTTCTTAAATATAGAAACTTTAATAAAATATAAGTTTTTCAAATTGATTTGAAAAGGTTGTACTTTTTGGCAAAATATCGGTCAAAACATTGGTAATCGGTGGGCTAGGACTCTCCAAAATCGGGATCGGCATCGGACCCATAAATCTGGCGTCGGTCGGGCTCTAGTTGGGATAGCATCACCTTGCCTCCCAGGTTTAGGGCATGCTATATGTGCAACAGGAGAAGCAGAAAACAGCTAAGTCACCCTAAGAAAAACAGGTCTATTGGTAATTACACTTTTTATTGTTTACCAAAGGCAAATTCGTACCCTCTCAACCTCTAAAACATTATTCAAGTTGAACAAGCAACAGTTAAGAAAAAGTTGAAGTAAACTTATGTAATTTATAGCATTTATTATTTACACGGCATTATTTATTTTCTCAACATATATACAGAAGGGTGACAAATTAAATAAGCTTGATTCCTGTTACTCTGTGGGACCTGGCAGCAGCCAGGAGGATTTCTCACCCTAAAGCATATAGCCTATACATATCTATCTAAACCTCGTCTAATGGGCTTATGTGATGCTTTTGCCGTCATTTATAATCAGAAACTCACAATCACTGAATTGAATCTGCCACCCGGGTCATCTTTTGAATATACTGGTTTTAAATCACCTTGCTCCGTTATGACTCTCCTGTTATATCGCCCACTAAAACACAACTCCTCATTTATCTCAGAGTTATCAGAATTACTCACTATTACATTTTCTCACACATCTCATATTATTTATTTATTCTGGTTTTAACTATAATTTGTCACTCGTCTGTACATACAGTTTGGAATGTGTTTCACTATGATGGCAACTATAGATAGATTATTATTATGCTGCATCTATCAGAAAGACAAAGTGTAAAAAAAAATGTATGTTCTAATGCAATCCCACTTAGAGGTTGTCTGAGTATTGGTTATTAAATTCTAGAACACTTTTTAGATACAAAATAAGGGGAGAGTAATGCAAGTAACAATTCCTATAAACTCCTAAAATTGGTGCATTAAGAGTTAACTTTCCAACGTATGACTATTTCAGAGTTGCAGACAACCTCCATTGCTGAAGGACTGGATTCTGAGGGTCTACTGTACATATATTTCATATCTCTGTGGCAACTGTAAAGTAATTTTTGTGGCTATGATAGCTGTAGGTGATCGGATGGGCCGTATAAATGTCATACGGCATCTCAAGGGCAGAAAACCAAGCAGACTGAAAAATAATCTTACCGTGTGAATGGCGAGTAGCAAGAGCAAGGCCTAATAAAGCCATTACCCATAACCTCAGCAGATGACGGCTGAAATCTTCAAAGTTGAACATTGCGTATTACTTCAATGTGATAAGGAAAAAATGAAGCTATGGCGAGGTTGCTTTCTTTTCACAGGGCAGATCCTCAGAGGAGGTGCTTCTCAGCATCTATACACTTTATTACGAAAACCTGTAAAGAACCGAAAGGAGAAAGTTATTTAGCCTTACCATCTATATTTTTAAAGGGTAGCAATCCAACATAACCATAAGACATGAATCGGCGACTGGGGGGGGATTCGCTGACTATCATGAACACATCTCAACATTTTCCTATTTTTCCCTTAGTTAAGCGCATCCCGATATGGATGGTGCCCTAGGCCAGCGTTTCCCAACCTCTTTTCCTTCCGCGACACACTTTCCAAATTTACAGAATCTCATGGCACACCACTCTCAAAAGCATAAAAAATAAACACCCTGCAGCCCCCCTCCACACACACACGCACGTAGACCTAAATGTTCTTTTGGGGTTTTAATTAGGCTAAGCGATATGCATTTTAATGACATTTATTTTTGCTTTTGTGAATGAGATTTGTTCATTTAAGTTTTTTTAATTCATTTGAACATTCAAATTTTTTTTAAAGGATTTTTCACACGGCACACCTGACCTCCCCTTACGGCACACCGGTTGGGAAACGCTGCCCTAGGCGGCCGACTATATCGCCTATTCCTAGAACCAGACCTGAACCTGGCCAGCAAGATAGTAAATCACACTGTGTGTGGTAAAACAAAAGCATCACCACATCATAGTAGGCTTCTCTTACTGGCAATTTTGTTTTGTAGATGTATAGTTAAATATCACTATTTTACTTGTCCTCAAATATCTATATCATGAGTTTCAGTCCTAAATTACATGTATCCAAAAATATGGAATCATTATCACCTAATTATTAGTGTAATTTCTTAAAGCTTAACATAGGTAAAACATTGAATTGATTGAAAACCTGTATCAGTGGCCATAAGGAGATATAGCATCCATAGTAACAAAACATTATACTGAATAACCTACAATCGTAAAGTGGCAGTAGTACAAAATGATACATTGGCAAATTAATGAGAACTTAATATTAGCCTGACATGTCCATAGTCTAAATGAAGCCATTTAACCCAATACCATGCATCTTCAAACTGATATACCCTTTCCACAGCTTCCTCACACCCTACTAGGTGCAACTCCAACTGACTTATGAGTAGCTACAATCAAACGTGTTCAGTAGTATTCCTACTCATAGTCTACTTATCATCCTCCCGGCTAACTTTTGACTGTCTAACTTATGGAATGTACTTTCTTGACATAGCCACCTGGCAGTATCATCTAGCCTATTCCCTTTAGGCTACCTAAAACAAAAAGAAAAATACAAAAAATGTACACCGCCAATACGAGTTTATGAATGAAGACATTTTAAATGCCCATTCTTACAGAGGGTATTGTACATGTCCCTGCAGCAGATAGGCTAAACTGCTGTGAATTGTGAGTCACTTTCTTAGATTGGGGGAAAATCTGTACAGAAGGCTTTTTAGTGCTTCCAATATAGTTTGTGTCGAAAGTGCTGCGACGGAAACAGCGATAGATTTACTTCCAGTGACATCTGGAATGTCAACAAGACAGGCATTCTTCACAGTAAGAAGAATTTTTACAACATTTCTAGAAACCACAGGCAATAGAAAACAGATGAGTCCAGACCATAGAGCGTACATAGGAACTGGAGCGAATAGGAAGTATCGGGAAACAGACTCCACTGCGCATGTTCACAACTGTTGAGAGCAAAAGAGCTTGCTGCCCATTGATTTAAATGTAGAAATCCAAGGTGATTTCACAATCAAAGAAAACATCATCGGTCCATTTTTTGTGATCATAAATGTAATGATCATAAATGTAGCAGTTTCTGAAACAATGGTTGTTTTGTTAACTGTACACATTTTACTAAATAATGCATATATTTCAGTGTGCTTTTCATATGAAACGTAACAGTCATCAATCGAGTTTCAAAATACCATGGGCATACCAGGCATATTTTGCCTTCGAAAGTCAGATATTCTCCACTCACTTTAATGGGGAGCTCAATGTTCTGCCCTCCAACAACGAAGGCATGCGCAGTACAAGCTCACTTCCGGGGCTTCACCGCTTAGGTTGGCTGAGGGCGTATACGCCTGGTATATGCATGTCTATGGTGCAGACACCCGTCTGCCAAAATCAAATATCAAACTGTTTCAAAATGATGTCACTTGTAGGTCTAGCCTATATGACAGACAAGGTCCCTAACCATGTACCTCTGAAATGCTTTACATGACATGCAGCAACATTTTGAAATAATCACACTCCAAACACTGTTTAGCGGTGGGGCAACCGAGGGGCTAGCCAAATGATTGTTGCGTTAACGAAAATTAGACCAAGGGTATAGAAACGTGTAGTCCACGAAGTCCTAGTACCAACAGCAACACACAAGATATCCCAAATTTCCGATATTATGTTTAGTGTTACCAGATCAACAAAATGCAAAATCCAGTTACCGTCGAGTCAGGAACAGACGCCCCGTTATAAATCTTGCTCTCCTCCAAAATCGAAGGATTCTAACTCAGTAACTGTAGGGTGAAATGGGTTTCTCGGAATATCTACTATTTGAATAATCTAATTTTCAGATTACGCATTCGTCCTAGAAATTGTGGCTCCGGTACAACGTCCTCCCCATACACGTCCACAAACAAAGGTGAATCAGAGAAACAACTAGCCAGGCTAATGAGGCTACAGCATATTTCTGGGGGCTACAGCTTCCGATAGCTTCTGTTACCTGAGTATTTCCGGGATGTGGACGGATAGCAGTTATCTTCTTCTACTTCGTCCTCGTGTGCTTCTTCTTTTTCCTCTTCCGCTTCTTCGTCTTCTGAGGTTTAATCAAGCGGCCAAACCCAGACTTCGTTTCTGAAGCTCATTTCCTGGTCTTGTTGTTCCTGGTTGCTCACTAGCGCCACTACGGTTGGCTCCAGTTGGCGTTTTCATATCCGGTTTCCATGTAAGTCTACGGTACAAATGCGCTCAAAATACAAAGTCAATAATTTTTTCTCATGAGAACAAATAGTCACAATATGTGTATTTTATTCGTATTATGACTGTCCATGGGTCGATTTCATGATTTATTGTGTCATTTGGGCACTGTTATAATATTTGTTGTGGACCAATGAGGTACAGTTTGCGTCACTTCCTGATTACTGCAACGACTAAGCTACAGTAGGGGCTACAGTCTATGCTCACTGGGGTGGGAGGTGGTGCCTCTTGGCCTTGACATTGCGGCTCCGACCACGGTACACCTGTGCGAAGTCAGAAAATGCAGGCATCCTATTTTGTAGTGATTTCGCCTGTGTGACGTCAGTCAGTTGGCACCTGGGCTACTACACTTATTATTTACTGAATAAAAATGGTTGTTATACAATAACGTTATGTACATACTCATTCATTGTCTAACATTATGCTAACTTAAGCTGTCTTTACACTGCCGAGCCGGGTTAAAATGCTGCAGCAGACCTGGGGTAGAATTAGTGTGATGATCAATTTCCACAAACGTTCTTCATCCACCTTTTGCTCGGTATGAATATCTTACACTGCAGAGAAGAATTAGCGGGATTTGCTGTGGCTCGTGCAATTATGTATCTTGTGCACAATGAACAGTCTTTTTCGTGAATGATTGTTGTGTGATATTTCTGAAACAACTGCCTTGTTGTTTCTGGTTTTGCTAGCTAAACTGTTCGAGAATAAAGCTGAACTGGGTGTTAAATTAGCAATCAGAATAAAAAGAATAAAACAAAAACAAAGGAGATTTCATCAAAAAATGCTGAAGGAACATATGAGGAAGCGTAATAAAATAACAACGCTAAACCATACTGCCGTATTCTTTTATTTAGTTTTCTCCGGTTTGACATCTTCACACAGAAATCAGACCTGGCTTTGCTCCACCTATACCCCGGCTTTATTCCGATCAATATATTGATGAACTTGATGGCAATGTAAATAACGGTAACGTTAAGGCCAGTTCAGATCAATGATTCGCAACGAGACGAAACGGTTTTAGAATGTTGCAGAGAAAATTGCAGCGGTGTGAACTGGTTAGTTGCAAGTGCAGTTTTAGAACGTTTACAATCAGACGTCTTGGAATTTTGCAAGTTGCATCCAGTCTCGTTGCGAATCATAGATCTGAACTGGCCTTGGCTTTTGTTAGCTACACTGCAACGTTGCAACAACGTAGCATTGCATTCGAGCGTTTAGCTAGCGTTTTTTCTAATTGTTAGCTGACATTAGATTGTGTTAATTACATTAGCTAGCTAGCTAACGCAACGTTACCTGATATGAGAGATGGATACTGTGCGCAACGTTGTCTAAACTAATGTTGCCTTTCTTGACATGGTCCGGTAGCTAGCGTTAGCTGTGCAAATAGCTATGTAATTTAGTAATGTTACACTGTCATCAAATGTAATACGAAATTTACATCAACAAATAACATGACCTCTCATGTTACACAAAAACTTATTAGGGTTCCATAACCCCCTCCCTTTCTGTTATTGTAACGCTAGCAGACACTGGAAAAAACAGTACGCCACTCACACACAAGTGAGTTTAAGAGCAAGCCTGTTGCGTCCACCTATCCTCTCTGGCGGACCAACCACTGATGGGTGATGGAAAACGCGTCACTAACTATGCGCCACTTGTGATTTTTTCCCAGAAATGTCGCCACAGACACCCAGTTCTATAATCATAAATAATAATAATAATAATAATAATAATAATAATAAAATTAATATAATAATAGGCTCAATCACCATTGTGTTACCTAATTAAGTGATAGATAGTGACTTAACAGAAATTTATTTTAATGAAAATCTTTGAGATTATTACTTTAAGAGACCAACAAGAGCATTTAAGACCTATTGGCTTTTCTCCATTGGTTTTGATGATTTACAAGAAAAAAAAAAATAGCCTAATAATAATTAGAAATTCAATATACATTGTTTTTGTCTTCATGCACCAGGTGGAAAACTTGCTGTACAAAGTGCGTTGTCATATTTACACGCCTGCAGATCAGTTATTAAAACACTTGGTAGATTTGTTAATCACCGCTGACAGTGTTAATTTTTATTTGGTAGAAAGTGACTTGCGAACGATCTGTCAGCTAGCGTCACCCAGCAAGTGAACACCACAAAAGGCTATGCAGTAGCTAGTAGCAGTTACTGGCTCATTAACTGACTGTGGCGAAAACCTACAACGATAACTTGCTCGGTTAACAGCAGGTCTACCAGAGAGTTATAGGAAAATTAGCCTAGTCAAATCGCCAGTAGCCTACACATCTCTGATTGATTGACCATCAGTGTAGTCGATGTTCTTCCCCTGTGGTTCATATTGCTAATGCGTGAGCTAACCACGAATAGCCTACCTAGCTCACTGGCAAGCTGATATGCTAGCTAAGCATATTCGTTTTGCTGAGAAACATAAATTGAAGATAACTGAACATAATTGTATTATTAATGTCATACATATAACGTGATTACATGACACAGTACAGTCACGGATGGAAATTAAACTCGTAAACATTTGATAATATATTTTAAAACATAACGGCGGACAGTCAGCTAGCCTCAAGTTCGTGGGTTTCAAAACGAGCTTTTGGTGCATTACTGCCACCAACTGGACTGGAGTGTGGAGTAAATTTGGCAGGAAAAATCTAAATTAAAAAATTAAATTATTTTAACTAAACCAGTTTTCTTTAGAAAGCTGATGATATAACTGAATATTTAGTTTGATGACTTTCCTAGAAGACACTCCAAGGATATACTGTGTTTTCAATTCCTCAGTGATATAAATAAACTGTTTTTTTCTTTACTGTATGCATTACATAAAATTTCTTCATTTCTCCTCTATAAATTGAGCAACAGTCGGGACAGGTACTCAGTGAGAAAAATGAAATGCATGATTTTGCCCAAATTTATTTTTAAACACGTATATCATTCAATATGGCAGATGTAAAGCAAAATATACTGTCTGCATGAGGATTTGCCAGATCTAAGGCTAGACAATGCTGAGAAGCTGTCAGAGAAAATGACCACATTGCTTATTTTGTGTCTCTATCCACTGTAGAGCTAGGGTTATTGCCAATAGCTCAGTAGTATATACAGTCAGATGATCTGACACCATCTTCTTAATGGCTAAATTATATTTGGGAATAAACACAGCCGCACTTGCATGCCCGGGAAACAGGATCTTTATAGCCATCTGTGAATACAGTCAACATTTCTGAGAAGCGTTGTTCAATGTGTCCCTGAACTATATCGCAAACAGTTGTAAAACTGGAGTTTCCTTTCAGTTTCTGTTGTAAACTCCAATCTACGCTTGCCATCGGGAATAACCAGGGAGGAATTTAGGACATTGGAACTGTAGGGCTATACAGTAGATTTTGCAATCCTATCATTGCCGCTTCAGCTTCCCCTACCCACCCAAAGCTTCTGGAGTTGGACCTGTTGTGTTCCCAGCACTATGTTAAGGCAGCCTTGGTGGGGTGCGAATGTCCGTGCCCCAGCAGATTAACCCAATATGCAAGCATTCATTTGCTTCTCCTGATTCTTAAAGGAATTTCTCCCATTCCAACCTGCATTGCTGTCACTGGGGATGTTTTAAATGAATCACTGCAGATTGTAAGAGCTTCAGCTTGTAAAGCATCTCATTTCTTAATTGCTGCTGCTGACATATACGCTATACATCCGTAGTCTAAAATTGACCTACAGAGTGCCCAGTATATATTTGTAATTTGTACCCCTAATAATAATAATAATAATAATAATAATAACAATTGTATTTATGTTATTTTCTATCATCAATATCACCATCATCATCAGCAGCAACAGCAGCATAAAGGAAATTGAGAACTGATACTGTTTAACTGATTTAATTTAATTTAATTTAATTTAATTTAATTTAATTTAATTTAATTTAATTTAATTTACATTTTAGTTAGGAAAATAAATGTATGCAAACACTCAAAATACATTATTTAATTATCACTAAGGGGATGGCATGTAATAATTTTCAACATGGTACTCTTTTGCCAATAATAAACATGCACATAAATTACAGCTAAGGAAAATCACACTTTGTCTGCACAGTAGGCCAAAACTAGCTGCTGGCGCAGATTCCTCTGACTCTTCGGCATTGACCTCTGGCATCTGTGCACCAGGCACAGAGAAGTCAGCAGAGATGCCATGAGCAGCCAGCGGAGGACCTCGTACCACACCGGTATCCCATACCTTGCCCTGAAAGAGAAATTAGTGCAGACAGAAATCAGGCTTCATGTTTTCCTTGTCCACTTCTTCAGCCAAAACCTCAGTGGTTAAAAAATGATGGCCCAGCCACACTCATGGATCGTACAGAAAATGGAGATGCAGCGCACATATGATTCAGTATGACACAACGGGGTTAGCAGCAGGTAAGGCCTCACAGTGGAACAATGACCAATGAAATCATTTTTCAAAATCTCTCAATATCTCTCAAAACTGTGAATTAACTTTGTGTCAAGGAAAGTTTAGTGGATAAAGTACAGTAACAACTATACACACAGTTGGGCAGACAGAAGAATTCACATTTATTTTGGGTATTCAATTGATTTAAGAATAATTAACAAAATTGAGATTTTTAAAAATCTGATAATAATAAGTCCCTTGCCAATGACTCAGAGACTTGCTTTCTGCTGTAAAGGATACACTTCCTCTCCATCAGCCCCTGCACCCAACCCCCCACTCCCCCCCCCCCATCCCCCCGCAACCCACCAACCCACCGACCCATCCACCCAAATGCTTCTCAACATGCACCTGCACTTGACCACGACCCACTTAAAACTCCATGATGTAATTCCGATCTACACTGTCACTGAGCTTGACAAAAAAATGAAAGGTGGTGTGGCTGAGCACAAACGCTGCACAAGAGTTTTAATGTGGGCGGTACTCTTTCACACACAGTTTCCATTGTATTATCAACCGTTGACCTCTGATCTAGTAATACTGACACAACATCTAGTAATGTTGATACGTGCTCTAAGTTATATTTGCACAAATGATCTAATGATTTTCCTGTTGGTCCTCACTTTATGAAGACACCGAGCTCCTCGGTGTGATTGACAGCTGTTGACTGATTGACAAAGCTTCTGGCTTCTGTGGTGTCCTGAGGCAGGGCAGTGCTGGTCCTCAGCCTGTCCCAGCAGTCATACTGGTGCTCACCTAAATGTGAGGGAGAGTGAGAAATCACACACTCATTATCATGTCTTTAAAGGGATGTCATTTTTATTTTTAAATGTTAAGAATTAAACACCAGGTTAAGTGTAAAATGAGTCTTATAAGAGGTCTGAAGTCTCTTATAAGAAATGTGTGTGATATATGGAGCACGGAATACATTCCATGCTGATTTGCAAGTATTTTTTATTTTTATTTAACGTTTATTTATGCGAAGAGATCCTATTGAGACCAAGGTCTCTTTTTCAGAGAAGCCCTGTCAGAGACAAGCAAACATTAGAAGACACAATATCAAAACGATAGGTGCCATTTTTGTCAAAATTCCTCATTCTTAAACAGTCACTGTTACAAGGAAACATAGTCACCAGCAAAAAAGGCATGCCCAAAGTTCTGTGTTCCGAGGGCCAAAGCCATAATTGTATAAGTAATAACCAATGGGCCAAAATATTCCCATTTTCATTCACTTCCCATTTGCATCACTTTACTTTTACTTTTTTAAATGACCTCTCCTTTCAAAGGCCAAACCAAAGGTTTTTAGGGCCAGGTTTGGCTCCCCGGGCATCCAGAGTCTAGAAGCTGTGGCAACATACAGCTTGGAAACTGGGTCACATGACCGTCTGTGATGGCACCGTTCGTGCCGGAGGATGGATGACTTACCCTCAACAGTGAGGATGTAGACGCAGTCTTCCTCTGCGGGCCGAAGGAGCAGCACAGACACAGAGCGGCTGCGTTCGCTGCTCACGCTATTCCTGGCTTCGCAGTAGTACTGCTCGCTGTCTCTGACGACACCACAGTGAAGCTGCAGGTGTGTCATGACCCCCTGCGGGATGACCTGGACCCCCCCGGCTCTGTACCAGCCGTAGTGTACGTTCGTGCCCTGGTCACTCGCACACCAGACCGTGAGGGGCCGGCCCCAGCACGTCCCCGACAAAGGGCCCAGGAACCGCAGTCGAGGCTGAGATACAGCCACTTAGTAACGGAATGGGGGGGGGGGGGGGACAAAATTAAACATTTTCCCTTTTGTCCTTTTTCTGTAACAAAGTTAGATTTTCCTTTGAAATAGCTTGCAATGCTAATCATGCATACAATGTTAAATCTGCACAGGAAGCAGCAAACAAGAAATATACAGACGGGTGACAAATTAAAGGAAAAACCTGAATAAATGAGTGTAGAAACATAGTGAATGCAGATGCAAGATACAAGTAAGTAATTGACATCCTATCATGCTCTGTGGCATGTATGAAAAAGCTGAGCAGGCCCAGTTAAATTTGATTTTGGATCAAGATGGAAAGATGAAAGGTTCTGAACGAGGGTTCATTATTGGGGCACGGATGGCAGGAGCTTCAGTCACAAAGACAGCTCAACTGGCTAGTGTTTCAATAGGAACAGTGACCCAGGAGACATCTGCATTTAGATCTATGGGACATTAGTAAATAGGGTCAGAAATCATGGTCAAAAGTGCACATTCGATGACTGTGGTGCTTGTGCATGTGTAAAAACAAAAGAGGGACTCTACCTCAGGTGACTGAGAAGGTCGGTACAGGATGTGATCAGACTGTCAGCAAGAACCGTCTGTCAACAACTACAGTACATAGAGAGGGATATTATAGCAGGGTCGCAGTGCATAAACCCCTCATTACAAAACTGAATGCCCATGTGAGAGTTCAGTGGTGCAAAATCCATAGGCACTGGTCCGCAGAGATGTGGAAAAATTGAACACCTATGGGAGATTTTGTACCGACGTGTTAGACAGTGCTCTCCATGACCATCATCAAAACACCGAATGAAGGAATATCTCCCTTGATCTTTTGGAAGAAAGCAGTTTCATCTTTCCAGTAGAGTTCCAGAGACATGTAGAATCTATGCCATGACACATTGAAGCTGCTCTGGTGGCTCATGTTGACCCAACACTTTACTTTACAAGATACTTTATGTTGGTTTTTCCTTTAATTTCTCACCCGTCTGCATAAATAACAAATGAATGAGACACGCACTTGAGGTGAGTCTCTAAGCAGAGTTAAATGCCGTTAAAAGGTTTCCTTTTTTTGCCTTGCTCAGAGACAGGTGAAACCAACTTTCTTTTTCCCCAGGGTAATAAAAGCAATGTACAGGGTCAGATCAGCGCTGTGCACACTAGCATGGGCATCTTCTGAAATGCAGGCTGCCAGGCTACCGCTATGCGCAAGGAAAGCAAAATAAATCTCTCATACCTTCAGACACTGTGATGCTGATAGGGGACATTAGATCAGAATATATTTTATCAATTCCGACCCAGTAGTGCCCCGTGTCTGCAAGTCGAAGGTCTCTCATCACAACAAACAAGCCCTTTTTTCTTGCATCATGTATCTGAATCCGACCCTTCAGCTCTCTTTTGGTGAAGCCATCTGTGTCCATAAGGATTTCACACGTAGACCTGGACTCCCCAAGACACCAGTACTTCTTAGAGAACAGAAACGGTTTTGTTTCATAATTGCAGACCAGCGTAAAACTACCTCCAATCGCAGCCTGAACCTTTTTTGGGGCACATTGCAGCTGGACACTGCCTGGAAAAGAAAGATGAATTGGAGTCATACCATAGGTATGAACAGAGCTATTGCAATATTCAGTTAACACTTGTCCTTAATTTTTATTAATAATTAAAAGCTAGTGTTACATTTGTAAACTATACATTTCATTAAAAAACAAACCTTTAAAAAATCTCCTTGATTAACAGTAGATTTTTTCCAAATTACATTCTTAAATCAGTAACTCATAATAGTTCATGAAAATATATTGGAGCTAAACAAACAAATACAAAAACATTTAAAAGCACAGCATATATTGCATAACATGTAAATACATCTATATTGAATAGTACTTCATAAATGAAATTTCAGACAAAACAAAATTATATATTTTTTTAGATCTAAATTACTTACTTTGTAGGGACAAAAGGAAAGAAAATAAAGAGAGAAAGAGAAAGGCCATTTGGGTGCATGCAAAGCTGATATGACACAGGATGTTGTGCGACAGTGGACTGTGGTTTTAATCCTCTCCCCTGGTATAGACCACTACATACACAGGTAGCAAAAAACAAAATGACGACACCAGTGTTCTCGCACTAACGGATTGTGGTGCTTTAGTGTGAGAGCTGCTTCCTGGGTATAATTTTGAAACAGAAAAGAAAAAGTAAAAATTATGGATGTGTTTGTGAATTGAGAATATTTTAAAGGATGTTTTTTGAGGGGGAAGCTTTATCTGTAGTCTATGAAGCAATTGAAATATAAAAAAGGTTTTTACTCAAGTTTGACTAAATCCATTTGCTCTTGTTTAACATGTGACTGTACATACACACAAACTGAAGTAGAAGGTTATCAACAAATATTTGTAGGGTGGTGTGGTAATGACCACCCCACAATTAATGACTTAGTTTTTTTGAAATCTCATTTGTAGATGTTGCAGGTGTATATTTATAAAGATTATATTATTATTTTTGAGCACTTTAACTCACATCAATTTTCAAGAATTTCTGAAAATTCTTAACAGCTAACTCGATAGCATTTTGTTGCTAAATGCCTGAATAGCAAATCATTTTTCAAGCTGAAACCTCTTGTTCTAGTGCCAAGTCTCCAACCCCTACCTTTCATTTAGTTACAGAAGTGCAGATATACATGTGAAATTGATAATCTTTTACTGTAGGTCAGAACACCCGACTTTGGAGAAATCATGGATAGAATCAGACTAACTGACAGCTCAAGACTTTGTGTACTACCTGCTTGCTTTTCAACCATGTCAATGCATTGAACATTGCTTCCTGTTTGATTCAGCATAGCATGTATATTAATGGCATGGCCAGAATAAGTGTACGATTTGTTTTTTTTCAGAAAGAGCAGCCCATGTGTTTAATTTAATTAGTGATTTATTTTAGACTTTATTTAACTGGGTAAGTTCTTATTTTCAAAAATGACCTTGGCTAAGCAACATTACAACAATAGGGTACAAGCGGTTGCAAAAATCCTCTCAGGTACATCAAACAGTGTAAGTATCTGAAATAGCGAAAGAACACATGTAGTCTTACGAAGTAGGTCACACCCACTATGCCACACCACCAAAGAAAACAACGTGGTTTCCGTGACCAAACGTGATTATACTGTATTATGGAGATCCTATGGTTTACATAATGGTGATCCAATAGGATATTTTGCAACTGAGCACTGTGTCTTGATGATTTTGAACGAGTGAAATATTTTCTATAGTAGCTTGGCTACCTATGGCCATTAAAGACATGTGCAATATATTCATATTTATTCAAGAAATAAAAATGTTTTTTAAAAGACCTGAAACATATTATTTTGCATTTGTATTATTGTATTCATGACATTTACCTTGATTTTTAATCAATTTTAAATGGGTTTTCTGAAGTTTTCCAAGCTACCAATGGCTTCAATTAGGGTTAAGGGCCCAAACTAGGGTTAGGGTTAGGAAAACCATAAGTCTGAGGGTAAAGGCAATTTGACGGAAGTGTTCAGCAGCTTGAAGAATGGTTAGGACACAGGTTTGTTCATGATTTTGAATGAGTAAAATATTTTCTACTGTAGCATGGGTACCTATGGCCAGTAAAATATGTGCAATATATTAATATTTTTTCAATGAAAAAATATTTCTAAAAGACCTGAAACATATTATTTTTCATCTGTATTATTGTATTCATGATATTTACCTTGAATTTTAATCAATTTTAAATGGGTTGGCTGAAGTTTTCCAATCTACCAATGGCTTTATTAGGGTTAAGGGCCCAAACTAGGGTTAGGGTTAGGAAAACGATTAGTCTGAGGGTAAAAGCGTTTTGACGGCTGTGTTCAGCAGCTTGAAGAATGGTTAGGAAACAGGTTTGTTCATGATTTTGAATCAGTAAAATATTTTCTACAGTAGCTGGTACCTAGGCATTTAAAATGGGCAAATATTAAATTTTTCAATGAAAAAATAT
Source organism: Anguilla rostrata (assembly GCF_018555375.3). Taxonomy (NCBI): domain Eukaryota; kingdom Metazoa; phylum Chordata; class Actinopteri; order Anguilliformes; family Anguillidae; genus Anguilla; species Anguilla rostrata. The sequence continues at coordinate 22,947,239 of NC_057943.1, read as the reverse complement.
TTTTAAAAGACCTGAAACATATTATTTTGCATCTGTATTATTGTATTCATGATATTTACCTTGAATTTTAATCAATTTTAAATGGGTTGGCCTAAGTTTTCCAATCTACCAATGGCTTCAATTAGGGTTAAGGGCCCAAACTAGGGTTAGGGTTAGGAAAACGGTAAGTCTGAGGGTAAAAGCGTTTTGACGGCTGTGTTCAGCAGCTTGAAGAATGGTTAGGAAACAGGTTTGTTCATGATTTTGAATCAGTAAAATATTTTCTACACTAGCTTGGCTACCTATGGCCATTTAAGACATGGGCAATATGTTCATATTTATTCAAGAAATAAAAATCTTTTTTAAAAGACCTGAAACATATCATTTTGCATTTGTATTATTGTATTCATGACATTTACCTTGATTTTTAATCAATTTTAAATGGGTTTTCTGAAGTTTTCCAAGCTACCAATGACTTCAATTAGGGGTAAGGGCCCAAACTAGGGTTAGGGTTAGGAAAACGATTAGTCTGAGGGTAAAAGCAATATGACGGCTGTGTTCAGCAGCTTGAAGAATGGTTAGGAAACAGGTTTGTTCATGATTTTGAATGAGTAAAATATTTTCTACAGTAGCTTGGCTACCTATGGTCATTAAAGACATGTGCAATATATTCATATTTATTCAAGAAATAAAAATCTTTTTTAAAAGACCTGAAACATATCATTTTGCATTTGTATTATTGTATTCGTGATATTTACCTTGATTTTTAATCAATTTTAAATGGGTTTTCTGAAGTTTTCCAAGCTACCAATGGCTTCAATTAGGGGTAAGGGCCCAAACTAGGGTTAGGGTTAGGAAAACGATTAGTCTGAGGGTAAAAGCAATATGACGGCTGTGTTCAGCTGCTTCCCTGTTTCCCTTTGGGGGTCTGATACGGGGCACACTTCTGCAATAACACTCTACAAGGTAATGTTATGTGCAATTATTGCATTTAAGTGTATATCTGGACTACACTGAACCACTAATGTGATGATAGGGAATCGAAATATAAAATTTTAAATTAAATAAAATAAAATAATGTGAAATTAAATTAAATTAAATTAAATTAAATTAAATTAAATTAAATTAAATTAAATAAATAAATAAATAAATAAATAATAATAAATAATAAATAAATAAACAAAATCATTGAAATCAGTAAAATAAATAAATACAGTACTACCAGAAGTGAGGTACAGTAGATGAGCTAGTGTCTGTGTTCTTATGTTTAAAAATAAAATACCAATACAATATTGGACAACCTCAGACTATCTTTCTGCTCATTCCAGTAATAAGCTGCAGTGCATTGGAAATAATTGCTGCCATATATCAGTGAGCTTAACCCCATGCAACATTAAAGTCTAACATCAACTACAAACTCAACCCTTAATCTTCATGTCACACAAGTGCTACTATGTAAATCCTTATTAGTGTAATTTACTGTGTTTCCAATAAATGGCCACTAGGTGGCCACCTTAACATGCTTTGGTATACTTCAGTAGAAGTGACATTTCATAAGAGAAGCTGTCATCGTTTGTGAAGGTGTGTACACCTTTCTCTCAAATTCAAATTCAGATTGCCTTCTTGGCATGACATCGTTTGAAATTCATATTTCCAAGGCATTACAATCAACAACGACAACAATGATCAAAGTAGTAACAATAAATATAAATCTCTCTCTCTCTCTCTCTCTCTCTCTCTCTCTCTCTCTCTCGCTCTCTTGCTCTCTCTCTCTCTCTATCTGGTCACATAACGGTTTCTATAAAAGCTATGAGTAACAAGGAAACAAACTGCTTTGCTTTGCTTCACACTTCAGGATAACTCTCTGGGAATGCAGTAAGACTACTGCTTATGACAAAACAGACTTTTATTCTTTTTTTTCTTTGTTGAATATTGCAGCCCAGATTATTGGATTTTCACACACAAGAGTTACAGTTATTACAAGATGTAAATGGACTCTCAGCTGGGTTTGTGTGTACTGCACTCCAAATCCTCTCGTAGCAGAAGTAAATTAAAAATGGCTGTGCACCTCCATTCTCCTTCACTGCTAGATTTGTAACATATGTTTCTCCACACTTCTTGTAATCCTCTGATGAAGCAAATGTCAAGCTAAATATTATGGTTTCAATTCTCGGAAAGAAGAGACCGAGACAAGGGAAGGAAGTGACCAGAGAAAATGTGAACATAGCCTCTATGAGAGTAGACAGGAAGTGCTGCTGAACTGCGTCATGTTCACACTTCATTATTTGTTGTGGGCACACTACTTGTTCTCTGTAATGCGATGGACACGGCATGGCATTTTATGGCACATGCCAAGATTAAACATGCCTGCAATGCAGTAGCAGCGTAGTTGTATCGTAGCACTCATGTTACTTGCCTTCCCTTTTCATGCATTAGAGTTCAGCTACATTGCGTGTGTGCACTCAATAGCACGATTCTCTGAGCTCTGCTCATGTGCAAGCGTCTTAAGAGCAGTCAAAAAAGAAATGGAGGGAGAAAGTGAAAGGGAAGAAAAGGAGAGAAAAAGATACTGGTTTTCGTTCTCTGGGCTGTATGTGCTGGTCCCAGCAAACAGGGAGCCTACACCCACAGTGAAATTTCAGGTGACCTGTGTACAATGCACACCTGTGATGGGATGCACTTTCATATGGAGTTAGCTAAGCGCTAAAACTGCCATTAGATGCAAATCCATTGCTCTGACAGGACACCTGAAGCATTCCAGATCTATGATTCAGACGTATCGAAGCTCCGCAATGGAGCCTGCCAGTCTGAGCCTCCAGAGTGAAACTGACTGGGCTTCATCTGGAGAAAATGAAAATGACCTTGGCCAAGGTGACGCGCCCCATCCAATGTTACGGGGGAGGGCGGAGCAGCAACTGGGCCATGGCGGGTGGAATGCCGGCGAGGGGAGGGACCCGTCTGACCTGGTTTGGGCCGGTAACTTCCCTCCCTGCCACCTCTCCTGAATGCATCTTAACTGGCTGTGCAGGCTCCCATGTACATGCACTTCTTTCTCCCCAGCACAGCTGCACAAGTCTCTCTCACGCACATATGCAATACACACACACACACACTCAAACACACACACACATACACAGGCACACACAATCACTCACAAACACACACAAACACAGATATACAAAAAAAAACACAAACACACACACACCCACATAGGCTCATGAGTTCTCACACCACTGAAGCACCTCCCCCAAACTGGGCAGTCTTTAGGACCCAGCGGAGCAGAGGACAGGGAAGAAGGGGGTGGGAGAGGGGGGGCGCGATATTTTTAATCTGACCACAGAACCTGTTAGTTGCCGCTTCCTTCAAAATCGCTCAGAGGGTGCCTAAATCACATTGCATCTCAATTCGCTGAAGGCTGTGGACTGCCAGCCCCACCAGTACTGACCTCAATGTCCTGACACGACCAGCAGCGTCAGCCTTGGACCACCAGCTCGCGCCCCAGGATGGACCGCCAAGCCGAGGCTCTGAACAGCCTCCTAGCCCGGATCACCAGCAAGGAGGCGGAGCCGGAGGAGGCAGAGGGGGGCTTCGCCGGAGAGTTCTCTGTGAGTTCTCACTGCTCTCTGCTCTCTCTGGCGCTTTCTGCCTAACACCAGGCTTTCTTAACCCCTAATTCACTGGAGTACTCCCTCTCCCTCCCTCTATCTCTCTGTCCCTCTCTGTCTGAAAGTTGTGTAGTCTTGAGCGCTGCTTCTGTACAGATCGCAGAAGTCTAAGCACCCCCAGCCTTCGGCATTGTTGTGAGGCTACAGGCGAGGAGGAGACAGAAAGTACGGCTTATGCACACGCGACCCTTGTCTGAACACGCACCACATTTTTCAGCCTCACGATGGCCTGTTTCACTGCCATTGACAGTACTTTGCTCCTCACGTTGAGAGACAAGAGCAACAGACTCCAAATGCAAATATCACACCGAGAATCAAATTTCGACCTTTTGCAGCTTTTTGGTACATGAACTAATGATGCAATGACACACAGCTGGCCAAGAAACAGCTGAGCAGCCAATTGTCAAATGACTTCTGGTGTCCTAAAATGGGGGAACTATGTATAAAGAGGAATATAATATAAAGGTTCACTTGATATGGATGTAAGTACACTCAAAGTTTACAGTCTGCTCTTCAGCTCATATTTGTTTCATTTCTAATCCAATGTGCTGGAGTTCAGCAAAATGACAGAATTGTGCCACAGTTCAAATACTTACTGTAAGCATGGCACTGTGTGTGTGTGTGTGTGTGTGTGTGCGTGTGCGTGTGTGTGCAAAGTACTGGCAGAAATTAGGGAAACCCTGTGTTTATAAACAGATTTTGATATTTTTTCAGATAAATGTAATGTCACCAAAAAACAAAAATATTTTCATTCATGTTAAACAAGTAATAATCATTACACCTTCCCATATGTATTCATTTATATCTACATAATTGAGCAATCTAGTGTAATTTACTGTTGGAAGTTTTATAATCAGCTGGAACATGTATTTCTTTGTCCAGTATTTTTCTACATAAAATGAAAATATTCATGCAAAGAAAACCTTTCTTTTTTTCTGGCTTGTATACTTTATTTTTAATTACTGATGGTGCCACTTGTGGTCACAAAGATGACTGTTTCAGATAAAAAATGGCTCTGAGAAACAGCAACAGAAGAAAGACTACAGATTAAGGGCAGCCTATCAAATTTCTTCTTTAAGCACAGTGTTTCCATAGCTTGTGCCAGCACTGCATATACTGTACAAACACACATAAAAATATGACGTTTTTAGTTAGACCCTGAACAAAGAACTGAACTGAACAAATTGAACTGACTTGCATTTGAACAACCACTTCCTTTTGAGTTTATTGTCCTATAAGAAAATAATGAGCACCATCCACTTAGCATATCATTGCAAGGCTTATTTTAAGGGGCTCACCTCATGAATTTGCGTCATTTCACATGAAATGCCTTCTGCTTCAAACATGTTTCCATTTATTGTGCTGTTGCCCAACACCGAACACAAAAAACAGGAACTGTGAGGTGAGACGTGCAACATTTGCTGCCTTTTTAATGTTTTTATCTGCAGTTGACTTACTTGAAGCTGCTTAGAGTAGCTTTAGTGGGGGGGGGGGGGGGGGAGCAGATCAATAGACCTAGAGTACAAGGCAGGGAAAGAACAGTGATATCAGAACACCTACCCATGGCATTCAACAGGCCAAGATAATCCAGCGTTTAAATCTTTCAGCAACAGAAAGTCGTCCGTGTGTCTGTGGGCACACTGATATGCCAGCCTTGTGTGACAGGCCAGCTACAGGCTCCTGATTTGCTCCAGTACTCAGAAATCTCCCATCTGAGAATGTTATTTTATGTGTAACCTGTGACTGTGCTCATGTGCACACACACACACACACCTACACACACACAAACAACAGCACGTACGTGCACACATTTTATGATACTGTAGGTGGGCACCTTTTCCAGCTCACCAGCACACATATGTTCACCAGCACACACATACACACGCAAACACAGACATAAACATGCACACATATGTATACACATGTACACACACACACACACACACACACACACACACACACACATGCACACATATGTGCACACACAAACAGAGACATACTCACACATGTACACATGTTCGCACACACATGCACACACACACATACACACGTACACGTACACACACACAAATGAATACGACATATTATTGTACATGTGATTGCTTGATTTAGAGGGACTCAGCCAATTGAGGCACACAGAAAGCTCTCCTCCAGTGTCTCATCCCATTGCCCTGGCTGGCTGTCCTCCCAGCATGACACAAGCTGCTAGCACTGGAGCAAAGAGTGACACCACAGTGACAGGGCCGCGCCCTCCTCCCCAGATGCCGCCAGCATTGCATCATGCCTGCGCTGCCTTGAGACTCTGAGTATACCAGCTTGCAACAAACACCACCCCCCCTCCCAAACTCCCTCCAGCCTCCCCAGTACAAAAGGCGCTCTGTAGACCCAGCTGCGCAGACGGCCCATTGTGCCTGCACCGTCTGCTTTTGGGCCTGTGAGACCAGTGCCTGCCATGAAAAGGCCTGTGTGTTTTCACCAGGAAGGCACAGGCTGTATTTTTATATGGATTCAATGTGGAATCCATCACCAGGAGGAAGTCCCTCTCAGCAATGGGGGTCTGCTGCTCTCTCTGCTTTTTCACACACAAGCACCAGGCTCTGTGCATTGAGGGCCACACTGCACACTGATAGATGTGTGCACCCCCTGTCACATTATGCTTAAAAGTGCCCCTTGCCCATAAACTACATAGATGCATGAAGCATTGATGTCATGCTCAGTGGAGTCACTGCCAAATAGTCCAACCTGCTGCACTGATATGACCTGTTGTAAAGGCAGAACATATGGTTAGGAGAGACCATGGTCAGGACTGGAGCACCATTTAATTAGAATATGATATGGTAAGATAGGAACTTTCTAAAGGTTGACCAGAAGGCTTTTGACCCTTTCCAATGATTGGTCAACTCATTTTCAGGATAGCAGGAGCTATGTGACAGGATAGCAGCAGCTATGGAAGCTTTTTGTCTGATATTGTAACACAAAAGACTAATCAAACTCAAATATTGATACTCTAAGTTTCCATTGCCAGATGTCTGACAATCATAAATTTAGTAATATAAAATTGGGAGACAGTGAGATTTCATGAACATGCTAATTCCAATGACAGGAGCTAGTGTTTGCTATCAGGGGTTAACTTGTACAAACCAATCAAAACACTTTGCTGTGCTTGCCAAAGCATAAGGATTGGCTCATGTGACTGAGTTAATGATAGCATGAGAGCTCCACCCATTTTGGGGTTTAGGGTGCCTCACTCTCTCTTCCGTACAAATATCAAGGTTGCTGCCAGGTTTACATCCAGAAGTGAAGCACAGTATCTGCTTAGCTAATGCAACCCAAGTGCGTGTGCTATCTCCGCCGGTAGGCGTGACCGAGATGAATCGGGTTCTCCACCAGACCGAATACAACAGCCTGATATTCCTGATGCAAAAAATAAACAAATAAATGCAACACACCCTTGTGAGGGCCATGGCGGGCCTGCACCCTGTCACCTTTCCGCCCGATCTCTTTGCTTTGCTCAGATGAAGTTTGCCTATAGAGTGACTTAATTTTTCACAAAAAATATCATCAGGGGTTAAATGTCCAGTCAGGATAAAATGTAAAATTTAGAGCTAAAACATGTGCCTCATGATGATTCAGAAGTGAATGAATCAGAGACAGGAGGATCCTTATGTGTACCTCATATAACCTTGAATAAATCAGAGACAGGAGGATCCTTATGTGTTCCTCATATAACCTTTGGAATCAGTTTCGGCCAATCGGATGGCTAATTTGATATGAAAGCTATGACACAGTAGCCAGGTTCCCGTTTTTTATTGTTGAATATTTCAAAAACAACTAACCACTAACATTTAACTCATGTGTGGTGCAACAGTATCTAACATTAAGCAAAGGGAGGGACGTGCAAAGCATGTTTGTGTGGCTGTGAGTGTGTCATCAGTATGTGTGCAACAACTTGTAACTTGGGCCATGGAAACCATCACGTCAGATCTTATTGGCTGGGCAGTAGTTTCCACTTCCTCAAAGGGGAGTTTCATTTTCAGCCCTCAAACATGAATAACGCCCCGGTGGAAATTCCAGCTACCAGCCTAAGAAGGAATCTGGTTGGAACCGGCTTCTGCTCCAGCTGGATATCATCTGAAAATTGGTGATAGTCTGTTGCCTGTACCATGCTGGTCCACCAGCTGGACATGGTCTTGCCGACATGATTGCTATTTCAACCATCTTGTTGCCAGCTTGACCATCTTCAAACCAGCTGGACCAGCTTAAAACTAGGCTGGAAATTTAAGGCAATGTTGGAATCATTTTTAGAGACATTTACAGTATATTGCCCCAGGTGATAGTCTTGTCAATTGTTGCTCTGTAAAAAAAAAATTTAGAATAATGATTTACATTGTTTTGAGTGGATGGCTAAATGGATTGACTTTCCACTGCAGATGCTGAAGACGCTTTCAACTAAGTACCGCACAGAAAAGATCTTCTCCATGAAGGTAGCCGAGAAGCGAGAGAACGTGAAGAAGAACAGATACAAGGACATCATGCCCTGTGAGTGTCTCCACCGGGTAACACGCGGTCAGGGGTGGAGTAAGGGGCAGGGGGCAATCTGTGTTCAGCCAGCACATGCCGTTCTATCGACGTCACGACAATGCTTTGAGAAAGTGTCACATGCTGGGCCCGGGGTTTGAAGGTCCATGCAAAGTTCAAAGCACAATGGGACTATAGAGCAAGCAATTACTGAATCACAAGTCAACCTGAATATCACAGCCACTGTATCAACACCACCGCTGCCTGCTACGATCACACAGCTAGGTTTGTTGAAACAAGTGGATATGATTGGGCAAAATGGTTCATTTACAGAGTGTCACCAGACTTGATTATTTATGTTTGAAAAGCTGTAAACCGTTGACCTGGCGTGCCTTTGTCTTATCTTGCTCCAGTTGACCACACTAGAGTGAAGCTCTCCTTTATCACCTCAGACACTGACACTGACTACATCAATGCCAGCTTCATCAAGGTAGGACAGGCCTTGAAATACCATTGGTTCAGATCCAAACTGTGCTGTGACGCTAGCTCTGACTGCTGCACTTGTGAACACGTAAACACACAGTGGGATTAGTTAACTGAAGTTATAGAATCCCATCAGCTTTTCAAAGCTGAAAAATTGCAGTTCATTCCTGAAGATTTAAATTTGAGCCAATTCAACATGGCTGCCTGCTCCATCAGACTGCTGTCCACTGTTTTTGAACAAATGGAGACCTTCCAGTCATTCCATCATATAGTGCTGTTATGGCAACCTCCCATCCTACTGTCATCCATGAAGTGAGACACTATGGCCTGTGTGCCCCCAGGGTGCGCTGCAGCAGAGGGCCTATATTGCCACCCAGGGTCCCCTGCCTCACACAGTACAGGACTTCTGGAGGATGATCTGGGAGTACAATGTTAAGGTGAGATGTATTTTCCAAGTCCTATGTGGATGAATGTCTCATACTATCTATGGTGCATTTGTCTTACTTTGTTAATGTCTCTTGTGGCCACAAAACAATAATTTAAGGCATTGTTGGAATCACTTTTAGAGACATTTACAGTATATTGATCCAGGGTTGAAATGTGTATAATATGTTCACGGGTGATGGGACCCCCTGCTTTTCCTTGTTTGCATTATTGACTTAAATGAAAAGTTTATTTTCAATTGTAAATAGAATGTTCAATATATATACAATATTGAATGGCTTCTGTATTAATCTGTGTATTCATTTGGTCAGCAAGTAGTTTGCTGGATCTACTCCACAGCTGTGCATTATACCACAGATGGTCTTGTCTCTTGGGTTAGACAGTTTCTTCATGCAGGTTATAGGACAATAATCAGCACTTGTCTTGTAGAACATTTAATTTTTTTTTTTTTTAATCAAGCATTATAATAATAAAAAAGCTCCAGGAATCTATTTTTATCTTTGATATTCTTTTTTCTTTCTTAGCAAGTTTTCTGTATCAGAAGGATGAGTTCAAACTGTACCTCCACACTGTGAAAAAATTGACAGTAACTTTTGTTAATGATCCCAATGATTATTGAAGAGACTTTCTATTCTAAAAAGATGAATTGGATGCTATTTCAAATGCAGGTCAATCTGCAGAATAAAAGCATTGGTGGAAATGAGTTCAACTTAAATGTCATACTGACACAGATTCCCCCTCAGTTATACAGAGTTATAACTGCATGGAATACAGTAGCTTATCAGAGCGCTTGTAGGAAGCAGAGGCCATTGGAGCATTTAAAACCTGGGTCTGTATCAATGGTGTGTACCAGAATAAGAGTCTAGAATCAGTTTAGCCTATTAGGCCATAGTGGAACAGGTTTGGATAAGGATAAACCCAATTCTAGATCCTACTCAGAGACTCGTTATGGATACGTTCCACTGTCAGCTTTGCTTGTCCTCCACCAGAATAGCCCTTCCCCTGGTGAATGGAAATATACTGTCGTAAACAAAGCCTGCCCCATTTATGCAGAACACATGTCCAATCATTAATTACTAGTTGGCATGTAGAGTTAATTGGTGCTGTGAAGGGTGTCTTGGATGACAAATTGCCAGAACTAATTAGTATTCAATTTAAATGTGAGCAGTCTGTGGTGATTAGCCAGCTACTCTCTTTCTGTCACTAGACAATGCCAGCACTTTCCACAAATGGTCCTTCATAAGAGCTATATGACTCCTTCATAAGTAGTGCCTAGTACTTCCATAAGCATTACATAAAGATTCACCAATGATTGTGTTAACAAACACAAAAAGGCATACGATGCGCTATGTCAGCAGTGATGCAGTAAGTGACACACGATACACCTTTTTGTGGCTTTTGAATGTATAAAGGTCTATGTAGTGCTTATGAAGAGTCAAGTAGCTCTCATGAAGGGCTTAAATAGTTCTTTTAAAGGACAACTCACAGAAAGGGATACCGGCACTATCTGTGCATCTGCCTGCATGGGGTTGTTGTCCTTACCCGTAGCCTGACCTCTGATACTGTCTGTGACTCTGTCTGTAACTGAGCTGATTTGTATCCAGACATTGTGTGTTCTCTTTGCTTCTCAGATCATTGTCATGGCCTGCAGGGAGTTTGAGATGGGCAGGGTGAGTCTGCTCTTATGCCTGGCCGCACTGCACGTTGAATGAAATGTCCGCATCTTATCACACTGTTTGAATTCCATTCAAATTCATTGTTTTAAAGGGCATAGAGGACATGACTGATGGAGTGGCAACAAGTGGCTGCCAAATTAATGACAGGAATAGGCCTAGTAGATTGATAACTAAATACTTAAACATAAATATTGTTCTAATGGGTTGCTTGAGTTCTGGGGAAATTTAAAATTTTTTTTATCTTTTCTCAATAGAAAAACAAATTTCAGACATTCACAAATACTCAATTAGCAAATACTCCTACTGTACGTTCTATTAAATATGTGGTCTGAATTATCACTAGGGCTTTTGAAACAGGAAGCACATGTTCGTAGTTGTACTTAAATGAACTTTAGATCTGAGCTGTACACATATAGATGGCTAGGTGGGTAAGTCCAGCTTAGTGGTCAAATTTGTAAATGGCCGCCCTAGTTAATTAAACCATCATTATAAATCATTTGTTAAAATGTCAGCTACCACAGTTTGACATCTGAAGAAGAGGTATAAATAGTATTATTTCCTGTCAGCACCAGCACAGCCAGAGTTAAGCAAACACAAAAGAAAAAAATATCACAAAGAAAAACAAAAAACAAAAACAAAATCAATATAATAAGACTATATTATACTACTCTGGATGGATCTTTATGTCAAAGATTTTTGTTTCCAGTGTCTCCACAGACATTGACTCCATTGTCAAAACATTCCTGTGACATTTGAGCAACATTTAACTATTTAAAACATTTGAAAGCATTGTAAGTGATAACTGTGCATGTTTGACTGTAAATCTATTCCTGCTGTATAGTTCATGACACTTACTCATTGGGTTACTTCTGTTTCTGAACACATGCCCTTATTTGTCACACTTTGTATGATATTCATTACATTAAATTACAGGCATTTAGCAGACACTCTTATCCAGAGCAACTTACACAACTTTCACATAGCATTTACATTGTATCCATTAATATAGCTGGATACACAGTGTACTGAAGCAATGCAGGTTAAGTAGCCTGTTCATCTCTGTGAGCTAGCAAACTGCAGGCTATTGAACTACAATGCAGAATCTCAGGCCCATGTTGTCATATTTTGTATTCCATGAGAATGTTCGACATGTAAATGTCTGGTGGCTGTACTTGTGTGTTAAATATTGTCACGCTTGCCATGCCACAGAAAAAGTGTGAGCGGTACTGGCCTGAAAAGGGAGAGGAGCCATTTGTATGTGATCCCTTCACCATTCACTATGTGAGTATTTCCTCCCCTGTCCTAACCACTTCCTGTGCTTAGGCGCTGTCCTCAATGTGCCGTCAGCCCCTATGGGCTGATTTTTTTTGCCCTCTTCCACACATTTTTTTTTTCTTTTTGAGACCTTTTTATTATTGGACAGAAATGAATAATTTAATAGAACCATCATTGTTTCATTTGCGTCCCTGGTGAGCAATTACTCCCCTCAGCATTAATTTATTTATCTTATTTATTTATTAATTTTGTAATTTCCCAGAAACGGTACAGTCAACTTCTCTTACATAGCAACTCATCACACAGTGCATTTTGAAGATGGCTTATATTCCAAAAGAGAGGACACAGCAATACTGAGGTGGATTCACCTCAATGCCATCATTCACAGACAGAACTAGTGTTTTTTTTAGTTTTTTTTTTTTAAGAAAACGATGCTATTAACCAGGATTAACCCAGCAGAATTTTATGTGATTTTGGTGATGAATACAGAATGCTATGTGACTCTGCACCAACAGCTACGCTCTTGCTGACATCATGCCTGGGCGCATTACATTGCTGGAATGCATACCACAGTTTGGCAGTTGATTTTGTTTCACTTGTATCTAACCTGGTAACATTTCTTTGATGAACTGAAAGCACACACTTTACAACAGAATGGATTGGTTTTACTGATGTCATCATTTCTAAATTAAACTATGGCTAAACCTGTGTGGATGACATAGACACAATCAGTCAGCTCCTGGCAAATAATCAAAACTGTTCAACTTCAATTTCTCTCGCAAATACGAGTAGATGCATTCTGGACAGCTGCCAGTATAAAGGTGGATGACAGCTGCCATTATAATCCCTTTTGGGAAGGATCAACAAAGCAGTGATATCTGGCGGTGTAGGTGAAAAAGCTTCAGAGAATATACACAATTTAATTTGGTTTTGGACTCATAGGAGAGAAGCCAGAAGTCCACACACCGTTTGAATCTAGATCTGACAAGGATGCTATTCAGATCAAGAAATTTCACATAATTTTCATGTGCAATAATGCTTCTCTTGGAAATTCACAAATGCCCAGATGTCTGTCTCATGCAGATAGCCACAAAGAAGCATTATTCTTGAAAGTTGCTATTACAAAGATATTTTAAACATGATGGACTGAAATAGCTGGCAGTAGAGTAATGTTCAAGAGGTTTTGGGGTATTTTCTGAAGTAAACCATAGGCACAAACAAAATAAGTGGACAAAGACATGAATTATCAATCTGGACAGGATCTTATCCTTGGCAATATGCACGTTCAGGTCATTTTGCCCTAAACTGAATCTCCAGCAGATCATATCTGTGATTATTAAAATTCTGTGTAGCTGATGTTCGGCCACATCCCCTGAACACCATTGCAAAGTCACAATGGGATTATGAAATAAGAACATGAACTTCATAGGTACTATGTCTGCTTTTCTGGCTAAAGTAAGGTGGTGCTCTTCTGGAGGACATGTTCAGTCACTAAGTGAGTAATTGGGAGACATGACCATTTCAATTACTGCTTCCACCAATTACAGGCTGTAATTCAATACTGTGCCTTCAATCAACCTATCAGATGACGTTATTTGCATGGAAACTGCCATATCATTGCTAAATCCGTTTTACAAAAATAAAATATATGTTTTTTATAAATAGATTGATTTCTGTTTTTCTGCTGTAGGAATCTATGGAAAGTAAAGGGGACTACCTCACCAGGGTTTTAAAGGTGACTTACCGCAATGTGAGTACACTTATGTTAGACTCTCTTTTATGAATGTGGATGTTAACCGTAAACCCTTTGTACTAACTAATCTGCAGACACAGCACAGATGTCAGGGAATAGCAACAAACCCTCATGGACATATGATGAATATTAATATAGCCATACATTAGCAATTAATTGTGCATGAATTTCCATTTTAATGGTAATGCAATCAAAATTATTCAGCTGCCGAGCAGATTTTATGGCTCATATTTAGCTTTTTTTTTAACATCCATTTACATAGCTTGATATTTGCTGAAACAATACAGGTTAAGTACTTGGCTGACCTACTCAGCAGCAGCATCACACTTTGGATTCAAACTGAAAACAATACAAGACAGCAAGACTACTTTCCAAACAAGACCCTGTGCAAGGAGTCCATTTTCTAGTACCTGAAAACCACAACAACAGCAACAACAACTATAATATCAAACACATGGTTTATCAAATAGCTTTGTGGTACATGTTAAACACTGTACCATATTAATAAAGCACATTGTGCTTTAATGACTTACAAAACCGTACCATGGTCTAAACTGTGTTTATATGCAGTTTAGAAATATTTTGCGCTGCCTTGTACGCCGTATTATAAAATAAATAATAATTGTTTTAAATTGTTAGCATATCTCACTTTACATTCTGCCTGTACAGTAAGGTTTGTTTGTCTCAATTCCCCTCCAGACATCCCGCATGTTGTGGCAGCTGCACTATGTGAATTGGCCAGACCACGGCGTGCCGGCCTCCATCCCACCAATCCTGGAGCTGCTCCAGGAGATGCGGTCCTACCAGGAGCATGACGATGTGCCCATCTGCATCCACTGCAGGTGCGCTACCTTTCGTTACGTTTAGCAGACGCTCTTATCCAGAGCAACTGGCAACGTGACAGAACATAACCACATTATGTGAGTAGACCTGACTAAGAAACGCCGCGCCAACATCATAGAATGTTTGAGAAAACATTTCAGCATCACCTGCTGTCAGCATAGGGCAAACAGCATTGGGGGGAGGGGGGGGGGGGGGGCACAGATCAAGAGGTTGAAAAAACAGACTGTGATTTAAAAAAAACAGTATGCACAGCTGAGCACAGTACCTCAGCCTGCTCTGAACGCAGGGTTTAACACTGGGACCTGTGCCTGTGCCTCCTGAAATGAAGGCAGCCTGCTCTGTGTGCAGTAGGCGCCACCATGTCATCAGAGCCTCCTGTTTCACTTTTTGGCCATAATATGTGAGGCCCCTTCCCCCACACAGTCACAGAGGAAGTGAATGTGGGTGGCTGGCCAGCCACCAGCCTCACCACTTGAACAAGCGACAAGTAGCAGTTTATTTCCATTACGAGAAAGGGACCGATAGCTGCCTGTTAACACAGCTCATACCTGGAGTGTGTGTGCGTGTGCATGTGCGTGTGTGTGGTGAGGAGGGGGGGTGGGGGGGTACACCAAGGCTCCACCCAAATACACACGGTTTGGCATCAGCCAAACAGTGTCAACACTGCAGCAGGTGCTGGGGTTTGTTCTGTGTCCTGGATTACCACAAGAACACCATGCACACGTATCGTTTATTCACTTCGACTTTCAGAAATTCCGCGGATACTTCTGTGCTCTGCTCTAGCCTTTTTTTTGTCACTCTAGGCATGATTGATGCGGGGGCTGTGTGGTGTAGTAAGTAATCGCAAAACATGGGGGGAGGGGGATTTCACCGACTATCGTGAACACTCCATGTTGTATTTTTCAAATTTTTCCTTTGGTTTGACCCTATAGCTAATTACCAAAATAAAATAATTGCAAAAATAAAAGCAGTTCATCTAAACACTGGAGAGAGGACTCTTTCACAAGGGCGTTAGGGTGAGGAAGTGAGGACATAATACACAGGGTCAAGAGCTTGGATGTCCTCTTTCTTTGCTCAACAAGGCAAGAGCGACATGGGGCGACGTGGCTCAGGAGGTAAGAGCGCTTGTCTGGCAGTCGGAGGGTTGCCGGTTCAAACCCCGCCCTGGGCGTGTCGAAGTGTCCTTGAGCAAGACACCTAACCCCTAACTGCTCTGGCGAATGAGAGGCATCAATTGTAAAGCGCTTTGGATAAAAGCGCTATATAAATGCAGTCTATTTTTTTAAATTTTTTTTTTTACCAAGAGCAGTCAATCCCCAAACAAAAGAGGTTCAGGGGTTCGATAAGCCTAGCTCTTAACACTGAGTTTCCCTCACATTTTTGTTCTACATTAGTTAGTCAGTGTCTGGTGCCTGTGTGCTGCTCACTAACTCATGGATGGTGTTAGGCAGTCAACCACAAGGGGAGACCTGTGACAAAGGGAGGGCACTGTTTTGAAGGGTGCCTAACAGGCTGAGAGTAATGGTGAAATGAGTGAGAGCGTGAAGCTTGTTTAAGCACTCTTCAATGCAAATACATGGGGCCTCATTTATAAAAAATGTTCTTAGGTTTATACTTAAACTTAGTCTTAAGATCATTTCCGCCGGTGTGCTCATGTTCGATTCATAAAAGATACTGAGCATAAAATACATTGCTTACGCAGGTTCTAAGAAGCCCATTTGTAACCTATGCACCTATGATCTATAAATCTCAAATTAACTTAAAATCGATGGCACCTGAACGTGCCTTACAATCAGCGATTTCCCCTTATATTATTGTGAAACACCAGACCCAAGCGAACTGCAATGCACAAACAATCAATAAATACATTTGTTAAAATACCACGTCTGTGTTTATTTAACCCATGTACTAATATATGCAAATCTGTGCAGCAATTAACCATTTTCATCCGGTAATAATATTTACTATTAACTAGAGATCTAGTAACGGTGACGCGTTGTTACAATAATGCTAGCACAAATCAGGGTTTAGTCAGGAATAATCATGGACCAAAAGAGAAAAGCAAACTTCTTGAAAGACAAGATCACGGTGATGGTAGAGGAGATTGAAGACAGGCAACACGTATTATTCGATGGACTAAATAGTGGGTTGACAAACAATTAATTCCTCACACTTTTAATTGATAATTCCTATTACATTGTTCATAAAGCTAATGCAAAGTTCACCACAGGCTTGGACGCATATGTGTCCCAAATTGCAATACCCCTACATAACCAGCAGGAAAATCACTTACGTCAAGTTTAGGCTTTGCGTAGAGATAAGATCATTTCCACGTCAAAGTAAGGTTTTATAAATAAACTACTTATACGTGGTTTTCTGCGTAAATCATTCTTAAGATCGGAATTGATCGTAAGTCCGTTTTATAAATGAGGCCCATGGACTTGCATATTGCTTACAAAGCTTGTGAATGGGGCAGATTTACCCCGCATGAGAGCCTGTGATATTGTGCGATAACCCCACCCCCCACCCCAGAAAGAATTCAAAGATACTTTTTTCTCTGTTTTTTAAATGCAAAACAATCAGTGGGTTAACATTAATAACTAAGGGAGGACCAACGTGTTGAAATGCTGTATCAGGCCTGTAGGAGAGCTAACACATTCTGTCTGATGTCTTTATTGGTCTGCAGTGCCGGTTGCGGTAGGACGGGGGTACTGTGCGTCATTGACTACACCTGGAAACTTCTGCGAAACCAGGTACGATGGTTGCTGGTTTAACCCAGGTGGTCTAAGCCACCAGATGTTCTACTCTTATGGCCATTACGTTAAACACAATGGAGGTAAAGGGTTTGCGTGGTTGTGTGTGTGCGTGCATGTGTGCGTGTGTTTGCATGCGTGCGATTATGAGTGTGAGTGTGTGTGTGTGTGTATGTGTGCGGTCATGAGTGTGTGTGTGGCTGAGTGGAGGGGTCAGGAAAAGAAAAGACCACTGTTCCAAGTCCAACTAGATGTGTTCTAGAAGTAATAATCAATCAATCAGGGAAACAAATATTGAACCAGCACTATGGTGGTTACCTGTAAATCGCTGAAAGAGCAATTAACGGCTAACAGTGGGTGGGAAACCAACGTCAGCTGCTTTACTTGCTACTTTCCAGCTGATCACAGAAGACTTCTGCATCTTCAAACTGGTCCAGGAAATGCGGACACAAAGACCCTCAATAGTTCAAACGAAGGTGAGCGTTATCCAATAAAGCAACACCTCCCTTGTACTGCACATACACTGCATTAGTTAGAGAAATCAATATTCAATTTCAAAATTCTCATTATCTATTTAGTGTTCATACTGGAGGCAGCATTTATTTCAGGTTGGCTATTATTTCAAGGGATACTGTATCTGTGAAAATGATCATTCTAACAGCACATATACATCAGCCTTCCAACCAACTACTTGTCTGTGACAATCCTAGAGTAATTAAATACTACAGCAATTCCCTCAGCTTATGTGTTTAATAATTTCATTGTTAATAGTAGCATTAAGACAGTACCCGTCATCTCATGATTAAAATCTATTATTTTGGACATAAACATATCTGGGGAAAAATTACAATGCTTAAATCTGACATGTAATCCGTTTATTCGGCTAAGGCTCTTCCGGTTAAGTACCTTGCTCAATGGTGCAGTGGCCTAGCCAGAGCTTAAACAGTAACCCGCAGTTTGTTATCTGCTACACCACACTGCTTTCCTCACTGTGAAAGCATTCCAAATTCAGCTGCATGATGTGAGGAGAAAGTTTTTCTCCTTTGCTGTTACAGTGGCTTTAGGCTGTGGAAGCCACCCTGGTCTGTTTGCGACAGGTAAAAACCTAAACCTGAACTCACACACATCCGGTTCGTCTCCTAGGAGCAGTATGAGCTTGTCTACAGGACCATTAAGATCTTGTTTGAGAACTACCTGCAGATGATGGTCAGCCATTCAAGTGCAGTTGAGGTAAGCGGGGTGGTGGGGGGGAGGCCCAGGCGGGAGAACAACGGCACTCTCGAAAGTCACTGAACCATCAAGCCAAACAAACTATAACTCTCGGTTAAGCAAATCAGCTGATGTCAGTGCTTGTAATTAATAGTCCCTTAGGTTAATTAATGAACATGCAATTCAAAACTCACCACCAGTGCAATCAGCTGCCACGGTGAAGCAGAACGCCCTGATGTCATTCTCACTTATGCACATACCACATATATACCACATATAATTACACAGCTTTTAAAGCCTTTATCTAAATCATCTGCATACATTGCAGTAAGAATAAACAAAGCCTTTGTGCCAACAATTCATCTCTACATGTACAGACACATCTGTCACTTGCTTTGTTTGCTTGCTTGCTTGCTTGTTTGCCCATTTGTTTTGTTGCACGGCAAATATAAAATTATCCATAGGCAAAATCAAAGCTTAAATCAATAGTTCACACTACCTCTGGAGGAATAACATGGCTGCACAAGCTGCTCCGAGTTACTTGAAGTGTATTTTCTTGCTTGGCGGACCACAAACCGCCAAACCCCTGTACCTGCCATTTTAAAGTCAGTAGGTTGTCGGCTCTAATCATCTAAAATACAATGTATAACACACAAAAAATGCCTGGACCAATAGGAAACAGACACTAAAATTTCAACAATGCAAAAAACTACATCCTGTCCCTTTAAATTCCATTTTGTAGAGAGGCTTATCTGTTCCTTTCATTTAGCAGTTATGAAGTGAATGTGTTTTCATTGTCTGTTGATCTCTTGTTGCTATATGAAAGTGTGCAGGGACATCGTGCTTGTGTGTGTGTGTGTGTGTGTGTGTGCATGTATGTGTCTGTGGGTGCGCGCAGTCCTGTGCATATGGGTGTGTCAGAGCGTGACGCCTGTGGCTACTACCTTCATGTGCGATAAAAAGAAATGCTTTAGCCTTGACTGAATCCCCAGGGTTACACTGACATAAAAATAACTCACACTGCAGCCACAACCAGCTGGTCCATTCACACGCGCCATAAACGCTGATTTCTGGGAAGTCCTGCCAGGTTTACATCAAAAAGCAGAGATGCTGCTCTTGAGTTTAACATAAGATTACGTCTGTCTACTTGTTTGTTTGTTCAAATCTTTTTGTTGGTATGACAACCTACTCACCTAAAAGAACCCACTCTGCTTTCACACTGAATTACTGTTTAATCAGTGTTCAGTGTTCTATCTCAAGACTTTGAATATGATAAGGAAATATCATCATATGTTATAATTGCTCACAATACAATTCTTTTTGTAAATTTTTGTAAGGATTTTTGAACTCACAATTAAGAATTCAAATAGTTTGGGAAGAGACCTACTTCGGTTATAATATACAGGTATATTTTATGCTTTTTAATGAATATTACACGTAACATAATACATCACTCATATACATTCTTCTATGATTAATATCGAAAAATTAAAATTGTCATTGCTTTATGATGAATATATCCAGTGTTCATCAAAGGAGATTTCCACAAAGGGATTGCGCTTGATGCAGACATAACTGCGAAATAAGCACACTTTGGCCAGTGGTTTTTGTGGATAGGTTTACATTTGAGAACAAACTCTGAAGTGAAACCAAGTTCTGTTCAGAGACACAAAAAGCTGTGCTTGATTCCCACAAATTACCTCAAAGAAACTAAAACCCACTACTTCTCTCCAACAGATGAGCAAGTTTTCTGTGGACAGACTAGTGAACAGACTGTCCACAGTATACTGCATATTTGATGGTTGTGGATATACATATGTACACAGTACTACACACATGCTTGCATAAATGCACTCACAAACATGTGCAAGTGTCTCTGCCGGGACATGCACGCACAGCTCATGTTTATTAAATGTGTGACACAACATTTGTTAAGGGTCTGTGGATTATAGTTTGCTAGTTTGCTGTTCCTCTCCAACACATGTGGTCTCCCCCCCCCCCCCCCTCGTAACTCAGGTACCAGCTTCTCCCACCCCCAGCCCAGTGTCCAGTGAGAGTGACCTCACAGCCCCTTGTGAGGTGTTGAACCTGGACCAGGAAGAGGAAGTACACCTAGTGCCATGGCCCAGGTAAGGTGTTACTCTGTGGAGCCTAAGACCCCTTTTTTATATCTTTACCTTGGTGTAGTATCATGACATACTGTATAATCAGATCTACAAGACTGAAATATTACACTCTGAAAAAATATAACTGAATAATCTAGTCTTCTAGTGAGATCATAAAAAGTGGATATTGGGGCAGCTATTGAGGCAAATATTAAGAAATGGCTTTGAAATTCCAGTATGACCATCTCAAAAGTATCACCTGATCAGTGGTGTCACGCACTCTTCTGTCCCAGGCACATGAAAAGGGAGGAGCCAAAAGAGTTGACCAACTGGGAGACCGCAGGGGGCCTCTCCCTAGTGCTGCCACGCCTTCCAGCAGAGGAGGATGGTTGTAATGGTCTGGTGTCCCAGTCATCCAAGTGTTCCCCCGAGGATACCCTCAGCTCTCTGATTGAAAGTTCCAGACAAAGGGCCCAAGAAGAGTGGGACTTCCAATCGGAGAGGCACATCAGTCAGCATGCCAAAATGGCGGGGGTGGCTGAACTCATCCCAAAAAGCTGGACCATGGCCCTGCCTACTCAGGAGGACGCAACCACCCAGAGTCCTAGCAGGGGGAGCTGGAATGCCCCACAGGAAGAGGAAGTGGCCCTGCTGGAGCTGGAAGCAAACCCCAATTCTCCAGGTTACTGGGAGTTCTCCTGCTTCTCAGTGGAAGACCCTTACTTCAGTCCCAGCTCTCCCCAGGACTCACAGGCTACATTGGACCCAGAGGAGTTGCCGCCCTTCGACAGCAGGACCAGTAACCTGTGCCTCACCACCCCTGCACTGACCCTCAATGACCATCCACTGGTACTGCCCCAATTTGAAACCCTCGCCACAGGTAAGAGGGTGTCCCCAATCTGCTGTCCATCACCTCGAATCTGAAATAGTGGAAATGTTTGCTGTGACCTACACATTACTGCTGTAGTCAAGGCCCATTCTTGTTCCTTGTACATATTTAACATATTGTTTCATTGTTCATACTGTTTCAACACCAGTATCAAGAAGCAACACATAGTTGATGATCCAGACCAGGAAAATCTGTCGACCACATCCAAGTGTATTTGCCGTATAACATTGTCAAACTGAATATGAAATATTAGACACACCTATCCAGTTGTTCAGAAGAGCAGGGTGGGCAGGAAGGCAAAAGTCTGTTTGAGATTAGGAGCGATAACAGCCACCCCAAATAGACCAGGTGTCAAGACAGCTCTACCACATCACATCCTGGCTCCAGGAAAAGGGCGAAACCCAAAGCTTGCAGAAAACCTTTCATAGCCATGCCAATCATGTTCATTTTACAGCTGAAAAAAATCTGTAAAAGTAGCATCTGTGCATTTGTGCCCATGGCTGTGTGTGTGTGTGTTTTCTGCACCTTAAAGTAGTCACTCCAGTCTCTGATGAAGACATCCCCCCCACACCACCAGAGCGAACTCCTGAATCCTTCATCCTGGCTGACAGTCCAGTAAGTCCAGGTGAGCCTCCAACACAATGATCTCAAACTTTCTCCCCTTTTACATCCCTCCTTCCACAGAAATCATTTGCAGAAACCAGAAAAGAACTTTCAAATCCACCATTGCATTACGTTATATACACAGAACTTTTCAATGAGCTTTGAATAGAGTCTGTTCAGCCCCTTTTCTAATGTCCTTGCAAGGCACAAGTCTAATGGTTGATCAGAGCTGCACCTTAGTGTCGTAGCAAGGCACACTAACAGTATTGCTTCATATGCAATGCCAATATCAGACAAGAAGTAAAACAAAGTTAGAGATGCAGACCAGGAAAATATGTAGAGCACATCCAAGTGTATTTGCTATATAATCATGTTATACAGTACTGAATATGAAATATTATACACATTATCCAATTATCAGAAGACCATGACAGACAGGAAGGCAGAAGAAAACCTTCCAGGCACTTAATCTTCTGATATTTTTGAACAGAGACCATTCCTAGCCATGCCAATCATTTTCATGATTTTTTTGCACCTTGACATAGCCACTCCAGTCTCCGATGAAGACAACCCCCCCTCGCTACCAGAGCGAACTCCTGAATCCTACATCCTGGCTTACAGCCCAGATAGCCCAGGTGAGCCCCCAACACAGTGATCTCAAACTTTCTCCCCTCCATTTACATCCTTCCTTCCTTGTATGCCTCTGTCTACCCCCCACCCCAAATCCCACTACCGCTCCTTCCACAGAAATCCTGAACAGAAACCAGAAAATAACTTTGAAAACCAGTATTGAATGAAGTTATGTACACAGATCTGTATAATGGTTTCCAAACAGACTTTCTCTCATTTCCTCGCAAACCACACGTTCATTTCATGCCCATTTGCTAAGCTGTGCTACCATTTCAACCCCTCGCTCGAAAGAATCAGCTTCCTGTACCAATATCAATTGCTTGCGTTGTGTGTGGTGTCCTCCAGAGAGGCCTCCTAGCAGTGACAGTGAGAGGCTGCTGACTGTTCTCCCACTGAACACGACTGAGACGCTCTGTGGAAATGGTAAGCTGGGAAAAGCAGCTCGGGTCCATCTGTGGGTCCCGTGGTTCTGTTATCATCAGCAGTAGTGCTTATTTCCATTAGTCTTACCCAGGGCGAGCTGCATAGCAGACATATTGAACTGCAGTCTTATACAAGTGATTGCTACTTGGATAACTACCTTATGCAAGTGATTACTACCAGGTTAATTGACTTCCTCATTGGCACAAATCCATGTCTAGTACAGGAATCCACCACACTATGGTCTATGGCTTATTACTGCAGGAGTGAAATGTTGAACATGCTATTAATTAAAAATCACATGGTTATCATTTTCTCTTGATGTTTTAGCTTCAAAGAGGGTTGATACCAAGGTTGCACATGGTCAGTCAGATGGGTGCCATCAAATAATAATATTACTTTGAATGCTATGTCTCTCCAGGGAGCCCCCCCTCACCTGTGCCCCCCCTGCCAGAGAGAACCCCAGAGTCCTTCATCCTGGCCACTGATGATGGTATGTGCAACAAAGCAACACTCTGATCTGAATGCTTTACGCTTTAGTTCTCTTTTGTAACAAGTGTAGTGACATTTCCAACACTATCAGGAGAGCACCAGGGCATAATGGCATGAAGAACAACTGGGATAGAAACCGAACAAACAAGGCTCCAGAGCCCCAGCTAACGTTAATGTTAATGCTAATGTGAATAATAATAATAATAATAATAATAATAATAATAATAATAATAATAATAAAGGCTTTCGGAACCTTATAGTGTAATATGGTAAAGGAGGTCTCTCCAAGTTAAACCCCATAAATGGAATCCACCAGGGTGAGGCACCATAGCAGTATTTTTGCACCAGAATACTCACAACACTCCAGTTGAGGTAGAGAGAAAGGGAGACTAAGGGAAGCTCCTGTGCCCTCCTGTGTCCTCTGCAGATCTGCTGCAGGGTGTGGCCCAGCATGAGCCGCTCAGCCCCAACCCCAGAGTCGGGATGTCCTCTGAGTGGTGTGGAACCTCAGAACCACCCTCACTGGAGCCCAAGAAATCCTGGGCCCGGAGCAAGGTGAGCACCAGACAGAAGGAGCTCTCCACAGGCTTCCATTCACAATTAATAGAAATGAAAGCAGGCAGCCTAAAGTGCTTCAAAGCACAGGTCGGTCATAGCAGTTTCAATAAATTAACTGCGTATAAATGAGACAACTAAATGAAAAGGGTTTCCAATTAAAATAGAATTTAAAAGAATATCATAAATCAGAATGTAAAAATAAATACTGTATACTGTTTAAATGCACATTATTGATTTGAGAACCCAAAACTTGGAAAATATTGAAGCCATAACATAAATCATTTTGGGGTCACATTTCAAAATCAAAAGCAACAGAACAACTGTATGAAATTAATATAAGTAACTAAAAACAACACCGCCAGCAAACCGCAGACGACACCAATTGCAGGCACATAATGCATGGCAGAACTAAAAAAAGCGGATCCTTTTAAATGTCAGCTTCTACTGCTCTTAGTTCATAAACTGGGGCAGGATTGTAAATGTACTGTAAAATTGAGTTGCTTCTGCACTTCTTTTTGGTTGGTTAGAGGCTTCACACCATAAATGGTGCATGGCACAGAAGTAGCGAAGTGAAACCATTAATTCTAATCCTTTCTATAAATGTAATATAACAGGATGTGATGCAGTAATTTATTTTATGAAAACATGCATGGCTTTGAGGTCTCACTCCATCTGTCCCAACAGTAATAAAAGACTGCCACACTGCCTTTCTTTGAGAATATGCAACATTTGATTTTTGATATAAACCCATTTGCAATGCAGCTTGCATGAAGATCAATATAATGCTGTGAGCATTTTAAAAGGCATGCATTCAAACACACCTTGTTTAGATTGGGCCTGAGCTGAGTGCACTAATTAGTCACTAGCTTGTGGGTAAGTAGCTTGTGGGAGAAAGCACACGACATTGAGATGGGAGACATTATAACTGGCAATGTCACTGACAATCACTGCAACCTTACGGTAACATTGGGGGAACGTTGTGCAACACCCCAGTGTCTGTGGTTTGCAAATGAGCCAAAGCAAGACGATGACAAACTTTTTCCACTCTCTTTCAGAGCTTAAAGGTCAGAATGTCGATGCTGGGTGAGTTGATTGAACACATCTCTTTTTAAATATCTCTTTGTATGAGGAAGATGGAATGTAGGTAGATGATCTACTGTACTTCTGGTCATTAGAAAGACACGAGCTTCACGATGAATGTGGGCTGAGCGATTACAGGCACATTTCTTACATAGCTTTGATACCTGTTATCAGCTCTTGCCACTGTTCCTGTTCCGCAAAGACATAGTTCAGTCAAATCTACAAGCTGTTCTATTGCAACAAGGGCTTGTACGCTGCATGCTGTATACTGTACTGACTTGACTTTTTTACTCCCTGACCACCCTATTGCAGTGTACCCTTCTTTTTCCCTGGCACCTGCCCCAGTTCAACCACAGCCAACTGCCCCTCATCTTCCTGCTACTGCTAATATAGGTAAAGTTTGCCCTGAATAATATCTTCCTTGAATCTATCAGTCTTTGGCAAAAGCATCTGATTAATTGTTGACATTAATGCATAAGAATTTAACCTCCTCCATCTTTTATGCTCTCACTTAGCTATTAATATGGTTTATGTTCTAACCCAACTCTCAAAAACCAGAAATAAAGTAATGTGACAGTTCCTTTGCCTGTTTTTAGGTGTGATGTCATTGGGTAAATTATCTGATTGACCTTTTTTGCAAACAAATCCTCTTTGTCTGCCACACCACCTCTACCAAAGAGATCTCTGGAGATATTCGTTCTGGTTTCAGAGGAAGGCCAGCTCCTTATGTTCTCCAGTGTCTAACCACAACCCACAACATTTTGTTTTCTGAGCTTTTCTACTTAATTTTCCAATTCAATAAAAGTATCATAATACTATAATATAATTAAAACCAAGATTGAAAACATGGGTTTCCATGGAAGTTTGCTTCATACCTCCAAAATTAAATTAAGATTGCTAAGCAAAGATATCAGATGCTAGGGTAAATATTACTTGGACAACAACATATTCTTTGCCTTTGATTAAAAGGAATATCCTTAATACATGTCCGTGTCCGAAGTCCAGTGCATCAATTTATTGAAATAAGCAATAAGAAATAAAATAATCTGTGCCAAATCCCATCCGGGGCATGGAGGAGAAAGAGGCAAAGGGAGGAAGAAGTGAGAACTGATTACAGTTTTCATAAGAATTAAGACCCTTTTTCACTCGTGTCATTTTGCAGTGACAGTGTTCAGGGGCGACCATGAAACCCTCCAACACGTACAGTGAGCTCCATAATGTTCGGGTCAAAGGCATATTTTTTCTTGATTTGATTCTGTACTCCATTATTTTAGATTTGTAATCAAACAATTCACATGTTGGTAATTACAGATTCTCAGCTTTTACTATAAGGTATTGTAATACATTGTTTCATCTTGTAGAAATGAAAGCACTTTTAATGCATAGCCCCCCATTTCAGTAAAAACATGTATGTAGTTGGCCACATGTGTCTGCAGAGACCCTTTGCCCCTCAAAAGGTCTCTGCATGGCCCTGTATTCAATAACGTTTTTGAAGCAAAGACTTGCGATGACTTTTCAAGCCGAGGATCTTTTCTCAGGTCCAGGGAACCAAAATAGCGAGCCGGTCCCGCAGCTGAGCAGAGAGCCTTCGCAGAGGATCGGGACGTCCTCCGAGTGGGCAGGAAATTCGCACCCAAAGACGTTCCTGGAAGTGGTGATGAACCGAAGCAAAGTGAGAGACAGTCACTCGCTCACCCAGAGACTCAGTCATTGGTCCCTTAGAGACTGTGACCCGGAGCGCTGCTCTTGTGACCAGACTGTCATAAGTTGTTTTAATGCTAAGCTGACAGGATGATAAAAGTATTTATGTATTCAGGGACCCAAGAAGCACAAAGCAGACTTCATCATGATGGGCAAAGCTGAAAAGTGCCTGATTGCATCCTTAAAATCAGGCCCACGGGCTGCTTGACAACGTTCATCCACATTCTTTCATTGGAAAAAGAACATCAAGTTCTTTTGAGGAAAGTAGGGTAGATAAAATGATTAGGCCACAAAAATTATTTTGGGTTATCTTATCTGAGCCTAAACTAAAACCTTAAAACTTTTCTTCGGCACTATAGGTTCCAGGGACTTAGCTTAGCTAGCTGCATCTGTTATTAAAGGACGTATTTTAATTGAATGCTCCATCATTTCATTTTCTCTTACAGAGTGTTAAAACGAAAAGTCCAAAGAACGGTAAGAGTGCGCTATGCCCTGGCCGCGGTACAGACTTGCTACAGTAACTTTCGCCTGTTTGCAGACTCTCCTCAGTTCTTCTGCTTAAATAGGCCATGGCTGCTGCCAGCCTTTGAGGGGCCCTAAGCCCTTCAAAGGGGCCCTTCAACTGACCTCTTTCACACGCTAACACTACAGTGCTCTTTTACGGAATGTGTCATTATATAAAAGAGGAAGCTGCGTAACTGGCTCCTTCACCCTCCAGGCTATCCAGGCTGCTTTCAAGCATGGGTACCCTCTCTTGCCACTAGAGGGAGATCCAACACTTTGTTTTTGAAAGGCAATGACACTGGTCAAAAACATTTATGTGTCAAATTTGCTTTGAGTATAGTTGACTTATTGCATAATGGATATTTGCGCATTTTGTTTCATTCCATAGACTTTACAGCTTGTTCAAAGCATTGTGACCACGACAACCATCCACAGTTATGACTGACAATTTAAATTATACAAATACAGAATTGGCCCAGCCTTTTTGTTTGCAATTACCCGTAGTTCTACTTTTTTTAATTGCACAAATACGAGTTCAATAAATCATGTGCTATACTGCATTTAACTGTATTGACATTTTAAAACACATTTGAAGGCAAGACAAATAATGCTGAAACTTCAGAATGCATGTGTAAACATCGTGCTACTATATGTGTAAACATTGTGCTACTGTATGTGGTGAGCAGTGTCATTAGTGCATTTAGTGAAGTGTGCTCAGTAGGGTGTGTGGCAGTGTGTGCTAGGCGCAGTCTATCGGCCTGTGTACTCAGCTGTGTTTACGTCTTGCAGATAGATTGTCTGTGGCTTGTCCGGCCGCTGCTTCCAGTGTGGCTGTTGCACCTGCAGGAAACGGTGAGTGACACTACGAAAACTCTGCCTCTGCTTCTCTCTAAGGCAAACGAGGGATTCACTCATGAAAAACACTGACACACACGCACTGACACACACACACACACTCACACACACACACACACACATCCTCTTTCTCATAATCGCTTACGCACACGTGCACACACTACACTCACACACACACTCACACACACGCACACACACACACACACACACACACACATACACACACACACATGCACACGTGCACACACACACACACACACACACACACCCTCTTTCTCATAATCGCTCATGCACACATGCACACACTACACTCGGACACACACTCACACACACATGCACACACACATACACACACACACACATGCAACCACGCACGCACACACACACACACATCCTCTTTCTCATAATCGCTCACGCACACATATGCGCACACACACACACTGAAACATGCACATGCGCACATACATGCACGCACACACCCTCTTTCTCATACTCTTGCACGCACGTACACACACACACACCCACCCCCACACACTGACCGGCCTCTCTTAGAAGACTCGCAGAGCTGAAAAACACGACCATCTCTCTCTCTCTCTCTCTCTCTCTCTCTCTCTCTCAGCTGCAGCAGAGCTGTTCGCAGACAGCGGGACATCAGCCAGCGCTGGTGTGGCTGGGGAGAGACAGAACAAGAGCAGCGGGAAAAGCTCTCTGCCCAGCATGACCCGGTCCAAGGTACTATTGCCAGCAAATACACCCCATTAGTCTCTTACGCCCAGCCGAGAGTGCATGCCTGCACAGCTCCCTCAGAAATGATTCACAACCTTCTTAAAGATTAATAAAAAGACTATAACATAACACAGTAATGTAAGTACTGAGCTACACTCTTATTGTCAAATGTGGAAAATATTGTACTTTAAAAATGATTCAAAGGAATCAACCAAAATAACACTTTACTAAAATTATACATTTATTTGCCTCACAAATTAGTGTTAAAATATTCCCATCCCAGCTTTCAGCACTGTGTGCACCCTCTCTCTGCAAGGATAACACTACCAAGTTGCCTTCCATACTGTTTTATTCATTTGTAATCATCCACTGACTTGTGAGGGCCCTTTGTCTTGTTTCTATTGGGAGTTTTCATTAATTTCTTAATTCTTTGCCTTTTAATGTGGTTATGAGTGAAACAGGAAGCTACAGGAGGCCACAGTACAGTTCCCTAAAACTGAGAGCAACTTTAAAAAGCTTGTATGTTAATGTACTTATTTTTTTAGATTTTATTTCACAGAATAATCAGGGGTGTAAATAATACTGAGAACTTGAAGGAGTATAACGCAATATCATTTTGACACTTATTGAGCATAGAGTATGGCTCATTATATTTATTGTTTATTTTATACAGCCTTTTTGTTAATCTCTATCAAGGGTGTGAATAAGTTGGGCGCGTGTGTGAGAGAGAGAAAATAAAAATTGATTTAGGCTTATCCATGTTGTATTGTTATTCTAATGTAAATATTTTTTACACATTTTTATCTTTATGATGCAATTTTTTTGGGAAACATGAATGTACCTTTCATGCCAATGAAACAAATCATTGTTTTGGTTCTGTACCGAGAACGAAGAATAAAATATGATCCACAATGAAATCCTCAGTAGGCCATCTTCTGTTTAATGGAGTCTATCATCGCTTTGTCTTTCATCCTTGGTGTAAGGAGAGGGACTGGTATTCAGACAATTGCAAACAATTCAGTGAAATATCATTCAAATGTTGTTACTTCTCTTTTCATAGAGCCTGAAGTTTCTGAAAAATATACGGAAACGTAAGTATATATATTTTACCACCTTCAATGCATCAATGGTAAATGCTTGACATCCCTTTTCAAAGAGCCTGTGAAATGCTATTGTATCATAAAATACTAAAATACATAATGGTCAAATGCAGGTTTTTTTAGACTAATTACACACGTGAGGAATTTGCATTGTTCTGTCAAGCACGCTAGAGTGAGAATCTCCACAGTTTTCTGCATTTTCATTGTCTAACAGAGAAACTTCTTCATCAGTTAAACTATAGAATGTTTTTTTAAAATCTGAATTAAATGGACTATTT
Source organism: Anguilla rostrata (assembly GCF_018555375.3). Taxonomy (NCBI): domain Eukaryota; kingdom Metazoa; phylum Chordata; class Actinopteri; order Anguilliformes; family Anguillidae; genus Anguilla; species Anguilla rostrata. The sequence goes on along the minus strand of NC_057943.1, from coordinate 22,916,700 downwards.
TAGGTTTGACTCAAACCTTTAGTATCTAGATGCGGGATTTGGGATTCAGAATGTAGTCTTATTGTATTCTGACTGCAATCGGCATTAGGATAAGTGCTAATACATAGACAGTAAGCAAGAACGTATGAAATTTTCTTAATTCTGATATGGCGATATGCTCAGACAGTCCTGTCCACTTCTCTCCCTCAGCCAAAGGGGACCAGCCCACAGCAGCCGCTCCCCCAGAACCTTCCCACAGCACAACCCTTGGGTTCAGATTTGGTAAGCCTCCCTAACAGAGACACGAAGGTCCCCTTTTACAGCATTCATACATGTGCGCACACACACATACACACACACATACACACCCGCAGTTCCGCACACATGCACACACACAAGATCTGAAGTCACAAAAACCAGCTCATTCCAACCTCGCCACTCCCGATTAATGGCAAATTTAAAATAATAAATCCTTGTGCTTCACTTTGAAGTCCCCATTTCTTTTATTTCTAGCCCAATCTTAGCACTTTTAATAAAATGTAAATTGTCAGGTTAGTTGAATATGTTCTTCCAGGGCAGTTAATTCTGTTAGCAGTACATTTAATTCTAGCACTACTTGTTCTAAGAGTGCCAATTCTCTTTTTTAGTAGTATTTCTCTTAATAGTGTATTTAAATGCACTTATCGGCTTATGCAATTTGTTCTGTAAGTCACTCTGGGTGAGAGGGTCTATTAAATGGATGTAATGTAAGCTTTTCAAAGCAGTTCCAGTGATGTGTGTTACCACAAGGTGGCAGTGTGTTATCCAAAAACGGTAATGGGGGCTTTCATCGTGAAATGCCATGGAGACTCAACACTGCTGGTTCCATAAAAAGGTTTTGCATTGGACCCCGAATAGAAAAGGTTACATAGTAAAGATTGTGCTAATCGGAGTCTGTAAATTCAGCCTGAAGCAGTGGAACATCTAGTCTAAACTCTTATTTTACTCAGGACTGTTCCCTGATGATGATTTCATTTGATTCCTCCAGGATTTGGGAACCGTTTCAGGAAGCCCAAAGGCCCAAGGCATCAACCCGACACGTGGGTGTGAGGGACCCAGGAAATGTGGGAGCAAAGAGGAAGCATCCCTTCATCTATCAAAGCCCGGTGTCCTGGAGCCCTCACGGGCACCTCTTCGGCCCACTTTGGGTCCTCAGCACAGGAAAAAAAAGAACATCTGTTTAACTCCCAGGGGAGAGCATGCACCATGCGGGCAGTCGGAGAAGCATGGAAGTTATATGACCGCTCTCTCAGAATGAACACATGGTGAAGAGCACCTTAAGGAATGATGCAGGTGAATGATGGTCAGGAGATATTTTTTGTGTTGTAGCAAGAAACATTGTAGTTCTGCAACCCACCGAAACGTCATCAGGACAGAACGAGGGAAACATTATTTTGTATTTATGAGTAAGATATATTAGCAAATAGTATATTAGCATGACTGGGACGTGCTACTGTAATTGTGTGAATGGAATGTAGAGGATAAGCCATGTTGTAGAGTAACTACTCAATATCCTTCTTTAGAGGTTAACAGCCACTGTTCTTATTAACCAGAACTGGGATGGATACCTTAATACTGAAGAAGCTGATAATTAAGCACAATTTCCAAAAGGAACTGCTTACTCAGAACTCTCTGATATTTTCCTCATTATTAGACAAAACTAGTGCGCCATACGGATTGCTTTATGAAATAAAGGGCTTATGCACACAGTCATTGATAAAGTGTTCTGAAACTTGGTCCTGGGGCCCACCTGCATATGTTCATTTTTGTTCAACTGCATCTGGAACCTCTGAAATGCAATGAGCTGTTAAATGTTCTCGTTTTACATTCTTAAGGCCAAATGATGTCAGAAACAGCGATACATGCCTTGAAGAAAAAATAATGTTTAAATGATTAAATTTTATATTGACAAGTGAAAGAAGTGGTGTGCTAATTGCTGAAAGTGTGGACACTTTCACCCAAAAAAGTACAAGTTATTGAGCTTCTGTATTTTTCATTAGCATATAATCAGTTCTTGGAGAAAAATATTATTTTTCTATGAATAAATATTCCCAATGAATTTCCCAGTTTGTATTTGAAACTGCGTAGCCCTGGGTGCAGTTAATTATATTTTATGCATTTTCCATGCAATCTGCGTGTATGTTTTAACTGGCACATACTTTACATACAAAATTCACCTTCTCATTTTAATGAGGCTATGATCTCTACTTTATAATAAACTGGTCTGAATTCAATTATTTACAGAGCTTCACACAGATATTTCACTCATAGAACATGTGTAACCATTTTAAAATGATTTATTTAGAAAAATACAAGAAAAAGTCTATGCATTCCATTGTGTTTACACAATCATACAGTTGAAAAGATCCACACTGTTTACGGAGATCTAATAAACGTAAATGATTATATTTACCAAAAGAAATGATCTCAATCTCAATGATCTGGTCATACCAACATATTTATAATTATGTTTTTAAAAAGGTCACGAGAAAGAGAGTCCTCAATATAGACATCAACGAGAGCTACTAGTGATATTACAGTTACACAAAGCATGCCTCGATCCCCAGGCAAACTTTCCTAAGACAAAGAGTACAATCAAAAACGTAAGAAAAACAAAAAGAACAAAACACAGTAAAATTAGCTGCCAATTTATTTTTCAAACCTATAATGGACCTAGAAATTCACTTTGCTAAATGCTAACCATTTGAATCTATTTAAAATATCGTAATTTTCTGGAAAACTGATCAGAGCCAGTCCTACACAAAAGATGCGTGAAGATAATTTATACACACTGAACTTGAACTTTTTTAAAGCCCACAAAGTACAAAGTGTTGCTTTTTCTGCCCACCAAAACGACCATGAAACGGGCAAGGCCCAGATGATTACTGCCATGGTAGTACACCAGATAACTGGCCTGTGACCTGAGATGTAATGGCCTCAAGACAATGACATCATATGGCATCACAGGTCAGTCCCAGCAGAGTGACAGCTGAACTGTTGGGATGTGTCACATTAAAACAAAAGCACAGGTAGAGGTGAATGTGAATGTACGAGACTGGCTAAAAGGCACTCTCGAGAGGCACTCATTTCAGTGGCACAAGCACAGGGTTCATTTAGTCAATTTTGGATTTCACCAACACCAAGGTGCAAACAACGGGACCGTTTAAATTCAGATGTTTTGCTGGTGTTGAATTCTACATTCTTAATTGGGTGCATATTTTATCTTGCTACAGTCTTCTAATCAATTCCAAATAAAGAGCTAAACCCAAAAAAAATTTCTCTGTAGGAAGATACACCAAACTTTGACGTTCAGTTGAAAGGACCGAAGAGGATGTTCTTTGAATGATCAGCTTGAAGTTCAGTTCAGCTCAGTCCTGGTGAACGAGACTAAACAAGCACTGTGTTCCTTGTGTCACAAGCCAGTTTATCAGTTTTATCCCTTTCAATGCAATTTTGCCTCCAAAAGGAGCACATCGGGTGAAATGCGTTACCTAGATACATAACTAGACTCAAAACAGCGGCTACCACATTGCACTCCAAAACTATTGTTTTACTCTTCAATATTATAAAAACATTTTCATCATATAAACAATTATGGGCATGGATTTTGATCAAAACACTAAAAAAAAAAAGTATAATTTAAGTGCACATATCTTGCTAACAATATTACATTTTCACAATTGGCTGAATCAATGCAGGAAAATTAATATTCATATCAATAATCACAAGCAAAACAAAGATTTTCCTGCCAAATACAATAACAGCAATTTTTCAGACAAAGATGGTCTTAACAAAGACAGGACTTCCTTTTACCTTGATAGGATTCATCATCCTATTTATCCATCTGAAGACGTGCTTACATCTTCTATTGTTACAACCAGCCTTAACAAATGCCTCTTTTTATATAACCTTCCGGATATTGTGCAAAACATTCTTTGTACTCTCAAAATCCTTTACCATCTTCCCCGTGGTCATATAGTAAAAATTTAAAATAAGAATAATGCAAACAAAATTTGGATCTGAGGAAAGAAAAAGTTCTCTATAAGAAAACTGTATAAATAAAAACAAGGCCAAATAGGACAAGGGTGCCTGGGAGCAGTCAGGACTTTGTGCCATCTACATCGCAAAAGCTTGTGAAATGTAAGAGGAACATACCGATAAAAACACTTCGGCCAAAAAGAGTGAGGGGGTTTTTTTTCTCGTAACCCCTGAAAGTCTTTGCCCATGAGAAGTACTTGGGACGGCCACTCAACGTCCCCTTCCGTGCCTGCTCAATACTGTTCCAAGGAACACAATTTACACATCACAATGCACAGCCAGCTGACCCGAATATTATCGCAACTATGTGTGTGTGTTTTTCTCTTGGATCAATGCTGACCAGATTTACTGATCTTTAAATCACCTGGATAGCTCATTTTTTCACTGAGTGCAATATATTAGCTGGTCTATGCTCTATAAAGATCAGTCAATTGACAGAATCTGTGCCATATTGAAAACAAATAAATTAATACACTTGCAAGCATCTCCGGCACCACACAGGGTATAGGGACAAGCTGCAACTATCCGCACTCTTCAGGCCAATGCATCGCCCAATAAATATAATTTAGTCTAAATAATCTTTTAAACCTGTGTCATTTTTCATGTAACTTTTCAATTTAATCAGTAAGATCAATCTGCCTTCTTCTGCATTTACAGAACAGAAAACTGCCAAATCCTGTGAATAGTGGTCAATAGTTTGGCATTAATAACAACATTAATACATAGCAAGCCATAAAGTGGTCATAAAGGGTCATAGCCAATGACAATGGATTTCTCCATGTTAGGAGATCTTCCCTAGAGACAAGCCTCCCAAACCAGAAAATACAAGAGCTGCATAACATAAGTGGGAAACAAATTTGATCTTATTTGTAGGCACAGGTCAGGTTTGCAGCCTTGAAAAAAGGTACAAATCTCATTGAAATTCTATTCAGTCACTATTGAGGACATTTGCCCTTTTCCAAACCCCACTGATTTTTACACTAGAGGGGACGTCTACCCCTTTTAAAGAGAGAAACTCATTCCTCTGGAAAGGTGGCAAACAAAACATTTCCTGAGAGATTCGCACCATCCTAGATATTTACCCTGAAATTTGCACAGAACAGGGGACAGACACATGTTTGGAAACAGAATTTTAGTAGCTGCATTTCTGTCATGGCCACCAATGGCTCCACAGGGAGTTCTTCCCTTTGAGTAAGAACACCTTGATTATTACAGAAGATCTGACAACGGAGATGTGGAAAGACTTTGAAATACTTCCTGTTTTTATTTCGTACTGTGAATAAAACACCAACGGTTTTCCCCCTGCACTCAAAATAATGGACACAAACCTAGAGCCTTATTTGCACATCAGTGACAGCAAATCTGAAATGCGCTCGCAGGAGCTGGAAAATAAGGGGCCGCAGACATGGGTTTGAATTTCAAACCAATTGTTTTCTCCACCGAGGTTTCACAAAATAATTTGCACGTTGCAAAGTTACAAGACTTCACATAATCATCAGCCGAGCGACAGCTGCTGTTTCTGATATGCGGCAGGCACTTTTTCTGTAAAACCAATTAAATAATCTTCATGAAACAGGGCAGAACTGGGAAAGCAGAATAACACGAGACTTCACCAGACAGATTTCTGGAAAACACAATGATGAATACAAAACTGAAACACTAACATCTCGGTAAAGAGCTCATTAAAATACCACACTTTGGTCAAAATGAAGCTAAATTTCTTCAGGGGCCATCTCAAAATCAAACTGCTTTATAAATAAATTAAAAAAGAGGTTACACGCACACGCGCGCACATACGCACACGCACACATAATCTGTACATATTGAGAAGAACGGTCCACATTTTCTTTTTGACACTGTGGAATGTCAGTCATGTTCAGACCTTTGTCTTTAGATAAGTGCCCACCCATCCCTTTAAAGTTAAAAGCACACACATTAAGAAGAGGTTGTTATTTGGGTGGATCTGTTGGCCGGTATTGAGGGTCGCAACATGGAGGGGAGCCTTGGCCCGGCTGGGAGAGGACCAGCGAATGTGCGTGTGCCAAGGAGGGCGGGGCCGGGTCAGAAGGGGCGGGGCTTGGGACAGGCTCTTTGTGGGGAGCTGGGAAGGGGGCGGGTCTAGCCAGGTGGGACGCGGAGGACTGCAGCTGCCAGGGAGGAGTGACGGGCCTCTGGAAAACCGCCTCCTCCTCCGCCTTCGCGTCTCCCGCCGGGGGGGCGGTCTCCGCCCGCGTCTGGGGGCAGGGGGGCGCTTTGGTGTCGGGGTGGGCGGAGTCCTGGGCGGAGCTCGGGGCGTCGGGGGCGGGCTCCTCGGCGGAGTGGTACTGCTTGAGCCGGATGTGCCAGGCCAGGCTGCAGACGGCCGACACGGTCTTGAACTGGTGGATGACGTTGCGGGGGATGAAGTAGACGTCGTCGTCGCACAGCTGCACCCGCGCGTAGCGGATTCCCTCCCGCCGCAGCTGGTTCAGTTTGGCATCGTCCACCCACTGGACACACTGTACAGAGAGTGCGGGATTGTGGGTAAGAGGCGCTACCCACCTCCTCTTTTCCGTCTGGATCAGAGGTTCACGTAGACGACACACTCAGCTCAGTAGCTGAGCATTAGTGGAGCGCTTCACCCATGCTCAGTTTTTTAATATGCTGTCCTTCATCCTTATCGTGGCATGAATGCAACATACAATATAATATAATAATTTTTATATAATTATTGTACTATATAAAATTATTTTTGTTTATATAATACAATATATTTTATATACAATTATTATATTGTATATAATATGTTTTGTATGTAAAAAATTATATACAAAATATATTAAAATTTTTATTTTTCTATATAAAGTATATACATTTTTTATAATTGTTTATATACAATATTTAATTAAATTTTATGTAAAAATATTTTATATACAATTATTTTATAATAATTATTCAAACAGAAACACTTTTTTATCTGCAACTTCAAACACTCCTTCTTTGCTGAGAAGCAGATAATCTTCCATAATGTATGGAACAGTGTAAAAACCATGCACTGCAGTCTGGGAAAATGGGGAAAAGAGTGGATCACTGCGCATCGTCTGTAACATGCAAGGAAATACGGACGCTGTCATCGCAACTGAAATGGCCTAATGCCTCCATGACAACCGCATGCACCAGACACAGGACCTTGCATTCTGCAAAGCAGACTGCCCATTCAAATCTCTTTGCTGGCATGAAGGGCAGCAAATAACTGTTCCGTTTACAAACCTGAATATGTGCGCATATTCTGATATGATGTCTTTGAGCATTGTACGGCGTAGGAAATGTTTCTTTCAATAACATATAGTAGGTTAATGGGAAAGAAATATGTATGGAAATTCATTTCTGGATGAATGTACCCTTCAGTAATACCTCTGTATTTGTACCAAATGGTTCCAGTCTAAAAATAAGTCTCGAGAAGCCATGAAGACAGATCCTGCGTTTAAATGCTTCTGACTGTACTCCAGAGCCTCTGTACCGGGCTTCCAGCACTCACAGCCTGCATGTAGACACCACGGCGGTTTGACAGCAGCAGTCCCTTCACCTCCCCCCAATGGGCCGACCCTAAATGCTCAGTAAACAAGCCATGTGAAAAAAGAACCGTCACATCACATATTTCCCAGAATTATTCAAGGAGCTCGGTCCGAACAAGGCCGGCCCCGACTCATCGTTTAACCCAGCCTCCCAGTCCGTTATTTACCGCACCAGGGCTGGAGCGATGGCCGCCCTCAGACCTTTCTCTACCGCCACGGGGCCCGCGGGCGACTCACGGGTGACAGAGTGGACGGCACCTCGTGCGATCTCACCTCCGGCCCTCATCAGAAGCTTACCCAGCGACTCGTTCATTGGGCGGCAGTGTAGTATAATGGGTAAGGGGCTGGCCTTGAAATCCAAAGGCTGCAGGTTCGATTCGGGTAGGGCACTGCCGTAGTACCCTTGAGCAAGGTGCTTAACCTGCATTGCTTCAGAACATATCCAGCTGTATAAACGGATGCAATGTAAATGCTAGGTAAAGGTTGTGTAATAGCTCTGGATAAGAGTGTCTGCTAAATGCCTGTAATGTAACGTACTGTAATTCGCCGAGCCCCACGGGGTTAACCGTGGACGGGGGAGACCAAGCGCTCGGGCCCTACCTGGGACACGGGAGGCTCGTACAGGTCCAGCCGAAGCCTCTGGACCACGTCGCCGAAGTCCTCCGCGTGGAAGCAGACCACGTCTTTGGTTATCCGGGGTCGGTCGCACCTGGAGCGCCCGGGGGACAAACGACAGCGTTAGCGCCAGCTCGGCTCCTCGCTCAGCCAAGCGCTTCTTCTTTACTGCAGCCTCAAAGAGGTCAAATCGGCACGGCGACCGCGAGGGGGGCGTACCACTCTCCGAACTGCACGGCCTTCAGCACGCCCACGGCCGCGGTGCTCTGCCAGTCGAAGCTCTGGCCCACGTGGTCGGCGTGCGCCCTCGTCCGGTCCTCAAACAGGACCTCCCGCGGCTCGCTGGTCCTGGGCAGGTAGTGCAGGTTCTTAATCTCGTTCATGGACCTGCGGAGAGGCGGGAGAGCTGGGGTAACGAGCCAGTCAGACGCCGCGGTAAAAAAAAAATGACCTGACAATAATGCTTTCAGTCCTGCTCATTTATTAACCAATAAAAGCAAAATATATCAGCGGGTTGGCAGTGGTCTTGTTTCGAGCTTTATTTTTAGAAGTAATTTAAAAATGAAGATCCTTCAGAGACTCCTCTTGTTGACTTAAAGAGATTAACCAGACTGTTAAACTGACACACTATTATGTAAACAAAACAGAAAATTACATCATAGGGCAATCATTAAAAAAAAAAAAACTTTTCTCATAAGTTACACGTGGAAACTGCACACAGTCTTGCGGCCTGGCCGTGTATTGTGGGGTGTCTGCAAGCTGGAGTGTCTGCAACATAAAGTCTTATTCCTGTGGGTATGTGTGGGGGCGGGACTGGTCAAAGGGGGCGGGGCTTGGGTCAGATGTATGTTTAGGAGTGGGTACCTGCGCCGTTTGAAAGGGGACTTGGGCATGTCCGCGGTGGGCACCATCTGCTCGCCCGGCCGCACCCACATGATGGGCCCGTCATCGCTTTGGGAGCGGCACTCCAGCTTCAGGCTGGACAGGCTGCCCCAGGGAAGGGTCATCTACACGGGTACAGCGGTTGGGACATTTAGAATTACTGGACAGCCAATACAGCCCCATAGCACATGATACTCTGGTACAGGGGGGGTATAGAGTTACCATAGACAGGCAGACAACCACACACAGACACAGAGACACAGAGACACAGAGACACAGACACACACACACAGAGACACAGACACGTGCGTGCAGACAGAATAATCTGAACATCTTTGCAAACACATAACATATGACAAAGCATAAGAAAGGACAGGCTGAACACAAACCCTTCACAGTTCAAACTGATTTCAGTCAGTGATTTTGCATGCTTAGGCATGCATGAAATAAGGCCAAGAGCATCACACACATCAGCATCTATTCAAAACCAAAGAGCATCTTAACTGTGCAACAGCGGCCAATATGCTTTCTTGTGCTTCAAAAACATTTTAGTGAAAGCCTCATTTCAATTTTTTTTTTCTCTCCACCCAACAATGTTTTAAATCAACACTACATTCCTTGCACTCTCTGCCTCACCTTGAGAAATGGAGATTCCTCCAGCATGTCCAGGAATTCTGGGAAATAATCGCCCACTTCCTCATCCACGGCCCCGACCAGGCTGATCTGCCTCATGGGTCCGGCCCGGTACGTCCCGGAGCAGTAGGTCCGATTCACCTGCAAGGACGCCACGGCAACCAGAATTGAGAACAGGATCTACTGACGAACACGTATCACAACTGAAGGGCCTGTTTGTCTGCTTTACATTATGGCCTGTTCCTAAACACCGATGCTCCTTTTCACTTAACAACTTAAAACAATCGGCAGGAGACAAATGCCCAAAATCATTTAAACATGGAAATGGATCATTTCAAATGGGCTTCTCTATCCTTTCACCCTTCTAATCAGTTAGGTCGGATGCAACAATAAGGATCATGGTTATTTTACAGAAAAATACCTAAATTCTTGTTGCTAAGACTTTTGGCCCGTTGATTGCATGAAGTGTCCTCCATTTGCAAGTTTCACACCTCTACACATTTTATTTCAAAATGAATATAAATAAATGTAAGCCTACATTTTAAATCTACCTTGATTTGATTAGCCTACTATTAACTATTATTTTCATCCATTTGCTAAACTGAAATACTAGAACAACCCACAGACATTTTTCTAGGCATAAAAGACACTACAATAAGCATTAAGCTACTTGCATAATAGGTGTAATATTAAAGCTGAGGTCACTGAAATTCATCCTGCGGAGTGGCGTAAGAGGGCCTTTCTTTATGTTTATATACTTCAAACCCAGCACCATATAAGCCAGTTACAGCTTTAACCATAACATCACTATTTATGCTCCTCATCTATTTTCAAACTGTTTGAGACGAGCAGCACCACAGGCGCTTTCTAAATTCAGGTTCTGCACCTAGTTCCGGTACGTGGGGGGGGGAGCAATGAGCAAACATTGTCACATGTTCTTGTATACTTTGCCCTCCTCTCACCATTAGCTCACAGGGACACTGAAGCAGCAGCCAGGTTTGTGCTTTGGCACCGGGGGCTGTGTCGAGACTCTGTGAGCTCGGGCTAATCAGATCGCGGCTGTCGGGAGGGATCGTTAAACCGTGACGGGACGGCAGCGGCGTCGCGTGGCCTCCGGGGCGACGGGCGAACTTGGCACCGGGGCAGCCCTGCGCTCCAGCAGCGCCGCGCACCGCACTGCCTACCGCAGGATAAACACAGAGCCTGAACACAGAGTAACCCCGGCCTACCGCAGGATAAACACAGAGCCTGAACACAGAGTAACCCCGGCCTACCGCAGGATAAACACAGAGCCTGAACACAGAGTAACCCCGGCCTACCGCAGGATAAACGCAGAGCCTGAACACAGAGTAACCCCGGCATACCGCAGGATAAACGCAGAGTCTGAACACAGAGTAACCCCGGCATACCGCAGGATAAACGCAGAGCCTGAACACAGAGTAACCCCGGCCTACCGCAGGATAAACACAGAGCCTGAACACAGAGTAACCCTGGCCTACCGCAGGATAAACGCAGAGCCTGAACACAGAGTAACCCCGGCCTACCGCAGGATAAACACAGAGCCTGAACACAGAGTAACCCCGGCCTACCGCAGGATAAACGCAGAGCCTGAACACAGAGTAACCCCAGCCTACCGCAGGATAAACACAGAGCCTGAACACAGAGTAACCCCAGCCTACCGCAGGATAAACGCAGAGCCTGAACACAGAGTAAGCCTGGCCTACCGCAGGATAAACGCAGAGCCTGAACACAGAGTAACCCCGGCCTACCGCAGGATAAACGCAGAGCCTGAACACAGAGTAACCCCGGCCTACCGCAGGATAAACGCAGAGCCTGAACACAAGTAACCCCAGCCTACCGCAGGATAACGCAGAGCCTGAACACAGAGTAACCCCAGCCTACCGCGGGAAAACACAGCGCCTGAACACAGAGTAACCCTGGCCTACCGCAGGATAAACGCAGAGCCTGAACACAGAGTAACCCCGGCCTACCGCAGGATAAACGCAGAGCCTGAACACAGAGTAACCCCAGCCTATCGCAGGATAAACGCAGAGCCTGAACACAGAGTAACCCCAGCCTACCGCAGGATAAACGCAGAGCCTGAACACAGAGTAACCCCAGCCTACCGCAGGATAAACGCAGAGCCTGAACACAGAGTAACCCTGGCCTACCGCAGGATAAACGCAGAGCCTGAACACAGAGTAACCCCGGCCTACCGCAGGATAAACGCAGAGCCTGAACACAGAGTAACCCCAGCCTACCGCAGGATAAACACAGAGCCTGAACACAGAGTAACCCCGGCCTACCGCAGGATAAACGCAGAGCCTGAACACAGAGTAACCCCGGCCTACCGCAGGATAAACGCAGAGCCTGAACACAGAGTAACCCCGGCCTACCGCAGGATAAACGCAGAGCCTGAACACAGAGTAACCCCAGCCTACCGCAGGATAAACGCAGAGCCTGAACACAGAGTAACCCCAGCCTACCGCAGGATAAACGCAGAGCCTGAACGCAGAGCCTGAACGCAGAGCCTGAATGCAGAGTAACCCCAGCCTCCGAGCCGAAGGCCTGGGCTTCCCGTGGCAGGCAGAACAGCAGAGACGCTGGACAGCTTCTGACTCGGACTGAAGACCCGCCTCTTCAGCCTGCCACTCAAATCTTTCACCCCTGCCCTCTTTAGCAGTTCCACCCACACTTAACCAAGCCTTAACGCCTGATTAAGTCTTAGCCACGTTTCTATGCTTTCAGAGCCTACAGGTCTTTGCATAGTGCAGGTTAATATTCATTTAGGGTAGTTTTATTCTAGTTTGAGTACCTTAGTAAAATGTTTAATAAGTTAGTTGACAAGTTGTCAGTCTAGTCTGTACTTGGTGTCTCTTTAGGGAGAATTGTTTACCATTCTAGGGAATTGTTGCCCTTTGATCCCTTATCATTGCACACCCCCCACACACACACAGCAGAGTAAGCAACAGAATTTCAACTATTTGTCGCAAATCCAATTCTCGATATTTCAAATGTTCCCCCCCCCCCCCCCCCCCACTCCCCAGGGATTCTAAGGGGAATTTTCCAGCAAGTTTGTTCTGGGGAGAAACACTGAAAGCAAACAACGATGATTCAAGACGCAGGAAAGAAAAAGCAGAGTCAAATGAAATATCAAATTCCATCTAAAAATATTAACATCTTTGGCCATTAACATACCTTAAAGTTAAATCTGACATTTTATTTTACTTGACTTTACAGGCTGTCATTTTTTATGCTACATCAGTCAGTATATAGCTTTTACAAATCAACTTGCAGTCTAAATATTCCTATTTTTCATTTTTTGCCACTCAAGCTTCCATTTCACACACACATCCTTTTGTATTTTGCACTGATTCAGTTATTAGGCAAAGCCTTATAGAAATTCTGATTAGACAAATAGCTAGAGAGATAGTGGCTTCAATTAATCACAGCTCAAAAAGAATTAAAGATAAAAAGTAAAAACAAACTGCAGCAAAAACCAATTCGCTAACCTCTGATAGCCCGAAAAGAAAATCACACCAAAATTGTCCAATTTTCACAAAGAACAACCAATCAAACAAACAATGCTGTCACGTTTAACTGCTGCAATTCAGCAGAAAGTGCAGCACTTTCCAGCCGAACAGCTGAGCCTCAGCCTACATCTGTACCCATAATCCTCAAGTCATTCTCGGTGACCTAGGGTCTGATCCACCATGGCCTGGGGCTGATGCACCACTCCTTATCCAGCTCATTCCAACCAAACAGACCTTCAAATTCATCAATTCATTGGCGCTTAATATATTGTCAGAGACATAGGATAAACACTCCCACAGCCCGCTACAGCCACGCCCCCTCACCCCAACCGAAACAGACGGTACTGGAGTGAAAAGGGCTGGAGTCCAGTGCTGTCCATACACACAGCCAAGCACAGTCTATATGATGCCTGTGATTAAAACATTTATATTAAGCAAGTGCTCTTATCAACAATTTACATTTTTAGCGCACAATCCATTTATGCAGCCTGAAATGCACTTAATCAATTCAGGTTAAATACTTAGCTCAAGAGCACAACGGCAGCGCTTGACCTGAGAACTGAACCTGCAATCTTACAAGCCCACTTCCTGAATAATTATACTACACTGCCGCCCCCATGTCTAGACCAATGCAACAGGCATCTTTTTGCAGAGCAGCCAGAGAATACCCATGAGTCAACACGCACGTGCACGCGGCCCACCTGAGAGTGGAAGTTGGCGATGGTGGTGGTCTCGATGTCCTTCTTGCCTAGGATCTCCATCTTGACGGGCGTGCTGGGGAAGTTGAAGGCAAAGTAGTCGAGGAAGTCGGGCAGGTAGGCGGCGGCCCCGTGCACCACGGCCAGCGCGTAGCGGGCGGCGCCGCGGGGGCTCTCGTCGAAGGCCAGCCGCAGGAACTCCTGGGCGAAGCGCTCAGCCTCGGCGGGCGCCAGCGGCGCCAGCTCGTCGGCGTACGCGTGCAGCACGGCCGCCCCGCCGTTGGCCTGCCGCTCCTCGTGGATCAGCTGGCCGTAGCGGGAGCCCGTCTGGAGGAAGCTGCTGCGGATGAAGTGGTCCTGGTGGGACAGGAAGCGGGAGCGCGAGCGTGCCCCCCCGGAGGCGCGCCGCTCGTCCCAGTCCCACTCGTCCTTCGGGCAGGCCAGGGCGGGGTCGCCTGGGGGCGCGGTGGGGGGGCAGTCCTCGCCGAGGCCGGAGCACGAGGTCTGCACCTCCTTGTGGGACATCTTGAGCCTCTTGCCGCGCTCATCTTCCCGATGTTTCCTCTTCTTCTTCTTCTTCTTCAGGAGGTACTCGTCCACCAACTGTGTCTTACCATTCTCATCACGGGCCTCTGTGAAGGTTGGTAGTTAAAAAAAAACAGGTGTGAGTGAACAAAGAAAGAGCACAAATTAGCAAATGAATGAGTGGATGACATATATACAGAGCTTCTCATCTCAGGTTCTCAAAGTGCTTCACAGTTAATCAGTGAATAAGACACTTGCACACCCCCTTTGTAAATGGACAGATTCCCTCTCAATCACTCATGTTACTCCCATACTGAACACATATACTAGCATAACTACTGTCCAAATCATTCATCGGTCCACCCTGTTCTTAGACTAAATGAATTAAGTTAACCTTTTACTGTTTCTGAGATCTTAAGGCACTGAGTGTCCGATCATTTTACTGCAGATTTTATAGAAAGTAAGACTAGTTGACTTCATGGCGCTAGCTAATGGGGATCTAATAAACATAGCCTAACTACTTTCTGAAAGAAGCTTTTGCCTTAGAAATGGCACATTAATACTTTCCCTTTCAAATTAACCACATAAAATTATAGTTATCACATGCTCCCTTTGCCTTCTGGCAGACTGAGAGACGAGAATTCTCTATAAGCTTTTGTAAGTACGCAAGACCCAGTTTAACTTTAACCTATAGACCCACTGAACTCCAATATAACCGAGGAAAGCAGTGTAGACTTCAAAAAGACAAATCAGTACTGACTCCTGATGAATAAAGTACACACTAGAAGACCACCGCTGGGTATAGATCAATGACATTCAGTTCGCCGTCTGCACGGACTGCTGTGGCATAACAGTATTGTGACAACCAAATAACCTCGAGAGATCTACAAATACGTCACGAGGCACAGGTGAAAAGTCCAGAAAGCAAAAGTCGTACCCTGTGTTTTTTCTCCACCCATTTCACTAATTAGTTCAACAGCCTGGCTGAAGAATTATTCCAATGAGCAAATCCAGGTGAGTGGAACAAAATACTGGGGAGGACTTTTATTTTCTGAGAGTGCATTTTCAAACACACACCCGTTTTCCTTTGAAGGAAACAACAAAAAATATTTTGAAGAGCTAAACTGAATATTCGTGCAGAACAAACGGTGAACCCACACACCATTCATGACACATGCTTGTTTCTTAACCCAAATGTAGCTAATAACGCGAAATGTACAACCTGTCTTGAGATACAAAAGAACAAAACAGAAACAAATCGTATACATATCATGCGTAACCATTGTTGTCAAGTAATTGCACATGGGTCCACTTAGTTTGCGTCAATCTGATAATAATAATCACATCTCTGCAAATGCAAATAACGCCCACAACGTGACTGATTGTTAGGTTACAGAGCTAGCCAGCATGTCAGTCTGCATATATCAGACGAGTAAACAAATTTAGCACGTCTAACCTTTTCCAAAACTACAGTAAGTTAAGTACACAAAACCACGCTGTAACCAAACGATAATGCGAAGGGATCGCGCATGGTCGTGCGTAATGTCGCCAGCGAGTGTGTGAAATTGTGTCAATGAGTGAAATATTTGGTTCGGCACCGTTTTACCTTTCTTTTTCTTGCTCAGTCCAGCTTTCACGTTGGCCTCTGCGTTTTCCTTTTTGGGCTTGAGTTTTATTTCTTTATCGCAGTGTTTCTCCTTGTTGTTGTGGCTCTTGGCCTTGGCCACTTTGAGGGGAGTGAAAGTGAACAGTCCGGGCGGCACTGGGGGCAGGACTGGAGGCAACGGCTTCTGCTCGAGTTGCGACGGAGCCACCTTTTTGGGGTGACCTGCGAGTAAGGAGTCTTTCTTGGTGCTGTTGTGGTGATGGTGACGTTGCAGAGCAGCCTGGTCCGAACTAAAGGTACGGGGCTGGGAATTCTGCTGTTGTTGATGCGGCTGCTGTATTCGTTGTTGAACATGTTGATGGTTGAGATGGTGATGGAACTTAACTTTCTTTGCCTCTTTCTCAAACCTCTTGTCGACCGAGGGGGAGCATTCTCTTTTTTTCTTCTTTTTCTTCTCTTTGGTTGTTTTATCCAGGCTGTCTCTCACCTTTTCTTCTACTTTTACACGAACCAAACCGACCTGCGCAGCCATTTTGCACGTAGATTTAAATGGCTATGGATATGGCAGGACGCAGGTCTATTGGAACTTGTAGTTCTTACAAAGCATCCTATCAGATTCCAGATGTTTGTAGTTTTTTCGCTGGCTTTGCTTTATGCGCAAGCTCACCTGTTGTGGTCATTGGGGCTTGTAGTTTTATCGTACAGCAAGTATATCTGGGATATAGAGTTATGAGAATGGGGTGCGTGCGCGTTTGCACGCGTCTTCTCTTGTGGCTGACGTAATGGTTTAAAGGTTGAATGCGAGCGAGGTAGACAGTTCTGGTGCTTTGCAAATCTCCGAGGCAAAATTGTGCCATTCCATTTAAACGCATTCGCTGACCAGAGAAGATATTTATAAGTTATATTTTAGGTGGGTTTTGTTGATCTGATTTTTCCAAAATGACCGAGCTAGATTACTGGTTTTACTGGAGGACTAGTTTTACTGTAGTTATGTATTTGTACGATCTGATGCTGTCAATGAATGAAAAATTTGCCGGACTGCTTTTGCAGCTGTTGTCATTATCCAAGTGCGCCCGTTATTTTAATTATTACGGGTTTGTCTATGTAATTAAGCAGATCAGTAAATCATTACTTTGACGCAGAGATATCAAATCGAACCCTTACGGTTCCTTTCTATGGTAGAACAGACCCTTTTCGTGTGCGAATTTCAGTGCTGACTTCACTAAACTGTTCTGTAGTTCAGCTGCATAGATGGCAACTACGCGCGCGAACGGTGCACCCTTTTAACTGCGCGGCAGCGCCTGTTACCCATGTTTACTATCGTTTGTAGTGATATACATTTTTTTAACGTTTTCAAGAAAGTCCTTTTTATTTCGGCCAAATTGTAAAAGCAGAGGAATCCATCAACGGCATTACGGTGGTAGGCTGTTATTTTTTTTTCATTTAATTGGTTATCGATTTTCATAAATTATTTTGCTGCAAATGATGTATTAGCCTACTTTTCATTTTTAATCAAGGCGTTTTTATAGTGGTAGCGATCTATATATTTATATTTTACTTTATATATCTTATATATATATTTTTTAAATCGCTGCAAAGGTCTGTGAATGTGCAAGCCTAAATCCATGTGGGGAAAGCCATCAGCCATCCATCAGAGATGGTATGATTTATGGAAAAAAACCTTCAAAGTTCAAGTAAAATGACATTGATTCATTTACAGACACAATCAATTAAATATAAACTACATTTAAATAAAACAGGAGATGTTTTTTTTTTCAATAAAACTTTATTTTACAGTGCATGAACAGAATGCCATGACCAGATAATTTCCTTTTTCCACTTTTAATCATTTTCTTTTCAATTACTTAAAAAAATAATGGAGCGATTTACAGATTTTATTTGAATGAGGACTCTGCAAGTATTTATAAAGGTGCTGTACAATTTATAAACATTTACAACTACCACATAATGTAGAGACCAAAAAGGCCTTTTCTGTTAAAGCGATGCAAGGCCACATTATTATAAACAGACACTGGTATGGACTATGAGAGACTTGGGGAAAACACCATCAGTGCAGATGACATGAATATGTGTTGGAACAGTCCAAAAGAGCACTCAATCCCACAAGCTATGGTTAGCAGCACCACAGAATATCCACAAGAAAGAATAGACTTAGTCCATACAGTTCCAGAACTTAATTCAGTGAGCGGGCTCAACAAAGTACTGGAGCCCATCTAACACACGCACATATCCGTTTTGCGTAATATGGTAGCCATATTGAGAGGAAAAGAAGTTAGAGCAACATTGTGAGAAAGTTAAATGTTACCTGGGAACAGAATGGAAGAGACAATATCTTGTCACTGAAACCATTTCTCTACCACCCAAAGCTGAGATGCTGGGCTTTGTTCTGGAGTTTGTTTCAAATGGATATTCCTCAATGCTGCCTAGAGTAAATGACCTTCTGACCCTCTGCTTGAGTATAAAAGTGTTTTTTTTCTTTCTCGAAAAGTAACATTTTCTTTGGAAACTTTAAACTGCAGTTAGTTTTGAGAAATCATCCACCTGGTTAAGCACAAGAGTCAAACCATATCTCAGTGACATTAACGCAGTGGCCTGTCTGTTTTAATCGTTGTTCACTTTGTACAGTAGGTAATACAACAGGCATACTGTGAAGTATTTCACGATTGCATGTATATAAATCATATGTAGATATGATCATGTGAGTGTTCCCCTGAGCTCAACCTTCAAAGATAAGCACGATGCCTTCAACATGAAGCCATGCACTCTCATTAAACTGTCTTGTACTCTATGTATCCCATTCAGCAATAATAATCTACCACTTAACCTAAAGATGATACTTCATAGTGCACCTTCCTCATGAGAACACAATGTCGCTCTCTATCTCGCACGCGCACACGCGCACACACACACACGCGCACACACACACAAACATGTACAGGCACATGCACAAGAACACACACACACACACACACACACACACATACAGGAACACCTACAGGAACACAGACAGACACACACACACACACACACACACATACAGGAACACCTACAGGAACACAGACAGACACACACACACACATACACTGTGACCCCCAAAGACTTCATATGATATTTGCTTTCAGTCATCTCTAACATGTGGCAGCTGTCTTGTTAAAAATGTACTGTAATAAAATCTTCAAAGTTTGAAACATTTCTACGGTATTTTTCAAAAACACTGAAAGCTGAGCTCCTGGAACATCAAATGAATGATGCATAAATGCTGATATTGAGAGATAATGTACATTAATGCTGACAATTTACTGTGAATGAAATACAAAGCAGTAGGCCTTTGAATCAGCTTACTTGAAAAGTATCTTAGGGCATCACACAGCCAAGCATTCATGTGAAAGAAGACCAAATTTGAATTTCCCCAAGAGTAGTTCGGGATATGCATAGCCAAATGATACACACATATAATAAAAAGACAGTTCAAGCTATTGCATTGTATATAACACATACCTGCCTGCTTGCTGTATACACACTTTTAACAGACAACCTAAGAAAAGCTGCTAACAACAATAACGACCAGAAGGATGGTGCAGGCCCTTAGCACTCTGAATTAAACCTGGAGCACGACAGCAAAATGTGGAATGGCTCAGAATGGATACATATATTTATATACTCTTTTTTCATATATATCTCAATAATTTAGATATGCTTCATCATAAACATACATGTAGTAAACAATATACTTAACCACAAGTATCTGGTCTTTTTTTAATAAGATACATATCAAGTCTATGGTTCAAAAAGTCTAAAATCCACCGCAAAGCTGATGATTACATAGCAATCTGGAGTCTACACACGACGTGTACATATTCAATCAACGTCTCTCGACTGGATTTCTAGATACAGACAGAAAACAGTGAGGAGGGACCTCCTTGTTGCCAAAAAGGTACACAATCGAAAACCTCGGATAGAACATAGTAAACGCATGCAGTAAATGAAGCCCCCTGGAGGCGGAAGGGGGAAATGCAGCTGAATGTCTGTACACAAGTCTGTGGATCTTAGAAGCACAGAATATCATCCTTCATATGCCTGTGAGCGATAGAAGCCAATTTTCTTCACTGTACATGGAAGCCTGACAGAAAAGGTGAGACATGGACACAGTTCTTCCCATGAGCCCCCGGTTGGCACGTAATAGGACTGACAGACATCACTGTTGGCTAGGCAGAGCTCACAGGTAAAAAATGAGAATGTCCTCACTGTTCTTCCTTCAAAAAAAAAAAAAAAGAAATTACCAAAAGACCATAAAAATAAAACGTAAGGCAAAGAAACAAGGAAAAAGCTGACTTCATGGTGTATGTGGTGCAGAGGTGAAACTAATGTGCACTCTGAACCAATGTGGATGTATTATACTGGTACACAGCATCACAAATATGCCCTTGGTGTGCTGCGACTAGCTTAAAAATGGAGGCCAACGAGCTGTATATGGCCTGTATCTTCTCTGATGACTACATTGCCCATAAGTCATCAGTTTGCCTCTCGGGTCACCTCTGACCGGGACATGATTTTTGCTGTGCTGGGGACCTTCCATGGGCCAGGGGTTATGAGTGCCTTCTTGCTGGTGGGGTTCCCATTGCAGGGGGGCTCCTGGATGGAGCTGGTGGAGCCCTTGGGGTCCTTTTTGTTCTCCTCTGTGGCTGTTCCTTTCTTCCTGGACTCCTTGCTCGCCCGGTCTTGTTCCCTCTCTTTCTCCTTCTCTCTCTGCTCCTTCCGGGTGCCCGCGTCCTCCGCCCCGCCCTTCTCTCTGTGTGCCTGGGAGTGGGATCGCTGGGCCCCGGCCTCCCGCCCCGCCTCCTTCTCTTTCCTACGTGGCTCATTGGTCGCCCTGGCCGCCTCCCTACTGCCTCCGGCCGCCTCCCTCTCGGGCCGGCGCTTGGCGTCCTCGTCCTTGCGTCTCTTCTCTTTGCCCTCGGCACCGGCGGCGCCGGGCTGCTGCCCCCCCGCCCTCCTGGGCTGCTGCTCCTCCTGTCTCTTGGACGGTTGCCTGGCGACAGCGTCCTGCTCTTTTGCGGCTGACTTCCTGGGGCTGGAGGCGCGGCTGTCTCTGTGCGCGCGGGCCTTCCTCTCCTTGCCGGGCTCCGCCTCCCGCGGGCCGGCTGAAGCGCTCTTGGTGTTATCGGTGGGGGCGGGCGGGTTCCTCTCGGTCTTCCGCGGGCTCCGGGACCGCTCCCTGGCGCCGCCCCCCTGGCCCCCGGTGGTTTTGCGCGGGCTGCCAGCCCTGTCTTCCACGCTGGAGTCTCTTTTCTTGGGGACGGACTTCCGGGTTTCCAGGGTTTCGGGGCTGGGGGGCTGCTTGTGGTGGTGCTGCTGGGGGGGCTGCTGCCCTCGGGCCTTGCCGGCCTGCTCGCGGACCGGCTCGGGGCCCGCTCGCTCGCTGTCGCCGGCTCGGGGTTCGGGAGCTCTAGGGGGAGGGGCGCTCGCGTCCCAGCCGGGGGTCTCCTCTTGCGCCTTGACGGGGGCGGGTGCTGGGGAGGGCTCAGAGGTGGAGGTGGAGATGGACATGGAGGAGGGGGCAGCAGGGGATGACTGCTCATCTGACGCTGAAACTCTTGGGAAGCTTGTGGGTGAAACCATTTTACCTGGAGCGAAATGGAGAGAGGGCGCCTTTCAAACAGGCAAACAACAGCATGTACAGAGCGCATACTTTCTAAACAAAACATTCTCCAAGGGTAAATGAGAAACAATCAATTCTGCCTGACAAAAAAAGGGGAAACTGTTGCTCGAATGCACCGCTGAGAATTAATGATTAAAATAATCAAACTCCTGAAGCACTGCTGCACACAGCAAGGCAGTTAATACACAAACAGTTTGTTCAATCGCCGTCATAAGGGGAGGCTAACCACGCCGCCTTCGCTATTCAGACCCCGGAAGGCCCCCATTCCTCTTTTCAACAAGACGGAAAATGAGGTGTACTGCAATGTAACAGCGGTGGCTGCATAAAACACAAGTTATTACGGTTCCTCCCCAGCGCTGGAGCTTCAATATGGTTTTTTAGCGCTGACGAGTGCTGGGCTGCCAGACGTGAAGCAGAGGAAGGTGTAGCTCAAAAACCCCGATTGTGAATTCGACCCGCTCTGGCTGGAATGGATTCATGTTCAATGAACCGCAGCCCTGTGGGGGGTCCCTGCCACAGCAGCTCTAGTTCCTGTATCTAAGAAGCCGATTTAGAGCCTATGACCACTTCTAACCCTGGGCTGCCTTCTCAAAGCTCCTACCGTCTGGGATAACTTTCTCTGATCTGCCTCGTTCAAGCCCTTTTAATACTTTAAGAACCTGGAAGCATTCTGGGGTGACCTCAGAATGACCCCTCCAGCAGAAACATTGACAAGGAAATGCTGAAGACATACAAGATGTACAAGGCGTCTATGAATAAATAAGTCTGGAGAATCTGTGCAGTTATTTATTTATTCCTCCCCAGAATACTGCATGGTTCTCATTCTGAGCAGACACTGGACCTGTTTGTGAGTGTATGTGTGTGTATGTGGATTTGTGTGTGTGTATGTATGTGCAGACGTGTATGTGTGTGTGTCTGCATGTGTGTGTTTGTTTGTGTGTGTCCGTGCTTGTGTGTGTCTGTGTGCTTGTGTGTGTATATATATGTATGTGTGAGTGTAGCGTGCGTGTGTGTATGCATGTTTGTGTATGTGCATGCTGTGCTCTTTGGGCTGGTAGGGAGCGGGTGCAGGGGAAGTGGGCGGGGGGGATTCTGAAAATGGCGGAGAGGGAGAGAGAGGAGGTGAGGAGCCGGTGGAGCAGGAGCAGGAAGAGGAAGAAGAGATTTACCAAGGTGTTTAGGGACAGACCGAGAAAAGCAGTGAGGCCTTTAGTGATGCTCGGCTTTCATGTAGAAGCACAGGGTGGAAGAGTTCAGACCTGGAGGAAGAGGACAGACAGACAGACAGAGAGAGAGATGCCAAGGCAAAGCAAGAGTGAGCTGCAAGCGAGCAAGACACCTGTCCTCACGCTGAAACAGGACCACGCTCTGTGGAGAATTATCGCAACATAACACACTGGAAGTTAATTATGAAGATGCACGTGTTCGTGTTTGTTTCAAACCTGAGCCAAATAACAATTTGAAATATTTTAACCCTTTAGTCCCCAGTACAATTCATGCAGATCATTTACCATTTAAAAAGAAACATCTGTTTACACCAGTACTGCAGGTATGTTTTGGTTAATAACTGTTTTTTTTTAAAGATTCTCAGGGGTCTGTAGGAGTGTTTTCAAATTTTACCAGCATCAAAAGTATTTAAAGTACATACATGACCCAGGCCTGGTGTGTGCGTGTGTGTATGTGTGTGTGTGTGTGCGCGTGTCTGTGTTCCATGCAGTGTTTGAACAATGAGCACTGAATCTGTGTGAATGTAGGGTTTAAACTAGGAGTGGGACTGATTACTCCAGTAAACAAGTACTTGCCATCATGTTCTTAAATGTTCAGAAAAAAATGTCATTGGAGAGTCAGAATTTTTAATGCATTTTGTTTTTACATCATTCAAAATGAATTGGCATAATAACAGCTGAAAGCACGCATAGCCTATGTGTAGCCTATGCCCCCCCCCCCCCCCCTTGGAGAAACAGCTCTGTGACACCTTTAAGCGGGTCTGCTGCTGTAAAACATGCATTAGGCACACAAAATAATGAATGAGTAAGAGTACTCAAGTACTCACTGTGGTCAGGAACCAGGCCCAGGCCAGGTCTCAGCAGCAGCAGGACTTTGTTACCCCCGGCTTGGATGAGCTCGATGGCCCGAGTGTGGGTGATGCCCTGGGTGGGCTCCCCATTGATCTCCACTATCTGGTCCCCAACCTGCAAACAAACACACACACACATAATGCCAGAGCCAGGCCAGCAGAACCCAGACATCTTACCAGCTCACTGCTGGTGTCCCTCAGGGTACCGGAGTGCATTACAGAGTGTTTCTACAATGAGCAGCCTTGTCCTTAGCGTGACTCATAATCCGTGTGTAAACAACGTGTTTGCTTTTCATTTGTAGCCTGACTGTTCAGGGTTATTCCCGAGGAACACACTGTACTACAGTCTCCTCCCGTGGGGCTGGAGCCCTGATTGTGCAGACGCGCCAGTCGGGGTGTTGGTTCCAGACTTACGTGTACCCTCCCGTCCTTGAGGGCGGGGCCATCCTCGGCCAGTCGCAGGATGAACAGGCCCATGTTGTACTCCTTGCCCCCCCGCAGGCTGAAGCCAAAGCCCCGCTGCCCCCGCTCCAGCTCCACGTGGAAGCAGCCCTGCAGAGTCACACATGGCTTACATATGTACAGAGCACACACGCATTCATGCACACTCACTCACATGCATGTATGCACACATGCAAGTGTGCGCACATTCCCTGTCGCACGTTGACACACACGCATGCGCACGCAAACGGACACAGACCCAAACACACAGACGCACACACACACACATGAACACACACACACACTCGCAGATGCACGCGCATACAGACACACGCAAACACACTCCCCTTGCATAGACTCCATAGCATGCACTGTGATCTCCCCCGTCTCCCCAGTGTAATGACCCTCCACAGTACACAGGCGCACAGGTGCTACGGTCTCACCTGTTTGGGGCCCGTGGTGCTCAGAGTTCCAGGCTCGCTCTGTGGAAGGCTCTTGTGTTCCGCCCAGGGGACCCCCTCCTTGTCATCTGCATCCTGGCTGGGACTAAAACAACACACACACACACACACACACACACATGTATTACAACGCCAGGCCAGAGCACTGCCAGACCATTCTCCTTTCTGAAAAGAATGGCGCACATCACAGTGTGTCTGCGGTTCAGTGCATCATCAAGGACAGGCGCCATAATTCTCGCATAATTCCCGCGAGAAGCCCGCAGCAGAAGAGCTGGGTGCTTCGCGGGGCTCATTGAGTTGCCTTTATGGAGCTTTAGCTGCAATAATGTTTCAAAAGAAGGAGCCCTTTCTCAGCACGGCTCACCCAAACCATGAAAGGGCTTTGAATTCTTCACTGAGCAAGCGGTCTCTTCGCCTTACTGAAGAGACGGATGACCTGAGCCGTGCATTCGGGTATTGAGTTAAGAAAAAGAAGATAAACATTTGGACTTCTTAAAAAGAGGCGAAAATACTGAAGCAGCTAATTCCTCCAGCTAGCTCCGAGCAATTAGCGCGGATAATGTTGTAGGGAGCCGTTCCAGCAGTAATGGATTAAGCAGCTGACACAGGTAATCTCATTTAAAGAGGAAGATCAAAGACGGAGCGAGACCTGCTGATCTCTCCCCCCCCCCCCCCCAATCACGCGGTTTCCCGCCAACCAGGCGGCCCGGGAGGGCAGAACCGCCGCGGTAGCGCTCGACTCGCTCCAACCAGGCCCCCGGCTTGGGATTGGTTACGCTCCCCACCCTTCCCGGTACAGAGTTCCCTACACTTTTGAGGACCTGTTTCTGTCACGCCTGACTAGCGGGGACAGAGCAGGGTGTGTGGGCGGGGTCTATGGTCAGGTGTTTTTCAGGCTCAGCTTTGTCGTGCTGTGGCCGGGAGGGGACCGCGGCGTACGGTGGCGTACCGGTCTTCGCGGTTGGCCGGTTGCTGGCCCACGGCTCGGTGCTGCGTCGCGGGGCTCTGCTTGGCGGAGCTGGTTCCAGACGGAGGCCCGCTGTGATCTGAGAGAAGAGGGGGAGGGGGGGGGGCGGTCAGTCGCAGTCAGACACATACACACGTATGTAAACTCAAATACACAGATAAACTTCACTACTCAAGTACGCATATGAACACCCTATTCAAATGCACATGTAAACATCGCAACTCAAATATTCATATAATAATCACTACTTAGATATGCATGTAAACATCACAACTCCAATATTCATGTAACGATCGCTACTCAAATGCGCACGAGCACGCCCATGGACACACAGATCCACAAGAACACGAGAGCTATCTCATGTGTAGGTATGGAGAGCACACACACTCTTTCATATTCTGTACTCGAATTTCAAAGCAAATAGCTCTATTTTCACAAATCCTTGCCGGGAAGAGAAAAAGACGTTGTATTCACAGAAAGAGACACATCACAGTCAGAGCGGGTTCCCGGAGGCTCTTACCGTCCTCCGGCACCACGGTGAGGGTCACGGCGTTCCCCGCGTCCTTGATCAGCTGCACGATGTCGTTGTGCGCCAGCTCCACAATGGACTGACCGTTGACCGCCGAAATGCGGTCGCCCACCTTGAGCCGGCCGCAGCGGTCGGTGGGGCTTCCTTCGATGATGCGTCCGATCTTATGAGGTATCACTGCGTGTCGGGAGGGGGGGAGAGAGGGAGAGTGAGAGGGAGAGACAGAGAGGAGCAGAGATCATGCACATGTAGAACACGTTAAAAGGCTTGTTCTAGCTGCGGTGGCCAGTGTCAAAACCTGAGCTCGGTGTAGTGGCACTTCAGCATGAAGGCCCTAATGTAAAATGACATGGGGCCTTTGCTGCATTTTTAATAGTGAGGCACAGACCTGTCTGGGCTGCAGCTCAATCTGTGCGTTTACTGTGTAATCCCCGTTCCTCTCTGCCACCTCATTTGCAGCTTCTGACAGCCTGCTCTCCACAGCACAGGCTGCAGCGGCTCATTTGTGGATTCAGGAAAAATGGACGCTGAACTCTCTGGTCTCAGCAGAGATGGTGTTGGTGATATGGAGGGGAGGGGGTGGAAGGGACGGGGTGGGTGAATTGAGTTTCTGGGCACGTATCGCAGAGCCCGGCGTGCGTTTCTGTGCTGTGAGCGGCTGCTGCCGTTTCCCCAGCTGTCTGCGTGGAGGCCGATGCAAAGCGATTGGGCGGCGTGACCCGCAAAGGGCCCTTTCCAGGCAGAGATGCTAATTCTGCCGCCGCACGAGCTAGCACTAAAATAACAGGTGGGCGAGACTCAAAACCTGGCGCATCCAGGCGGTTAAAGGATGTAGCCAATCAGAGCCAGGCTTATAAAATACTGTTCTAGCAGATGTGCCAATATGGAAACCTTTTACTGCAGCCTAAGCTACGAGTGATCAAGCACTGTGATGTCACACGCACTAGGGTGTTATTACTGTAGGAGAGCCACTCTGGGGAAAACTTCCTTTCGTGTACATCCTGCAGGGGGAGCAGCAGTTTTACCTCCAGGTGGAGGCTTGTTCTTGGAGGTGAGGATGACGAAGCCGAAGCCTTCGTTCTCCTTGCGCTGCAGCGTGACGTCGTAGGACTCCTGCTCGGCGGGTACGGGGTCCTCCACACGGGGCAGTTTGGGAGAGCCGTTCACCACGGCGGGGGGGGCCTGGAGCTGCGGCCCATCCTCTTCTGCACCCCCCTCTGAGAGAGAGAGAGAGAGAGAGGGGGAGTGAGAGAGAGAGAGAGAGGGAGAGATAGAGAGAGATAATGTATGCGTATGGAAAAAAGCAAGGGAGAGAGTGAAAGAAAGAGCAAGAGAGCGCGACACAATGACAAATCACGATCGGCATCCCATCCCATAAATAAAATGCTGCATATTCTATTATCTGTTATTTTTTTGGCCAAATTGGCTGTTTTGGCTCAAATTATCCAATAAAAGCTTCCCATAAGCTCTCTGCTTTCTGCACAGATGGACCAATGGGTGCCAAGCGCCTTAGTGAATCGGACAAAGAACCAACATCAAAAAATCCTTCAATGTTTAAACAATCACTGTCCCAGTTTTCTCAGCAATTTTAACCAACCACCAACCATTATGAGCCCATAATAATATTACATTACGTTACATTTACTTAACTAGCGCTCTTACGCACAGCAACTTAAAAATCTAAAGAGTAGACTTTACCCGTTGAAACATCTGAAGTTATTACAGTACATTGTTAATGGCACCATGATGTGATCTGTAAAGTCCCTGATGCCCCCTAGTGTGGTGCCCAGACGGCTCAAACCGCCGAACCGCCACTCACCTGTGTAGACCACCTTCCGTCGCACGGTCAGCATGACCTGACCGTTGCGGGCGGCGTTGGTCATCAGCTCCAGCACCTGCTTGTGGGACTTGCCCTTGACCGGCACGGCGTCGATGCACATGAGCTCGTCCCCGGCCCGCAGGCGCCCGTCCTTCTCCGCGGCGCCCAGGGGCACGATGGCGCCAATGTACACCTGCGGGAGAGGGCACCGCCCCGTCAGAACAGCTACCCGGGCACGAGGGCCCGCTCCATCAGAACGCGCTGGCAGACGACGTACGCAAACCGAGTGCTCTTAACGTGAGAAAGCAGTGGTGCTGGGCAACAGTGGCGCTACCGCACAAGGTAAGAGCGTAAGAATGAGTAATGAGGAGAACAGGCCATACAGCCCATCTGCACTGCTTGTTGGTCCACTCAAGGTCAGGAGCTGTGCATGTGAGAGGTAGCACGGGTCTGGGTGGTACTTACTGGCTGATCTGGGCCTTCCCCTCCCAGCACACGGAACCCAAACCCGGACTCTTGGTTCCTTTTGATGAAGACGTCCAGATCCTTGGTGTTGGGTGCTGTGATGTGAACAGGAAGAGGAAGAGCAGGAAAGTTGGTTGGAGTGGGACGAGGAGAGGGAAGGAGTAGCTAGTTGGCATTTTGTCGGTTTGACTGAGGAGCGAACTTCACTTACATGGCAGCACCTGAGAACTGGTTTCCATAGTACGCAGAACTGGCGCCAAGGTGGCGCTGAAGGAGACGTTTACCACATGGCCCAAAACTGGAATGATTTACCAGGATGCCCGTGAAACTCTACTCAGCCCCACCTCTACTCAGCCCTAAAGCCCAGCTTAGTGCTGGCCAGGCACCCAGCCGACACAAAAACGCCTTTGTTGGCTACCCCTTTTCTTTGAGCTCGCTCTGTTTGCACTGCGCTACTACACTATTTACCTTCTGAATCGCGCTGCTGTGGCTCCCATGGCAGAGACAGCACACCTTTTAACTTCCTAAATGTTTACCATCCTTAACCAGCCAAACTGTCATTCCATTGCACAAAGCTACATTTGTATTGTTAAGAGCGATACATTAAATAAAGACTGATTTACACGCTGAGCCTGTCAGTTCATAGAGATCGAGCCCTAAGGCACAGAATTACAAAGAGACACCCATGGGAGAGGAAGTCCATGAATGGGATATGGGATTACTCACTACTTTTAACAACAGGAGATCTAGGTTCTCAGTATCGCATATTGAATCAGGGAGTGTGGATTGTCAAGCAGCAGGTTAACCAATACGTAACATTACAGGCATTTAGCAGACGCTCTTATCCAGAGCGACTTACACAACTTTTTACATAGCATGCACATTACATCCATTTATACAGCTGGATATACACTGAAGCAATGCAGGATACCTTGCTCAAGGGTACAACGGCAGTGTCCTACCTGGGAATCGAACCTGTGACCATAAAGACCAGCTCTTTACCCATTATACTACACTACCGCCAATGATGTGATTATGATCTGAGACAGTGTGTGGTTCCGCCCTGCTGGTGCGACTCGCACCCCCCCGCCGGGGTGAAGGGAGGTGGAGAGGCACGTCTCGACACTCACGCTTGCTCTCCATCAGGGCCTTGGACTTCATGTAGAGCTCGGTGGGGTCCGGCTTGGGGGAGTTGGAGCGCGCGGTGCTGGGGGCGAAGGGCAGGGGCTGCAGGGGCTGCGGGGGCACTTCGGACGCGGTCGGGGGCTCCACGCCGGGGGCCACCGCCTCCTGCTTCAGCGAAAGGGGAGCCTCGCGCTACAACCGCGGAGAGAGCGCAGCGAAAACAGGAACATCAGCGCCGGACATACGGCCAGAGTACCCAATATCAGCCGGCTTATCTGCCTAATTCACCAAATCCTCGACGAGACGGAACAAACCAAAACACTGAGTTCTTAGAGCATTCTCGCTCCCGGGAGAGCCGGGAATCATGTTCGTTCTGTCGCCCTCCAGCAGGGGGATTAACTGACGCTGGCAGTGGGTGTTCTGAACAGGTTACGTCTCACTACCGGCGATAACCAGCCAGCTCATTTAGCAGCCCTGCTCTAAGAATAACAGCCGAGCCTTGCGTCTGCAGCCTGAATAATGTAGCAGACCAACGAGTCCGCTCTTCTGCAAGCGAAGAGGAGTTATATCTCCCGTCTTTAATTATTAATCTCCCATCTCATTTCAGTGTTTCCTGGTGTTTCCAGCACTGTGTTATCATTAAAACCCTCCCCGAGAGCGCCCAAGAACATCCCCAGGCCTGGCCCAGGAAGAGGGGTAATTAAAACCATTTATTTTAACTCACAGGTTTTAGAGACTTCACAGGAGACGTCTGACCTGCAGGCAGAGAGAGAGAGAGAGAGAGAGAGAAAGAGTGGGACAGAAAGGGAGAGAGAGCAAGAGAGAGTGAGAGAAAGACAGAAAGAGAGAAAGAGAGAGAGAGAGAGAGAGAGAGGAACAGAAAAAAACATGATTAAAATAAAGGGTTTTGAGAAGTGTGGGATAGAGGAATTAGCAAAAGAAAAGCTTTAATTTCCCAGGACAGGTAAATAGGCACAGATGGATTACCAATGCTTTGCTAGAAGCCTGTTACAGAGACTGCCCTCCTAATCATTATGCAGATGTGCTCTCCTGCTGCAGCCAGTGTGTGGAGGGGGCAGAGTTGGGGGGTGGGGGGGGTGGGTGGGAGCTGTGATGCTGAGGGGAAATTAAGCTAATGACCCCTTTCCCCCTCATCCTCGACAGTACTAGCCCTCTCCACAAACACACTGCAGTCTCCATACTCATACAGGGCTATGTGTTCACAATCCAACCACTAGGTGGCACTGCACCCCGCATGGAATATGGAAACCGCACTGTAATGACAAAATACTGGAACTGACAGAGGTAGAGCACAGCCAATATAACCCACACTGCCAATGTAAAAAAAACACACAGTACATCAATGTGTCAGGGAGACAGAGAACAGTGAGGGTGTTCATGTGAGAGAGCAGGCATGTGTGCGTGTGCGTGTGCCTGTATGGAGTACAGAGCGCTGCTCTTGCGTCGCATTGCTGCTCCACATCTGTGTCGCGGCGGCCGTATCAGACCTGCGCGTTTCATTTACCCGGAGCCGTCCATCTGTGACTGGCGCGCCGCCCCGGCTGCATGCATAAACGGGGCGCCGGGGGACGTGGGGAAAGAGCTCAGAATCCGCCTGCCGCACAGAAAGCAGCCGACGGAGCCCAGCTCCCGCGCTCCTCGCCCCCGCTGCGCGCGCAGGCTCCCTGGCTCGAGAGGACCACCCCATCCATCCCCCAACCCCACCCCCCGCATGCAAGCCTGCTGCAAAACCAAAATCACCCCCACCCCACCCCCACACACCTTGTATCTGCCATCGGTAGGCAGAAGGCATTTGTGTAAATGAAAATGATATGGCATGTCCTGCCGGGGCCAGTGATTTAGCAGCTGCTGGAGGTGGAGGGAGGAGAGGGGAGGGGGGGGGCAGTGGCAGAGAGGGCTCTGTGGTGTCAGACTCACGCTGGGCTCTCGCAGCTAATGCTCGTGGGAATCCGAGCCGGAGGATCTCTGGGCCCCCCCGCCGGGGCCAGGCGGGGCCAGGCGGGTCCGGGCGGGTCCGGGCGGGCCTCCTGATTAAGTGGCGCCCAAAGCTGGCGGTACAGCATCGCTGGGCCTTTACAGGCAGGCCAAGGATGTGACACGTCCAAATGGAACGGAAATGAAAGAGGGGTTCTCCGCCCAGGGGAGAAGCAGTGGGCAGTGGGGGAGGGGGAACGAGTGGGGGCCGGCGTGTTTAATGGGAAAAATGTGGGGATGGAGAGGGTGATGTCACAAATGTCGCTGTCAACGTGGAGCATGGTGCGCGGCACCAAATGTGAGAATGATCTGTTTAGCGGCCAGGTGGAAAACGCTAACGTCGTTACCTAGCCTGGCTACAAGAGAGGGAAGCTGCTTTGCTCCCGTGCCCTCCATGGGGTGGGGGGTGAACGAAGGGCCTTGCGGTTTCCTGTTCCTGTGCCCCTTCCCCTCCGAGGCACAGGGAGTGTGAGGAGAAGGCCCCCTGGCTGTGGCCCAGACCGTGTGGAAAGAGTCCTGAGTCTTGAGTATTGCCTCCAGTGTTTTTTAATTGCTTCTTGCTGATGGTGCAGCTGTAGTGCTGCAATCTCTGCCAGTCAGTCAATTAGTCTCGCCTGCTGTGTGGATGTCAGCGAGAAACCTGATATCGTAGCAAGCGCCCGGGTAAAGGAATATAGATCTGTGTGCGCATTGGATTTGTTCCATGGAAGTGCCGGCGAATGGAATTAGCCACAGTGGACTGATGAGAGTGTTACAGCGAAGAAACACTCATTCCCCCTAAAAAAATTACAGGGCACGGATCTTGAAAGTACCTCACTGTTAGAGAAGATTGCCCAGCACAACTGGTCTACCGGCCTCTGTCTGAGCCTAGTCTCCTGGCTGGAGGAGTCAGAGCCTCCTTCAGAAATCAGCATCCACACCTCACAATACGCTGCAAGGCTTCGCCGTGGCAGCACCTGCTTCCCTCCGACCCCCTCCCTTCCTGCCCTCGCTCCAAAAACAAACACTGAGGAATGTTGTAATAACACTGCAAGAGCACTGTGAGGTCAGTGTGACAGCACTGTGATAACCTTCTGAAAGTGCTGTAACAGCACTGAGAGGGCACTATGAGCACATTGTGAGGACGCTGTGAGAATGCTACGTGCTAGCGCCCCGCCCCGCCCCCTCACCTCCTCTCAGCACCAGCACGTTGACCTCGCTGCCCACGGGCAGGTCCTTGAGGATGTCCACCACCTGGGCGTGGCTGAGCGTCTGCACGTTCTGCCGGTTGATCTCCTTGATGACGTCGCCCTTCAGCAGGCCCCGGCACCACTGCGCGTCCAGGATCATCTTCACCTTCTGGCCCAGGGGGCAGTCGGCGATGGCGAAGCCGAATCCGCCGGGCCCCTTCACCAGGGGCACGCTCACCAGCTCGGGCTGCAGCAGGGCGGGGTCCGCACCCTCCGGGAAGCGCCCGTTGGGCAGGGCGGCCACCGCGGGCCGGCCGGCGGCGTCGGTGGTGACGTAGTGCAGCTCCGGGGCGGAGCCGTTCGCCGGCTGCCCGTTGATGAGCGGCACGGCCGTGGCCGCCTCGCCCCCCGCCTCGTCGCTGCCGCCGGGGTCCTCGGGCAGCGCGTAGCCCCGGCACAGCACCATGTCCACGTACTGGTTCACCGGGATGGACTGGAACATCTGCACCACGTCGGCGTGCGTCTTGCCCAGGACGCACGTCCCGTTGATGTCCACGATCACGTCGCCTGAGGGAGGGAAGCGGGGAGGAGGGGAGAGAGGAAGACGAGAAAAAGCATTAAAAGGAATGTGGGGGAGAAGGAATAGGAAGAGTGGAGAATAGGCAAGGAGAAACTTGGGTGATAAAACAAGAGAAATGGGCTTGTAATACATAGGTTGCAGGTTTGATTCTCATGTGTGGTACAGCTGTTGTCCTATTGAGCAAGGTGCTTAACCTGACTTGCTTTAGTGAATACCCAGCTGTATAAATGGACTGTATTTTTAAAAAATTTATACATAAATAATAATAATAATAGCAACAAAGTGTCAATGTTTGTACATACGTACGTACTACTACTACTACTAATAATAATAATAATAATGATAATAATAATAATAATAATAATAATGATAATAATAACAACAAAGTGTCAATGTTTGTACGTACGTTTGTACATACGTATGTATATATGTCTGTAGAATATGTATTTTAGACAGGAAAACAGACATAATAACTAGCAGGCTGAGATACTGCGGCATAACCACAGATCTCTTGACCTCTCCTCCATCAGCTCCTTCCTCTGCCTGTTTCCTAATAACATGGGCCAGGTCCAGCACTGTTTTCCTCGGTCAGATCAATGCGGAGCAGAAGGCATTGATCCGTTTTCTGTACTTCATATTACTTCATATAGCTCCTGGATGGAAATATATTTAAGGCAACGCTAACCAAGCAGCACCCTTGAGAAACCCCCGAGCTGAATCAATACCCGTAAGTAATATAGTCCTCAAGTCAGTAGGAGGACCGGCAGACAAGCTATGCGCCTCATTCAGCGCGCACATCGACAGCTAAAACAGTCAATGTTCATTTATATTGATGACAAACAGGCTACTGTCAGTAACCCTCAGAATATGGAGCACAGTAATGGTCAGTATCCCCTGAAGCATAACCCACGTTAGTGGGATTGACCTAGTGCAGCAATGGCCCACAAAGAATGCTGGGACGTTATTTTAAGGTTGCAAAATATGTGTGAAAATATGTGAAGCAGTTGTTTGCTGGTATCACTGGGTTTTTTTTTAAGCTGAAAACATAAGTTGTCCAGGTGTTGCTATTTTCATGCTACATGTTCTTACTGCCTGCACTAAGCATATGTAATGGGGCCTGGAAATTTTGTCTGGTTGGGTAGATTGATAAATACACTGCACCACATTATTTAAGAAGTCTTTAAAATCCACAATTACATAAGTAGATTTCTGTCTTATAATAACATGTGCGACTTCTCAATATTGACTATAACAATATTAAGAAACGTATTGAACAAATTGTGAAACAATTTAACATCAGTACACTACTGCAGTAACAACACCACGCACGAATGCACACAGCACGCAGCCCATAATAGCAAAATACACATCTGTGACATTTTGCTTCGTTATTATTTGCATCTATCGATAAAGTGTTTCCTGAAATATATAAGAGCGCACAGACAGCATGGAAAGATTACCAATCAATCACCTCCTGCACCATCCAGCCATCAGTCACTCAATGACATCCCATTCAGCCCAGCAGTCATGTTACTCTGTCTAGGCACGAACAGTCAGATCAATACAGCGTCACCGCCTCAAAGGGAATGTCAAAGTTCACAACCGCTCGGGAGATATTCGATATTTTCAAGTGAGAAGGCCAGTTGCTTTCGGCGTAGGGTGGGTTTTATCTGCCTTGCGGACGCGTGACAGATATGTGCTCGCTGTGCCAGGTCAATGGATGCTTGCCCGCGACGCGCCTCATCATAACCCATTCAGCAAGTCCCTTTCCCCTGGTCTGCGTGCTCACAGGGTCACTGGCTCATTAATTCCCATCATTCTTCAGCTCCAGCACGTTACAGTACGCCTTGGCCTCCTGGACACGTTTCTACATCACATCCCATAGAATGTATGCGCGCAGATGTACTATTCATGAACTAGGCAAAAAAAATCCTTCTGTTATCATTCATTGAATCCTTTATTATTGTTGGCGAGTGCTGTTGACTGGAGTCCTTGCGGCAGACGGACGACAGCACCTTTTCAATCAAACTGTTATCTGGCAGTCACACGGATGTTTGCGATGCTAAAAAAGTGTTTCAGGCGAGCTGCGGCACAGAGCTGAGCGCCAGGTACACCGCGCGCTGGCGCAGAGTCAACGGCGGGAAAACGGTCGCGGCAAGCCACCGCGGCCCGGCCGCAAGGCCGGTCTGAGGGGAACGCAGAAAAGGTCCCGATCGGCCATCGGTCGTCACACCTCCGCCGTAACCAGAGCGATTACCCGCACGCTAGCGCCGCGCGACGCTAAAATCCCGAAACGGCTTCGACTGTGCTAGCCGTGTGCGCCAGGTGTCTGCCAACCGCACTGGAAACCTCCTGTTTCAGGAGTTGAATAACGGAATGGGGTACAGAGGCAGGTCGTCACGCAGATACCTGCAATTGTGCCACAGGAAGTTGGGTGAACTCTATGATACCCAGCACAGTATGTTCAACTGCAAGGGTCACAAGTCTCGTTTCACGAGTGGTGTTGTTGTGTTGTGCACGTGAGTATAGGTGTGCTCTTGTGTAGTTACGAGCTAAGTGTTGTTGTTGATAATGGGTGTGTGTGTGTGTGTGTGTAGTGTGTGTGAGTATTGTTGTGGGTTGTGTGTGTGTGAGGGGTGTGTGTGTGTGTGTGAGTATATGTGTGTGTGTGTGTGTGTTGTGTGTGTGTGTGAGTATATGTGTGTGTGTGTGTGTGTGTGTGTGTGTGTGTGTGTGTGAGTATATGTGTGTGTGTGTGTGTGTGTGTGTGTATATGTGTGTGTGTGTGTGTGTGTGAGTTGTGTGTGTGTGTGTGTGAGTATATGTGTGTGTGTGGTGTGTGTGTGTGTGTGTGTGTGTGTGTTGTGTGTGTGTGGGGTATGTGTGTGTGTGTGTGTGTGTGTGTTGTGTGTGTGATATGCGGTGTGTGTGTGTGTGTGTGGTGGTGTGTGTGTGTGTATGCGTGTTGTGTGTGTGTGTGTGTGTGTGTGTGTATGCTGTCGTGGTGTGTGTGGTGTGTGTTGTGGTGTGTGTGAGATGAGGTGGGGGTGTGTGGTGTGTGTGGTGGTGAGTGTGTGTGTGTGTGTGAGTATATGTGTGTGTGTGTGTGTGTGTGTGTGTGTGTGTGTGTGTGTGTGTGTGTGAGTATATGTGTGTGTGTGTGTGTGTGTGTGTGTGTGTGTGTGTGTGTGTGTGTGTGTGTTGTGTGTGAGTATATGTGTGTGTGTGTATGTGTGTGTGTGTGTGTGCAGTATATGTGTATGTGTGCGTCCACAGTATGTGTGTGTGTGTGTAGTATATGTGTGTGTGCGTGTGTGTGTGGTGTGTGTGTGTGTGTGTGTGTGTGTGTGTGTGTGTGTGTGTGTGTGTGAGTTGTGTGTGTGTGTGTGTGTGTGTGTGTGTGTGTGTGTGTGTGTGTGTGTGTGTGTGTGTGTGTGTGAGTATGTGTGTGTGTGTGTGTGTGTGTGTGTGTGTGTGTGTGTGAGTATATGTGTGTGTGTGTGTGTGTGTGTGTGTGTGTGTGTGTGTGTGTGAGTATATGTGTGTGTGTGTGTGTGTGTGTGTGTGTGTGAGCTCACTGACTCACCGGAGGCGATCTTGTTGTCCTGTGCAGCTGGGCCGTCCCTCAGGACATTCTTCACTTGCAGGAACTCATCGGGCCGGTCGCCCCCGATGATGGTGAACCCGAAACCCTGCGTGCTCTTCCTCAGCGCCGTGCGAATCATCGCCCCCTGCAGCCGGGACGGGTCCCGAGTGAAGCCCCGTACCCCTGCCTCCTCTTAGAGGGGGACGGAGAAGAGGAGGGAGGAAACAAAACGAGAGCAAAGAGAGAGAGGAAAAAGAGGGAGTCAAAAAGAGAACAGGAGAGAGAAGAGGAAAGGAGGGAGGGGGGTGAGAGAAAAAGTATTACAATAGTAAAATCCAGCACACTGCCCTCACTCATTTACCCAAAACACATTTCCGTGTAAAAGGTGCAGTCGTTATAATCCAGCATCCAGAGGTTTACCCAGTAAACATCGGGCAGAGCCTGAAGTGGCTGTCAAACGCGCAGACCCACAGAGGAAATGTCCCCGGCGCCTGGCGAGCGTTTCTGACTGACAGCCACGACTCCAGGCCCGGAATCCGGAACGTGACACCCATCCTTCCGCACCTGAAGACGGGGAACGACGTCCCCCGCCCGCGGTTCTGACGGTTCTGAGGGAACGCGCGACAGAGCCGTCAGGCTGAGGTCACCGCGCGAACGCGATCGCAGACTGAGCGCCGTCTGTCCCCTGTCCGCCGTCTCCGCGGAGGCGGTTTGACGAGATCTCTAATGTCCCCCCGGTAACGCGCGCGGAGACGCTCACAGATCCTTCCAGCTGACTGGCTCGATTGAATAACAAAAAAAAAATAAAAACAGAAATAAAAATCACCAAAGCAATGTGTTCCCGGCAGCTTGTCAAGCGGACGCCAGCCAAGGAAATGGATAAGAAGACTGCCAGAGCACTGGCAGCAGAATTCCCTTGTTAATCACACATCCATTAAAATATTTTGTTTTTGATTTTAAAAAATGTGACTAAGCGCTAGCATCCGCTAACAGCGTGGCCTCACCGCACTGCCTCGCCGCACTGCCTCACCGCACTGCCTCGCCGCACTGCCTCACCGCACTGCCTCACCGCACTGCCTCGCCGCACTGCCTCGCCGCACTGCCTCGCCGCACTGCCTCGCCGCACTGCCTCGCCGCACTGCCTCGCCGCACTGCCTCGCCGCACTGCCTCACCGACACAGACCCGCCAGATAGCGGCAAACCCCCTCAGAAGCCGTCCGGCGACGGCGAGGCGAAGCTTTGTAGCGGATCTGCCGCGCGGTACCCCCAGGGACGCCGCACGGGGCGTGCGGCCACAGAGACGTCCCCGGGCCGGGAATGGGACGTGTACAGGTACGAGCGTGCGCTCCGGAGGCTCTTAATGCAGTGCCTAAACTCCATCTGTCTGCTGACAGGAGACAGCTCCGAGCCACACGTCTGCGGGAGAGGAGCTGCTCTTTCCACTCCGGTAATCGCACAGCCATAGAGAGCAATGGGCTACGCTACACAGCGCCCGGAACTGGATGAACTATTTTCTTTCTCTCCAAGGCCAGGGGGAAATGGACTTAAGATTCAATATACCATCTTGATGGCTAGACATCCTCCTAGTGAGACCAGCAAAACAGCCCCCTCCCCCCCCCCTCCCTTCACCACCACCCACACCCTTGCATTCCTGTCAGAACCCCCAGCCTCTCCCAAAGGCTAATGGGAATTTGATAGCATAATTGCATTCAAATCGGCTGATGAACATTCTGAAAGCATGTAAGGAAGGAATGATTAATAGGGTATCTCTGGTTAAGAGCATCTGTCATCTGCGTGTGTGTGTGTGTGTGTGTGTGTGTGCACCCTCCTTCTCTCTGCCCCTCCACCCCCAAGACAGAGTCGCATGCTGAATAGAGTTGGTGACAGTAATTTTTTAAGCCAGTGATTTGGAGAAGCTCTTCCTATTGGATCCCAGCGTCTGACAGAGCGATCAGTGGCCGCATCCTCGCTCTCTGCGAGCGATCAGCGGGCATCAGAAAAAGGCTGGCACACAGGGAGACGGGGGCAGGCCGGGGAGGGTGGGGGTGGGGGGTGTGTTTATATCAACTTGATTAACTCATCATCCACAAAAGGACAGGCGGCTTCTTGGGGTGAGGTGATTATATTAAATGTCAGAAAGGATCGCTGTGTGTAATTACTGGCCCTGCTACTACCAGAGGTCAGGCTGGGAAGCCTTGTCAAAACAACGCTTTAAAAAGCGCCACGCGCTCCCCCCACCGCCGCCGTGAGCAGCCCGTCAGCCGCTCAATTCCTGTGACCGCGCCAGCCCAGAGGAAGAGCGCGGGCCAATGAGAGAGGGAGAGAAGAGAGGGAGGAGAGGGAGGAGAGGGAGGAGAGGGAGGGAGGGAGGAGAGAGGGGGGGAGAGGGAGGGAGGGAGGGAGGGAGGAGAGGGAAGAGAGGGAGGAGAGGGAGGGAGGGAGGAGAGGAGGAGGAGCGGAGGAGGGAGGAAGAGGAGAGGAGAGGGAGGGAGGGAGGAGAGGGAGGAGAGGAAGAGAGGGAGGAGAGGGAGGAGAGGGAGGGAGGGAGGAGAGGGAGGGAGGGAGGGAGGAGAGGGAGAGAGGGAGGGAGGGAGGGAGGAGAGGGAGGAGAGGGAGGGATGGAGGAGAGGGAGGAGAGGGAGCTGCAGCTGGACGCACTCGTCCTCCATGCTGCTTTAGCCTTCCGTGTAGCCCCTAATTAGCCTGATTTGTTTGCATCTCAGATCTTGGCTGGACGGCTAACGGGTCACACCGTCCCCGCCGCGCGGATAGGACAGGCGACTAGTGGCTTTTTAATGAAGTGGCTTTCTCTGATCTAGGACAAAATAATGACTATCTGACTAAGGATTTCTAGTCCATAAAGAAATTTAATCAGAACTGGTTTGGATGTCAAGGCTGCCAAGCGCAATACACAGTACACACCCGGCTCAGAAAGGCCAGCCTCCGATAAGGACCGCCTCCTTTCATTTGATGTGGTAATGGATAATCAGGGGGGCACGCGGGATTCTGGATGTGCTGCCAGCCTGATGACTTTTCATTTCGAGGAGGCGCTTTGGCGGTAAGCAGCAGACAGCCAGATCGCGGAGTCGATTCCCGGCCCTGTGAAACGCGACGGGCTCCCGGCTTTCCAGCAGCTTTGCATGCAAATGCTGCTCCTGTTGCAAATCCCGGCCGGAGGAGGGGACCTGACTCCAGAGGACTGAAACAGGTGTCAGGGCGCTGATGTGAAGGGATTAAGGAAAGGCAGCGGGCCCTGTTCTCCAGGCCGGCCGTCAGAGAGCGGTCCGCGGCCTTCGCTAGCTTTCCCCTCGTCACGACGACGCCCCCATAGCGGCTGCGTAATCAATAGCGGGATGAAACACTGGCGCACGAACGTGAAAGCAAAGGAGCGTGCGCGTGTGCACTCACACACACGCGCACACACGCACACGCATTTAAAAGGAATGTTTAGCTTGGCTTGCGCATGCACTGCTTAAACAGATGAGACGGAGCGCTCAGGCGAACCTGGAGACTGCGACTCCATTTTAAATGCGGTTTGGTGTGTCAGAGCCGCGGTGCGATAGAAGCACGTCTCCAACGACCGCCTCAGACGCGTGACATTCCTTCAGCGTGCATTCAAAGCGAAGGGCATTATGTCACACAAAATAGAGAGCTTTCATTTCACTTAGTATGTGCCGTACGTGCTCCCTGCCGAGCAGGTCCAGTGCTGAGCTCATTTATACAGTTCACATTCCAAGGCGTGTCTTTCCTAAACTACCCAGCCAATCTTACATGACGCTGGGAAAACCAGTAGTCTCAGACAGAAAAACAGACACCAACAGTAAACCATTAGACTCAGACAGACAGTCAGACACTGACCGACACCCTAAACATAAATGAAGCCCCTGTGTTTATTACACTTCAGATCCTGACTTTGGAAATGGCTGTTAAATCACAGAGTGTTAGTGTTCGCTTCTTTAAATGTGTATAAACACAGAATCCCTGGTTCCGCCAACCCTGGCACAATGCACAGAGAGTCTGCCAAACCCCAAGGGTGGGTTGGAGGGCACGGACAATTTAAAGCAGCTCCAAATGGCTGAGTGTGTGCACAAAAGCCCCAGTGTGTGCCACAGATAATATTATTACAGACACCCACGTACAGTACGCTCGGCGCACATTATTCACACAATTGCTCCTTTTTAACTTGCATTTCAAGATTATTAAATCACCCGTTGCATTCAGGAAGAATGAGAAGGAGAAGTGATTTATTCGCTGAAAGTTCTCCGCAGCGGACGTTCGCCTCATCCAGCCCGCGGGATGAGTAATAGCTCCCGTTTGTGAACGTCCGTCCAATGCCATCTTTCCCCACTGAGGAGTGCCAAGCGGTGAGAGGGGGAGGCCTTCAAAGGGCGACGTTCGGTGGGAGAGACGGGCACAGATCCGCTGGTCCCCCCCCCACCCCCCGCCGCGACGCTGTCTCTTTAAATGGCGGGTGGATGACAAGGAGGGCCTTCTCAGCGTAATGACCGGATGGCGGTTTTCACTGAAGTGCGCTACCATCTCAAAACAATGTCCTTTTCTCATTCACCCCACACTCATTAAAAAATGTTCAGCACGGAGAATGCCTGGCATTCGGCTCCCTTGTTGAAACCCATTGAACCAGCGCCAGGGTGTGCATTTGTGTCTGAGAGGCTGCGAGCTTCCTCTGGGTACCCAGGCTGACTGTCAAAAGCACTCACAGAAACTATGGAGCATCTAAAAATCCCATTACAGGACCACTGTAGGACATGGACTCGCGTTTCTATTTACGTTAAAGACTAAATGTTAATGTCAAGCGTTTCATGCTTCTGAGTTATTGTTTTTGTAGCAATTTATGTAGCGCTGGTACACAGATAGCTGGCATACCAGGACAAGGTGTCACAACATTTTGACATGCCGACAAGATTAGACAGAATGCTGCAAATAGTTTTAAGTGAACCATTCAAAGCCAATTTGCTGGAAATTCACGTAACATCACAAAGCTCAATTGATCTTCAGGTGAGTGCGGTGCAGGAGAGAGGAGTTACCTGGGGGTGGTGCTGCCCCCTGCTGGCTGGCGGCGGGTGTCTCCTGGTTCAGCTTCTTTTTGGCCTCCAGAACTGGGTTCTCAAACTGAGTCTTCTGATTTATGTGGCTGAAACACAAAGTGAACAATCATTCAGCACAGCATTTTCGCGTGCACACACACACACACACACACACACGTTCCTCTGTGGCGTTGTGACATGGCACCACCAATCAGCGCCTCCTCACATTTGGCTTTAATTGAATGCCACTGGGACGCACCTAGCTGGAGGTGTCGAAAATTAACTCACGCTGGCTGGTATTTCGAAACAGAAGCCATTTTAATGGGGTGAGCCATGTGAGGTGAGGCCTAGCCTGTGCGATGAGCAACACGCTAGCTTAGCATCCCTCCTCCTCTCACTCGCATTTCAGCCACCACAACCCAAGCTGCTGTTCCCTGTGCTGATAAGCTTTCCTTCATAAGGGGTATCTCCACTGTTTTGCTGGACAACCAGGCCGCTTGCTGTGCCTGTGACAGAAACTCCCACAAACCTCTTCTTCAAAATACAGCACTCTGATTTGTTCTTGGCTGTCAATTCATGAGAATTCACGCTAAACACATGTAGGCTGCAATGTCCGTGAGGTCACTTGACTAGTTCATTACAGTGCACTGTATCATCACGCTAATACGTGTTTCAGTTCCAGCTTACTGAAGGAAAACGTATGCTGGGGCTGTCAATGCTGCCTTCCTTGTTAGGTCTCCATTGAAAAGTTCTTTTTTTTCCCGTAGTGGGATTAATTATGAATAATATTGTAACAATGGACCATTGGGCACAGTTACTGTAACGCTCTCAAAGTTCCTCCACTCCCCAGGCTGAGTGCTTATACTTATACTTATACAGGCTAAGCGGTAAAATCAAGGCCTGTAATGTCAGCGCAGCGTACGTTGGCGGCGCGTGGGTCACATAAAGAGGGTGGGACCGCTGTGGCACCTCAGGGTCGTCTGCACCCCGCCCGCTCCTGAACGCACGCCGCGTCGGGTTCCCCGTTCGCCTCTCCCTTCGCTGTTTGTGTTTCGGTGGGCCGCGCCTCACGCTGAGCGTGTTATTAACCCGATCGGAAAGCGGGGGGACGTTTCGCCGCTCGGAGCGCGCTCTGTGTGCGCCGCGGCTCCCCGCTCGCGAGCGCTCGCGAGCAGCCTTTCCTCCGAGCGTAATGAGGCATCGTCTCGCGCTTTCATTCCTCCCAAACAAAGCGCCGCCAGACAGAAGGGCCGCCGGCGGCCCTCTCGACCCCTCGCGTAAACATTCCGGATTGTTCTCCCCGCTGCTCGCATGGCGGAGGGCCCTTGCAGGAATAATAAAGAGGCTGGCGCTCGCTTCCCGTTTCCTCTGACCCGGGGCCTCCCTCGCGGGCCCCCCGCCGCTTCCGCGAGGCCGGGGCGGGGCCCAGTAAGACGGTTCGGCGTCAGACGTCAACGTCGCCGACAGGAGAGCAGACGAAACCCTGATATCCACACAAACTCCCCCCCGCCTGGCAACCCTCCCTGCCGACTCGTCTCCTCCTCTTGCCGAAGGATCGAACGGCACGCTGGCGTTAATCGCTCGGAACCACGCTGCTCACAGCGATGGCGCTGATGAATCCTTTGATACACCATGGCTAATGGCATAAAATAACGGCTCGAGAAAAAAATGAGCTCTATAAGCACGCTGTATCCGGGCTTTATGGAGTCGTTAATACTAATCTCCTGTCAACGGGCTTGTTGGACGCATCTTGGTTGTCTAGTGGCATTCTCTGGACACCTGGACAGGGCACAGACAATTCGAAGCCTAGACGTCCTGAGGACCCATGCAGGCTCCGTGCAGGTGTAAGAGGAAGGACTCACTCCACGTAGTAGGTGCCGTACTGCGGGTCTTCTATCTTCTCCCAGCCGTAGGGGAGCTCTGTGGAACACAAGGCAGGAGGAAGCGGCGTGTTTAAATAGGCTCATGCAAATCACACACAAATCGACGGTGTCATGGAAGGTGAGGAATCCGATGCTACCGCGCCCTACAGGATTCAGAACCCGCAGACGCGCGTGTGGAACGGCTGGAGGAAAGACAGCCGAGGCTGTTCTGTGGAAGCCGGGGGTAGTGTGTGTGTGGGTGTGGGGGGGTGATTGTTTTGCTAGCGGCCTGAGAGGAATATCGAGTTCTCTGTGCCGTTTTTTTTTGTGACGGGCACGTACGGCGAAAAGAGCTTTTCACGCAAGAGGGGTCCCCGGCATTGGCTCGGCGTGCAGATGAGCTCCCTGCCTGTCTTTGAGAATCCATTAGAAAGCAAAGCAGGCAGGGCCTAATGTCTCCCCTGCGCTCCCCACCCCCTTAGCTCAGCCTGCAGGTCAGCGCCACGCCCGCGAGTCGCAGCGGCTTTCTGATACCGGCATCCGCCATCGGGAGCCTGGGTCTGTGTGCGAGCGTGAGTGTGTGCACGGCTGCACCAAAGATTATAGGGTTTGCATATCTGTTAGAGAGACTGAATGTTATGGATCGTTTTTAGCAGGGCTGCTTGTGTCTGCATATGCATTTCTGAAGGTTTGTGTGTGTGTGTGTGTGTGTGTGTGTGTGTGTGTGTGTGCGTGGGTGTGTGTGCGTGCATACAGCTGTGTATGAGTGCTTGTTCTGTATGTCGCTTATAGCTCTTGACCATGAATCTGTGATACGAGCATCTGCATAAGAGTACTCTGTGTGTGTGTGTGTGTGTGTGTGTGTGAAAGTGTGCATGTTTGTGTGAGTGTGTGTGTGTGTTTGTGTTTATGTGAAAGTGTGTGTGTTTATGTGAGT
Organism: Anguilla rostrata; assembly: GCF_018555375.3. NCBI lineage: Eukaryota > Metazoa > Chordata > Actinopteri > Anguilliformes > Anguillidae > Anguilla > Anguilla rostrata. The sequence continues at coordinate 22,871,860 of NC_057943.1, read as the reverse complement.
GTGAGAGTGTGTGTTTGTGTGTGTGTGTGTGTGTGTGAGTGTAATGACAGGAATTATTGAAATCTCACCTCCGTCCTCACACTTCTCGGGGGGCTTGGCCTTCTTGGCCAGGCGGGGGTCCAGCCAGGTGGTGGTCTTAGTGTTGTGACTGGAGAACAGAGAAGAGAAACACGGGTGTTAGCAGGACATGGCAGCGCTCAATGCTGTCCTACTGTGAGCTGCTTCACCAGGACAACTGCAGCGAACGGTTCCTCCGCACACGCCTCTCACAATGCGCTACAGCCAGACGCACAGAATGACAGTTCCAAGGCAAACACTGCTCATGTGCAGAAGAAATTAAATCTTTTTTTTCCCTGAATCCTTCGCAGTTGTCAGCCATCAACATCGAGATACATCCCCATCAACTCGTTAACCAATGGCTCACACCTACAGGTATCTGAAATCTGCTTAGGCAGAAGAGTCTTTTTTTTTTTTTAAAGCACAATCTTTCGAGTCCCGAAAACAAGCCCTTAATATAAATAAATGTGATGGAGTGGCTGACCGGTAATGTCATTGGTCGGCCTAAAATATGCATGATAATAGCCCGGCTTGCTCACAGGCAAATATTTGCTTCTCTGAGCCAGATATCTTTAAAAAACAAGTGGGCCGCTGGGAGAGTTCTATTTACTCAATTGTTCCGTACCCTCTGTGAATGGAATATTGATTTGCAGCGCTCTCCTCTCTCTCTGGCGGCAATGAGCCGCCACTTGCCTGGCAGCCACCGTGAAGGGTTCTGCAGGAATGGGGGGGAGGCGAGGGGGGAGGGGGGCTGCCTCGTTTTTCTGTGGGACCGCGGGGAGGAGGCTCATCAGGGCTGCGTGATGATGTGGCCTCAGAACAGTGGGTGGGGTGCAGCTGTTAGGGGAAGCATTTCCACGGGTATTGCCAAATTAATTGGGTTTTTAACAGGCACCTTGGATTGTGTCCTGAAAAGCTACAAACAGAAATAAAAATAAAAGGATATAATGCAGGAAAGGGCTCTTATTGGCGAGTCCCCCAGCTTAAAATCAAGAAAGAAGTGACTACAGGATGTGTTCGACCCTCTTGTTATTTAACAGGATCTCACCGAGGCTCTTTGTTGTCACTGAGCGGCACTTAAAAAGACAACAAGCACTTGAGGATCAAACCCCGTGTTTGGGCAGACATGACAGGCGTGCAGAGCAGATTGCCCTTGGGGGGCTATTTGGCGAACAATGGGCCAAACAAACACTTTCCCTGAGTGTACAATGGTTCAGCTGCCATTCTAGCTGCTCTGTAAACTTCACGGCTCCCTGAAACAAAGCATTCTCACAGAAACAATATTCAGAGTTTCACTCTGTGACCTGTAAAGGAGCCACCACCCTTCATAACCACAACACCAGACCCACCTATTGTAAACAACTGGGCATTAGGGGAGCGATGCAACAGCAGGAATATGTAACTGAATGGGCACAACTGCAGAGTTTCCCTTGGGATTAAAAGAATTACCCTCTGGCTGAACTGACACTAGGCTAGCACCCTAAAGTCTTCCAAGCTTCCACAGCAGCAGCTCACGTCAGGCCCAGGGTTGCCGGGGTGACGCGGGTGCGGTACTCACTCGATGAAGTAGACCATGCCCGTCTCGGTGTAGGCCATCTCCCAGTTCTTGGGCAGGGGCTCCTGGCTGTCGTCGCGGGGCAGGGAGTTCCACATGCGGAAGTCCATGGCGCTGCTGGACTGGGTGTAGCTGGGCACCGCCTTTCTCCACTCCGCCCCGTCCTTGTGCTCTGGAGCCGGGGGAAGGAAGGAAGGGAGGGAGAAGAGAGGAGGAGGCAGGGTGGGAGAGAAAAAGAGAGAGCGACGTGAACGCAGTGTTTCAGAAGCCCGGTGCTAGCTGCTCTCCCTGCCTGGCTGCCCTAAACTGTGGACTCTTGTCTGTGCGGGAGATGGCGGGGATTTGCATGTCAGTGGTGATGCATGTCGAACTGCCTCCCAGGCAGTCTGAGCTGGTCACAACTCTGTCAGGCTAGAGGCCCCTCCCTATTACAATCACTCAGTTCTGAGTGTGTGTGTGTGTGTGTGTGTATTATATATACACTGTATAAACACAAAGACCACATACATACTGTATGCATATAAACATATACAAGTAAGAGCACAGGTATGTCTACATACTGTAACCTAGCTGCAATGCCGCATAGCTCTGGGCTGGTTTTTCAGGATCCCAGTGTTTAGTTTAGTTACCCATGGCTGCTCTCCCCTAACAGTGAAGACACATGTAACACCCTCCCCAAACCCAGGCCCGAGGCAGCCCTTGATGTGTATGCGCTGTGGCAATGGGGGCGTGTGATGACAGCAGTGGAAAAGCGCACAACACAAGCGTGCGGGATGTGGACTGCGCACCGTGAGAACCCCGACACTGTCCGGTCCGAAGAGACCTGTCAGTAGCCGTTATCCTCACAAACATCACAAGCATCCCAACCATCGCTGTTCTCACAGAAATCTCAAACACATCCCGCCTTTACCCTCGCCTCTGGAGACTGAGCGCGAAACGAGCTCCTGTGTTCTTTCGCCGATGCGAGCTCAGCTCTTATCTGTTAAACTAAGAAGGTACAAGTCTGCTCAATCACCCAGCAAATGCGGCTAATGCAAGAGAGTACAGCGCCTTTAGCGACAGTAGACGTCTCCCTCGCTGAGGGTCTTGACGTGTCAAATGTTTGCGCAGCCTTCGTGATCAGGTGCTCTGCGCTACAATGTTGTGTTTGCCCAAGGCTAGCATGTTGCTACGCGATTAGTTGTTCATTCATGTGCAATCTGCTTGGGCAGCTGATAATGTGAATATACCAGCCTGGTGCTCATGGGTGCTGGGGTCTGCACTTCCATATGCAGACAATGCTACAAACTCCTGCCAGGTAGCTTCTGAATAGACCCTGGAAGAAGACCTCACATCATTGGACAATAGGTCCCACAGAGGCAGCGACCAAGAATGGGACAGGAGTGTCCAGACAGAGCCGTGGAGCAGCCAGGGCAACTCCAAGGGGGCACGCGTCTTCCAAAAAAACACCGCTGACAGCTCAACTTACAGGGAAGTGCCAGGCATCAAGCATTCCCTTAAGGCAGATGGCTGTTATGAAATCCAGTGTAACTGCATTGTGTTAGCCAACATTCTTAAGACTGCTATACAGAGGATAATGATTTGCTGACACAACCCACATTAACTGTATTCAAATTTGACCACAAGAACAAGAGGTAATCTCTGCAGAGCTGCCGCCATTGTGCCCTGTATACACTGGCCTGGCCTGATAGGAAGAATCTAGAATGACACACATATCAGGGACAGGACTAGGGTACTGTGGCTTAAATGCTGCCGATTGTGTCGCTGCCTTTCCTCTTCTGATGGGAGCTATTCATGTTCAAATGGAAGAGGAAACTCAAACCGCCTGATATCAGTGGGCAAGTAGAAAGCCGGTAGAGAAACCTTCATAATTATTCCTATGCCTTCCTTGGTTAGAGAAACAGCTCTGCAAGTACACAGCGTTTCCCTATTAAACAATACTTTAAGGCAGGGACCTCCAGCCTTGCTGGCAGCCACCTCTGAAATGAGTTTTTCGTACAAAGCGAGAACGTTGAATTGTGATTAACCAAGCAGGTGTTAAGGTAATTTCGTGCTTCGTTTGGAGCACGTACACAGACGTCCTTCGGGCAAAACAAGGACAAGCCTTTTTCCCATGAGCGAACATGCAGCTCTCCTAACTGATCTCTGACATGTGTTATTTCCTAGCTTTTGAATTGTTATTACTCAATGTGACCTCCAGTGCATGGCTTGTGGTCCCAAAGCATCATGGGAAACTTGTCTGGAGAAGGGGTCTCAGGGCACCAGTGACCGCTAAAGAAATTGTGAGGGGTTCCAACAGTTGAGATAGGAAAGCCTATAAAATGCAAGGCTATCAAAGAATCGCTGGCATTTTAAAGATGAAGCACTTGATTTTTGTTTTCTATCCAACAGAGATTACTTGTTATATTGTAATCTACCAGCAATCAAAAACTCACTTAAGGCACCTACAGTTGTTCTGAGGGAAAATGAAACCTCAACACGCAGTTTAGTTGGATGTGCCAAACATTTATTAGCAGGCTACCAGCTATGTGTGTGCTTAATACGCCCAGCCAAATGCCTCCCCTGAGTTTCATTTCGTACAACTTTTCCCCAGAAAACTTGTAAATGCATTTCAAGCTCTGAATCACACATCCTTCTCAGAATAGTAATTGTTAGGCACATTTCTGATATTTTATACAGGGCATGGCAGAAGGTGCCCTTTAAGTGTGAAAATACCTGGCTGTACCTCAGAGATGGTAATTTATGAGCACCCACAAGATGTAATGTGACATTTCATAGCGCTAAACGTGTATTAATTAGGAAGCACTCTGGCGTGATGCTAGAGGTTCATAAAGTCAGCTGCATGCGAGTGAGGCTTTATGACCTGGAGGAGGCGGTGGGGGGGGGGAGGGAGGGGGGGGGCTGACCTGTGAGGCCGTTGACCAGCGGGGGTCTCTCCTCGTCGTCCTCCTCCTCGGGCGCGGCGCTGTCCTTCCTGTCCATCTTGCTGACGGAGGTGGTGCGTTTGCGCTGCACCTCGGTGTCAAACTCCTCGTCGAACAGGACCTGGTCCACCAGGTCGGGCTGCACGGGGCTGGGCTCAGCGGGCGGTTTGGGGGTCCCGTAGTAGTTACCTGAAGGCGCAAGACAAGTCCGAATGTCAGCAAGGAAACGTCCTTAAGGCAGAGCAGGGCAGGGAGGACTTGACTGGCAGCACCATTTCAGAGACACCTTGCCAAGAAGGATATTCCAGAATATTCCAACTGACCCCCCCACCAAAACTCGTCCACTAACGACAGGAGCCTGCAACCTTTTTATCATCCTATTTATGGCAGCTGTCCCCTATTGGGAGAGAGCAGGATTATGTCGTTTTTTTTCCAAGGTATTTACTTAATTATACCGAGTCGGGCAGAGCAGAATAATGTTTTTTTTGTTTTGTTGGATGTCTGTTCCTTTATTTGAGTCGTGGGCCCCCGAGCAATAACGGCATGCCTTCTCGGAGAGACACAGCATGGCGGCACGCGCCTTCCTGCAGAGAGGAAGAACTGACCCACTTTCATTCCCCCACTCATGACAAACCAACAGCAACGGAAAGGAGGAAACCACTCAGGAGAATACAAATATTGATTCGTTTACGGAGCCTCTCCTGTGGATTCCAACCTTGTTTTTAAAAGCAAAAAAGAAAAAAGCCCCAAGAACAGCTGTTCGGAAAAACCACCACAGATTATGCGTTTTGGTGGTGTTTTCTGGAACGCTCCGTGTTAATAAAGTAAACTAAAATCTCTGAATGCGGAGGTATTAGGTAATTTACATCTTTGATGGGTTGTGTTCTCGTTAGAGCGAGAGGGGAAAAAGCTGGACTCAAAGTAGTCAGTAAATATTTAATGAATATAGCCTTCGGGGTGCAACATCTCACCAACCTGCAGTGCACATTAAAGACTTAATTACGTTAAATTATTTATTTACGCATTTGGTGCACGGAACCATCAGTCATTGGATGATGTTGTACACAAACATCAAAATTGTTCTCACAAACTCAGAGGCCAGAATTCGCTTTAATTTATTCAAACCTAAAACTGTTCATTTAAATTAATTATACCCTTCATTAACTTCATAATTTATGAGGAGCTTAATTAAAGAATAAGAAAAGATGCCAAAAGGGGATTTGTCTTTTTAAACCAATTAATTACCGCCTAAACCCTACCTCCCTGTAATCTCTACACTTGCGGTGGGCCTTATCCTGTACATACTAATTGCTAAAAAAAAAAATTCTGGGTCTTTGAAGGAGATTCAAAACACAGACCGTCTCTTGGCACACGCTGTTGTGATCTAGCACTCATGAATTGACCTGTTTTGGTTTCCTGTTCTCAAATTGAATTTTCACAGCAGGTGGACAGTCTGATAAAGGAGCGAGTGAGGCTCAGCTAGGTTGTAAATAAGGTCGCATGGCTGCGCAGCATTATGTAACACAGCAGAAAATATCAATATTTAATGATATTCCCTCAGCTATTAGAACTACAGTTGGGTGAAACGAAGAAAAAAAACGAGGCAAGACTGAAGAGGGTAGCTAATAGAAGCTTAAGTGTTAAAATGAGTCTAACTGCAGTTACATTTTTTGTGCTTTTCTTATGAGGTTGGGCTTTTCCAGTGGACTTTACCCAGCTATGTAGGGCTCCATAACTACATGCACAGGTAAGCAGTACCTTAAAGGGATCCACTGCAACAAGCATTCAATTTACCAAGCCTTTCACACAGTGGCTCGGAATCTGGATTAAACTATGTCAGGACCAAATCTGTGAGAGTCAAGGGGTTGTGGCTCTAAATGCAGAAAGAAAGAGGAATGGGGTGATGTGCAGGATGAGCAATGGCTTAGTCAGGAGATACCAATATAAGAGCCTTAACTGATGCACAGTCATAGCATGTATTCTCTAATACACACAATGCACTTGAATAGATCACAGCCTAGAGCCCTTGCTAACAACCCCATCATGTGTATTGCATCGCTCTCTCATCTGTGCAGAAGCCCAGCATCTGCTGAGGACATTCCATGAGAAAACAAGAAATGTGACTGAAGAAAAGTTTACAGAGAAATACAAAACTCTGTTGAGACAAAATTGCTTTTTTTCTACCGACAGCTCTCCTTGGCCACTCAGACACCAAGAATCCCTTGGAAAAAGTTCCTGTTAATCAATGTGCAGTTTATGAACAGTGACAACTTAATTGTTTAGAAAGAAAACAAAATTAGAAATCACGCTAGAAAATCTTTTCACTGGAGAACAGCACTGAAAACAGAAAAACATACCTTTCACTCACTTTCTAAGAGAAACCCACAGCAAACTGACACATTGATAGACACACAGATCTTTTTCTGCACATTGTCCCTGCTGCTGAAAAGAGTAATTAAAGAGCTATCTCAAGTGGGGGGGCGGACTTCTACATGACATTATGCTCAATTAGAAGATGCTGTTATCCATAGCAGCCTTAAATGTGAGCAAAATAAGTGCATCCACATGAAACATATGAACAAAATTATATATAGCCCAGGCGAACAATACTGGTTGACCACAGATAATATACACTATATGACCAAATGTATCTGGATACCCCTTGGTTCCAGTGAAGGCAATGTTACAGCATACAATCACATTCTATATGATTCTGTGCTTCCCCAACAGTTTGGGGAAGGCCCTTTCCTGTTTCAGCATGATAATGTCCCCAGCCACACAGCAAGGTCCACATAGAAATAGGTTTTGTTGAGATCGGTGTGGAAGAACTCGACTGGCCTGCACAGAGCACCGACCTCAACCCCATCCAACACCTTTGGGATCAATTAGAAAGCCAATTGCGAGCCAGGCCTAATCACCCAATCAGTGCCCATCCTCACTAATGCTCTTCTGGCTGAATGGAAACAAATCCCTGCAGCAATGGTCCGACATCTAGTATAAAGCCTTCCCAGAAGAGTGGAGGCTGTTACAGCAGAAAAAGGGTGGACCAACTCCATATTAAAGCCCATAATTTTGGATGAGATGTTGGATGTCAGGTGTCCGCATACCTTTGGCCATGTAGTGTATGTGTAACATTAATGTCCTTAATGAGGCTATGCTCACCCCGAGCCTTGACATGGTAAATCATGTAAATATTTACCATGATGTATATATTCACTGCATTTCCTCAATCATCAAATTGAGCATTGGCTTTCGATAACCGTTAGGGGGTGAGGGTACAAGCGGGGCCAAATGGAGTCTGAAATGGAGCATTTCAACATTCACTCTAATGAAAAGCCCAGGCTGGGAGGAAGTTCAGCATCGTCAGCTGAAGGAGACTCAATACTCAGTTCAAAATACTCAATCATACATGCAGGGACTGGATGCTGCAGAATAGATGAAAAATCGACGCCTGCAAAACAGAACCAAGCCTTGATGTTTGATGCCAGTCAAGCTGGTTTCAGACCTCACACAGAGACTGCATAATTTGGACTTCTGCCTGCCAGTACGAGAGGCACTCGCCACAGGGGAAGGAGGGTAAAGAAGCGCCTCTTACGCACGCGTGAGCTCGGTCTCCACTGAGCACGCCGCTCCAGCGCTGCCCGGCTAATGACTACCTGCCAGCCAGCCGCCGCCCGGGCTCCCGCCACACGCCATTCGGTAAAAGTGGGTTAGCGCGGACGTGCCGATCGCTCCCGCGGCGGGCGGCTAGGCTACGCTCCGCCCCCGCCGGGATCAAAAAACCGCCGCCCGGTTAGCATGCGTAATTCATCACGCCCTGGAGGGGTCCCCACGCCCCCGATGGGCATTTGCATTTTTTTCAAAGATGGCTTCATTACACCAGAGCGCGCGCTGATCAAGATGAAAGATAAGAACCACTCTTTAATCCCTGCCTGTCTCCAGCCAAGGGAGACATTTATCAACAAGTCATTGCCAGTTGATTAATCGCTTATAAACACGTAGCACCCGGCCCTTGATTAATGCGCCTCAGAGACACGGAGAGCGCTGGTAAAGGGAGAGAAAAAAAAGAAGGAACATCGAAAGAGATTTGTTAAGTTACGCGTCACAATTAATCTTCAGCCCATCTCGGCCGACGTGTGATGGAAGGATCTGGTATGCTGCATGGTTTTAATGTTTAATGAAACGTTCTTTTAATGTTACGTGAGCAAACTCAAGCGGGAGGGAGTGGGTGGCGGGCAGTGTGGATACTGACAAGGCGCTATAGATGCATACACACGCTCGCTCCGTGAAAAAAAAAGGAGGGTTCGGATGAAACTGCGGATGCAAACACGATGGCATGCGCGCATGTGGTGCGCATGCCTAGTAAACACACTCTGCTCTGGATTCAGGAAGCAGTAGGTGGGAGAGAACAGGCTCCAAGACTTCACGTCACTCTCTGTGGTGCACCCTCCATTGCACAACACACCCTGTCCATTTTTATATCGATTCCCACCAGTGCAATTCCCACTAGTGTCCCACACCTCTGCCGCAACACACACACATACATACATGCACGCACAGTAAAACAATGGTGCCTCCAAAGAGTGTTAACTTCAAAGTAACTTCATTACTTTCCACGGAAAACTGTTAGTAGAATGTGAGGTGGCCATTTTAGCAGGAAGGAAGGAAACTCTACATCTCAGAATGCGACTGCAGTTCAACAGCAACCCAAGTAGGAGGGTAACCCCCAGAGTGCACTGCAGTATTCATGATAGCTTTTGATCTCTGGTTTCCATTTCGAGGGTGGTGTAGGCTTTAAGCTTTCGAGATACAGCTGCCATGTACTGTACGCACGAATGTCAGTATGAATATGAGGAGGGCCAAAGCGACACGGTATTATGCTCTTCATTGGACATAAAGGTTTATTTACAGCTCTGGGTCCCGTGGGGTTAAGCTGCTGCGTATTGACGCCGATATTATTCACACCCTCGATGGCCGGCATCTCTTCAGTCAACCACCGGGAGCGCGGAGCCAGGAACCACCGGGGGTCGTGACCTCTTTCTTAACTGCCTGGCTGAGGCCATGCACACTCATTAATCACAAGGTGGCAGCTCTCTCTCTCTCTACCTCACCGTCGCTCTCCCTCTGCCTTCCCTCTCTTTCCCTCTCTCCCCTCCCCTTCCCTCTCACTCTTCCTCTTCTCTCTTCTCCTCCCTCTTTCTCTCTTTCCCCCTCCCCTTCCCTCTCACTCTTCCTCCCTTTCTTTCTCTCTCTCCCCCTCCCCTTCTCTCTCCCTCCCTTTCCCTCTCTCTCTCACGCTCTCTCTCTCTGCTAACATTCCCCCTGGCCCACAGCGAGCGCTGTCAGGCGTCTTGTGGGGACTGAACATAACGGAGTCCTCCTTCTCCTGCACGTCTCTGCTGAACGAGCCCAGGGGTGACTGCAGCTCGGTGCGGAGTTCAGTGACTAACGTGGAAACCCAAATACAGAACGGGCGGTGTTAACTAGAGAGCGATGACACTATTAACACCACTTTGCTTTCCATCACCCCTCCTTTTGTTTAGCTCTCGTCACGTTTGTTTTTCTTAGCCGTAGCCCTGCAGGCTTCTGGGAAGCTCTTTCATGTTACGCCGGGTGCGTCACTCAGCACGCCGGTGCTGGCGATACTAGCGGGCTTCGACTGTGACCATGTCTCTGGCACTCCTCTGCGGTCAGTCTTCACACGGCGAGAGGGGTCAGAGACTGTGGGGGAGCCGTGACTCATACTCCAGACGGTCACCGCGGCGATGATCCTGACCGGTCTAATTAAGGGAGAAAATTGGCTCTGTGCTTTTACTCGGCCTGTCCATGGACCCCGGAGATCAAGGCGATGCGTGATGTCAGTCAGCATTCATTCCCTCCACGCGGGCGCAATGCAACCTGATCCCTAGCTTTACGTGGTCATAGTGCATCCAGCCTTATGTTCCAGCTGAGGACGTCTTGCTGTTCATTGATCTTATTAAGGAAGCTTTTGTTTTTAACATGCTGGACTGTTCCAGTCCAGACAGCTTTGACGTCATGACGTCACCCTCTAGCCTAACAAAAAAACGAGTCTGTTTTTTCCTGCTTAGCAGCATCAGAGCTGCATGTGCTGTGTGCAGTTCAGGAGAGAAGAACCGCCATCAGTCCCCACAGGAGCGGCACCTTTGTGAGCCTGATGTCTGTACAGTACGTGTGCAATGTTTATGTATTTAGCCTGATGTCTGTATCACATGTATTATGTACGTATCAATCATGTGTATGTGTGCCTGTGTGTGTGTGTGTGTGTGTGTGAGAGAGAGAAAGAGATAGACAATGTACATGTATATAAGGCTCCATTTGTACCACTTGGAGATGAATGGACAAATTTATGACCTGGAACTTGGGTCACCAGGCTGAATGGTCAAACAGCAGCTCTGAGCTTCAGAAGGACTGAGTCTACAGCCCTTCCACCAAAGTGTCATATACATACAGCCTCATCAACGTAGTAACGTACATAACAACAACAGGCCTGAGACACACAGTCCAAATAAAGAGAGGCCTCTCGTGAGTTCAATCGGCACTTCATGAGCAGAAACTAATAACATGTGATTAATTTGTGCACAGTGCAGGCCAGTTAATACGCAACTTTATTGACTCACTCCATTACTAACTGACCTAATGTTAGTGGCCCACTTTGCTAAAAAAAAATTATCTAGCTAACTATCTAATGGGGATGCCATAATATTAGCAAGCATTCATTAAACACAAAACAACAATATTATTCTGGCCATTACTGAGCATACTGGGTAGACAAAGCAAGCAACTTTGTTGTCAGTTGCATCATGTGTGTCTCCAGAAATAAGACTGATGTAGGCACACCCGTGACATGTAGAGAAACAACAACCCTGAGATTCAGACGGACTGCCTCTGCAATCCTTCCTTATCTAATGTTTCTGGATATGATTTACTGAAACTATTCAAAGGTCCACTCAGAGTTTGAGTACGAACTCTCATTAAACATGGCACCCCTACACGAGAAAATGTGCAGAGGCGGAGGATGGAAGGTGGACGGTTCGGGAACCTTTCCCTTTTACCGGAATGTTCTAAAGCTGTGCAGGACACACCGGGCCCGTAAACATGAGTACACAACTCGAAACCGCACGAGCGATCGCTGCACGGACAGGCGATGTGTAAATCGCTGCTCATGAATAATGTACTGTGGCATAATGCTAGCCCTTCATGCTTTCCTCCACCGGGCTCCGACACGCAGCTGGACTGCGGCTCGGGGGGTCTGCCTCTCCTCCCGCTCTCCCATTCATCTGCTTCCAGCGGCGCTACGGCTCTGCCTTTCATCTCGCCCGTCTCTGCCGCGATTAGACCGAGGGGGGGCGGGGCTGGGCCGCCCGCCAACCGCGCGGCGCGCGTGCGTTTTCGGACGCCAGGCTGTGCGCCTCCCCGCCTCCCCTCTTTTAACATCTTTTCCTCCTCCTCCACCTCTCTTCTGTTACCATCAGGTCCGATCACACCTTCTGTTCTTTTTTTTGCTAACCGCAGATCCAATCAAAAACATTCCTTTGCCCTTGGGCCCAATCAAAACTGTTCTGTTAACCTCAGTTCCAATCAAATATCTTCCTCTGCCCTCAAGGCCAATCACAATTCTTCCTTTATCCTTGGGTCAAATAAAAAATCTATCTTATTGCTTAGGTCCAATTGAAACTCTATATTTTGAACTACTTTACAAGGCTTCAGCTTGTCAATGTCAACAATCAAATGTCTGAAATCATTTTAACCAACAGAGGCCTTGGGGCACAGAGGGCACAGTTTATCTCCTTTTATTCACCCTCCACACTTCTGATGGTAGGCTTCATCAGACCACATGTCACCTACAAAATGTTCAGCTGATTCAGTCATAGTGGGCTGCATTTCAAATGACAACAAAAAGAGCTGCAAGAAACAAAGTTCATAGGTTTTGTGATGACAAATTCCTTGATTTAAACATTACTAAAACAAAGGAGTTGGTCACTGACTTCATAAGAAAGCAAAGGGTTGAGGTTGCCCTCATTGATTAAACTAGACTGGAAAGAGAACACCAATGCTATTTTTTATGCTCTTTTAATGTCAGCAGGAAACAGCAGGAAGTGTTTTTTTGTGACACTATTTTAGCTAGAGTCTTGTTTTGTGCAGTGGTTTGCTGGGGTGGCAGCATTACTTCAGAAGACAGGAACAGACTAAACTAGCTAATCAAAAAGGCTTGCTCCATTATTGATATCCTCCCTGACTCCTCGGAGATTATTACCGAGCAACACAAGAAGAAGCTACGTACTGTACTGCAGCATGAAGGCCATCCTCTGCACAGGTTTTTTTTTTAAAAGCTTGAGGAGCACTTTTAGCAGTCATTTGATAGAACCTAGGTGACACACACAGCGTTTTTGCAAGACTGTTCTCCCTACTGCCATTAGGTATCTTACTGTGGCTGCTGTCCAAACGACTCAGTATATTAGCTCCTAGGCCTGTACACTGTAATATGTAGTTTAGTGTTGGTGGCAGCCTCTAGTGTATTTCTTTGTCTGTCTGTCTTTTTAAAGACTGTTTTTTAATTATATGTTCTGCGCTGTCAACAATGTAAATCTGCCCCTTGTTGGATCAATAAAATATCAATCAATCAGTCAAGCATTCTCATCCTTAAACTTTGTATCTACCAATCATAACTCATCCTTTCCAATAAAAAGGGGCTGGGTCACCAAGGTCAATCCAGTGCCAGGCCTTGTAATGGTGAGTAGGGATTAGTGGACCAGCAATAAGACTGGGGGGTGCAGACGGAACCCCAGACCCCAGCCTGCTAAGGCCGGGGACCTGCTCCCGGGACTGACCCAGAACAATGGTGTGATGTCACTGCCAGGGATTACATCTGCAGGCTGCAATACAGAGGTGGGCCACTGACACCGGGGGGCTGAAAACAGCTCAGAACTTCAATTATATGATAAACATCTGAGGAGGAATGAAAACCGGAACCAATCTGGTCCTCTAGGAGCAAACCTGCCCTCCCCAGCCAAAGGAGCGCGAGCGCTATAATTCACCCTGATATTATTGGGATTACGCAAGATAGTCACGGTGCCCTTCATCTTCCACCGGAAGATTTAAGCCCTGCACCCGCAAACCCGCGTGCATTTCTGAGCAATCTGAGACTGCAATTCAGTGAAACTCCAGCGTCCCGAACCTAAAAATACCTGCGTGTGCTTAATGACCGGTTGTCACTGTAAACATGTGTGTTTCTGAACTATTTCAAAAAGTCTGAATCACAAAATCTTACAAGGACCCAAAAATACCCCCATATGCTTAATGACTTAATGACCAAGTGGCCGGTCAAACAGAAAGCTATTAATGGTGCTTAATTCTTGACTTAATGAATTGTGCCATTTTCACCCACCCTTGAAATGAGCTAAAATGACCGGCGCACTGCCATGGCAACTCACAGACTCCTCCCAGTCTGGGAATCAACTGACATCACTCACAGTGGCAGGTCCCTCATGAGGCTGCGATGTAAAAGTCTGGTAGTGGAAGTCAACAAGACGCTGTGCCTGAGGAAGACTACTAGTTGGGCTTGTGAAATACCCCCCCTCCCTGGTACAGCTTCTAGGTTTCTCCATTTATCAATGGGATATGAACTGGGGATTCCTTCTTCAGCCCAAAGGTCACCTTGTTAATAAGTAAAATCCTGACAGCTCCACCACTCTCTGTCACGATACTGGAGGAAGAAGCACCAAGTCACCTCAGGTAAAGGCGCTGCTATGCTATGTACTGTTTAACACGGTCCAACCTGCAGACTGTGGATAGGCTACTCTGGTGCTGCAGTTGAGTCCTTTTAATGGCACAGTTTCTCTCATCAGCTCATTCAGTGGAGGACTCTGGGTCTCAAGAAGCATTAGCTGTAAACTTGTACTATTAAGGAAGGTACTTTAACACTAGAAAGGCCAGAGCTGACACCATCGGGCGTTTGCAAATTACTCCGCAAATGCAATACCGCAAATGCGATACCCTCTTCCTTCCACGACTTCTCCTAAATAGGTGGCCTTAAAATAACTGCGTAGTTAGAATTTAAAAAAGGCTCATAAAAGAAATACATGCATTTTCGTGCCATTTTCTTCACAAAACCCCCCTTGTCAGACAACAGGTGGTGATACCCAGGTGTGAATGGGTTGCTCTCTCGTCCAGCATGCTGTTCAGCACCTGAATGACCGATGCTTTGATACAAATTGCTGGGTCAAGCACTATCGAAACTAATTTCACACATATAATCACACAAAATGAATTCACTGCAAACATTTGATGAAGACAATTTACTTTGATTATTGACAGCATGAGGATCAATAATTGTGGACACTGTACTCCAAATGATAGGTTTATAACTCTGTGGACATAACGCCTCCGAAATACTTTCAGTTTTTCACTGAAACGGCGACTTCGGATAAAATCTGAATAGACTACAGGATGGCAAAATCAGGCAAGCGAATGGGACCTGAGGAAGCGCTATAATTACTGATGACTGACTTCATCATGGGCCTGGCATGCGGGCTGCATGAAAATTACATGACGCCAAAGACAGAAGCAGCAGCCGCCAAAGCAGCCACGGTCTCAGCTTCACCTCACACACCCATCCCTCCTGGGAAGAAAACGCAGTGCCGGGTAGGCAAATGCAGTCAGAATAAGGCTGGAGACAACAGCGCAAAATGAAATTGATTTGTGTGTGGTCCCTGTTTACACAAACAACCAAAGCTGTACATTCCCCATGGAATTGATGAGTAAGGGGAGAGAGACAGTACACACCTTAAGAGCTCAATCAAAATAGTGGGAGCAACTGAAGGGAGAAGTGAGCGGAATTCGCTGACTTAAGAAATGACTTTTTAAAAAATATTGCACTTTGTATTTCTTTAACTACTTTCTCCATTCTGTGTTTTGCTTGTTTTGCACATTTCAGCACTCTTCTCAATGTGCCCGTAATATGCCTTGGTACATTTTCCTGTTCCTATATAACAAAACTGATATAAATTAGAAATAAAAATGTTGAAAAAAAAATGTCCTTTATTTCAAGAAACTTGTTTTGTAACATAATGCTTCATAATCTTTATGAAATTAGCTGGCTGTAGCTGAAAGCTACGATATCATACAAGCTAGTCCTGAGACAGTCTGAAGACCCTCATCATGCCCCTGTCCACGCCCCTTACCATCGTAGGTCCCGCTCTCGAGCAGCAGTCCGCTGTCCTCCAGGATACGGAACTCCCCAACGCTGATGAAGTTGTAGTCCACACCTGGGACCTCCCCATCTCTGGGCTGTCTCGTGGTACCTGTCAATAACACAAAACCAGGAACAACAAAGAATATACTTATCCAATGGGATAAAATGTAGGCTAAACAAAGACCAACTGCAACAAAGAACATGTCAAGATAGTCAGAGTATATGATGGTTTTCATATATATTACTGTACATCTCTCTCACACAAGCAAGCAGGCGCCCGAACGCAGGCGCAGACACCCACAGACCTTCTTTCTCGATCTGTTGTTGAAGGTGTCCCTTCTCTCAATTTCAAATATACTAGGTAATTTACATGTTGTCAGTAACATTTCTCTGTTCTTGGAACAGCTGCGCCAGTGTCAGGCTACCCACTTCAGAGGCAGCGGGAGCATGTTGTATAGTAAAAAGAAAGAATACAACAAAGACATGCATGTTCCGGAACATTCAGTCCTCCAATACCATGGCTACCGCGACCAACTTACCTTGGGCATTTCTATAGACAGTCCGACAAGGCCGAGAAGTTTGGAGCCATTGCCGACATTATTGACACTTACAGACGCACACAATGAACGCCCGTGCGCAAGGCACATGTGTGCCAGGAAGAAATGCATTTACGTCATGACTTTCACTATTGATTACATCACCGAGGCAGGGATTGTTTGGCTGTGGTGATTGTTATGATTATTCTATACACAGAAAGCAAAACCCTTGGACTGTTGATTACATGCTGGTCTCGTTGCCTTTCTGTTACTGCGAGTGGCACGCATGCGGTCGGCACACCCTTGCAGTGCCGGGCTCGTCAACCCGGGGTCCGGTGGACCGTTAGCGAGCAGGTTTCCCAGCTCCCTTTGTGAGGACGTTTAATTAGGATGAAGGGCTAGCGGGGAAGGAGCCCCGGAGAACGCCCCTCTGGGGACGCAGCCCTGTCTGGAGCGGAGTGGCCTCGCCTCGGACGAGCGCGCCCGATTAGACAGCCGCTGCGGTGAAGTGGGGGAAGCCTGGCGGACAGCGCGAGCCGATGTCTGGAGTTAACTGTGCCGCCACTGCGAACCGCTTCCGCAGACCCGCCATAACGCTTCTATGAGCCACTCACCGTTTCTCAAGGACCAGGACTGAGTGCGGCACAAATAATTACGCTCTGCTGATTGTCTGGAGTGCCAAGGGAGGGCGGGGCAAGGGGTTGAGGGAACAGTGCAAGCAGGGTACTAGACATTCTTCAAAGGAACAGGACATATTTCTCGCGCAAGGTCATTTTCCTTTCCTTTTCATTTCTTAATTTGTAACATTACAGACGTTTCTGGTGCATTCCAGAGCTCTCTCTCACTCTCGCTTTTCCTCCTCTCCGCCTTACATTGAAAGAAATAAAACTTTCCGAAACTACAAAAGCTAGACGCCGTCATTCGACCTCGGTCATTCAGCTGAAATCTAGCCATCTGAACTGCCCACGCCAGAAGTTCCACTTAATATGTTAATCCTTCCATTCATTAACATTTTTGTTCAATGAATGAATGAATTTATTAGTCAATTAGATTTTCCATAGGACTGCACAGCAGACAGTAGTCCTTTGGAACACTGATTTTTAAATGTTTTTTTCCCCTTCACTTGAGAGGTGATAGTTAACTCAGGCGCTTCTCAGGTCAGCAGCAGTGAGTCCCTCAGCCCGTGAATCCATTCACACACTCACACTACTCCCACCAGACCCCCCTTTGTGTCAGCTATTATCCACTGCTGCACTTCTGTGTTCTCACACTCAGCAGATTGCCCCGAAATATTTACAGAAACATAAAATGTTCTATCAAGCGTTGATAGATACAGTAATTACTTTTTTCTACCCTACGTTTTGTTTTTATATTTTTGAAATCTCTCAGAAGACATTCTAAAAACAGGCTGCCTAATTAAGAAAAAATTACATAAGTGAATGAGAGGGAAAGCGTTTCATCTCTTAATTTAAACATGTGGATATAAACTACGCCTCAATTACACACACACGCACATACATACAGACACATATATACACACATACATAAACCCACAGACAAGGAGAGGTGGGAAAGAGAGAGACAGAAAGAGAGAAGGAGAGAGTGTGAAAGAAAAAGGAGTAATGGAAATTAAGCCACTGAAATGGAAATAAGAGGAACCATCCATCGTTTGTTCTGTCACGTATTCCCTTCTGAAACTGGCTTGGCATTAATGCAAACAGCTTCTCCTTGTTTGGAAGAGAAAAAGGTCATTTTTCACATCTGAAAGAAATATTAACTCTGCATATCGCTCCTCTGCTTAAATCTCAGCATGCTAAAAAAAAATTCCACTTTAGATTTCAAAATAAAATACGGGGGGCAGTTTGGGTCAAAAAGGGTCCTATGGGCGAGCTATAGACTGGAACATTCCCGAGGAGTACGAGAGCAGCTGAGCTGGCTGGGAGTCAAAGGCTCTTATCCAGGAATTTGGAACAGCTGCGGGAAAGTGGATTACAGCTCAGTGCCTGGCCGTGAAGAACGGGACCACAGCACAGCTCACAACAATGGAGGAACGGCAGAGCGGAATCTGCAAGGCCACCAGGAGAAATGGCTGCTCAGCAGCTGCTGTGCTTAGAAACACAGAGCGAGCCATAAATGAGTCAGCGGGAGTCACCTGTGAGCAAGGGGCGAGTCACAATGAAGGCACGCATTCCCGTCCAATGACAACGGCACGACCGCCATAGGACTAAAACAATGAGAAGCAATCAGCGGGACGACTTTGAGAAGCGGTTTTATGGGCATAACAAGAAACGAAAAAACCACACTTCTGCATTTCAAAGGACTTTTGTCCCCGTACTCCCATGAATGAGCAATGCAAGAGTCACATAGCAGGGCTTCTGTCCTCTGGCTTCTGGTCCTGGTCTTGCTGTTCTAGTGCGGTCCCATGTGTTTCAGTTCCAAATGACCTCTGAACCTTCATTCCCATGACAAATCTGTCAGACACGAGCACGATATTCTGACCACAACAAGACCACAGCAGGACCTCGAGAATCAGAAGCTAAACTTAACACCTGAGAGTTCCAAGAGACCTTTGACTGCTCGCTGTTCTTACAGTGTGCAGATGAACTTTATTTGTGATCTAAGTCTTATGCAATCTCACATGCCTGCATGATTTGTCCTTGCACACCTCTGTCACGGCTTCCACAGCGTGCCACGTGAGCTTACAACTAGCACGCTCCTTAGCAAACAAAATCAATACGAGCAGAGGGTGCGCCAGCCGACAGGCCCACTCCTGCACTCTGGTGTTTAGGGCTGACGGACTGGGTTAATCACAGGCTCGAAACTGCTGGGACATTTTGCTGCACAAACAATGGTATTTAAACAGCCAAAGACAGGAGCCTGAACAAAGGCATTGAAGGTAAACACGGCTAGGGTAAACACCATTTTCTGTTTAAAGGAGGGACGGAAATTAAAAGCACAGCCAATTTCCCAGCGTTGTTTAGCTTCCGTCGGGTACACCAGATCAGGGACCGCGCTGATGCCCTTGAACGAAAATCATTTTCATAACGTATGAACTACCAATTTATTTGTGTTTGCTGGGGGAGGGCAAATTTACCTAGATTTTGTTTGGGGAACTGAAGCGTGTGAAGTCATTCTCATCATCTTTAACACAGGGGAGAGCATCATTCTACACACTAAAAGAACGAAAAAAATGGAAAAAATGTGACCTGGCCTTTCTGTACCTAACATTCTGTAAGCAGATTCTAATTTCCGCAGCTCTACTGCCGCTGCAAAAAAAGGAAAAATTAGCGCGGCGGTTTATGAAACTGCCACGTGAAAAATCGGCCAGCTGCTTAAGCTTCTTACCGTGTGACCGGGATCGCTTTGACACGCACCACTGGAGCCCGTAATAAATAGGCCTGGCTGTATCTTCTCCTGTTCGCTAAAACAATTCCTCATTAAATAGCCTATATGATGGGGGGGCACACTGAGGGGATGTTTCGTGTTTAACGCCCAATCTTGCCCCAGATGCACGGGGAGTTCGCATTGAAGATAAAGCGCCACCCCCTGGTTGCAAGTGGAATGCCGCTCTTTAACACCCAGAAAATCACCAGTCTCGAGCCTGAATCTCACCTGGGGCCTTTCTGATCTGCATGAGGGCTTTTAAGAGCTTACCGCCCTACTGTGGCACATATTAATTCCTGAAGAAAAGTGAGGCAGTCACAGGGTTTGGTCAAAAAAAGAAAAGAAAAAGGAGGTTCCAGGCCAATGCAGACTGGTGATTTAAACTGCTTCCTCCCTCTCTTCCCCCGACGGACCAGAGGCCGTTTCCAGGGCCTTAATGGCAGCCATGTAAGAGCATCCGCCAGGACCCGGTCGCGCTCCCTCTCACCGGCTCCTAATGGGCGCGGAGGGTGACGTCCGCCGGCCGCCGCCGTGAGGGCCACCACAGGCGCGCTGATGCCGCGCCGCATGGCGCGGCCTGCGGCGGAGTGCTCAAACGCCCTTCGCCGGCGCGCGACAGCACGGCCGGCTATCCCTCCGGCGGCGGGTATATAAAAAAATGATTAGGAGGCCATTGCGGACGGAGAGAGGTGTGTCTAAACGTGTCTGCGTTTCACAAACGGCCTCTGTCTAATGGCGGCGTTGATCTCCCCTCTTTACTCGTTTAAATCGAACCGTAAACGTGCGCATCACTCATAGGCAGGGAAACGCGCAAATGGATTTTTTCATTTCGTTCCCTCATTAAATTTGCGGCGGCTCCCAGCGCAGCATTAAACAGGATCGTCGTACACTGGTTCTCAGCATACGGCTGGACAGTGCAGTAATTTACATCACATAACCTGCTATTTAATCATAATCAGACTTCAAACAAATAATAAGCCTATACACTGTTCATAATTAACTGCGTCCCAGGAGCAAAGTAATGAGTTTCAAAGCACCTTCGGTTTCCACAGTTTGCAACCGCCTTGAATTACCGTTTAGCAGTTCCATCTGACACAACAACCAATACGCAGCCAGCAATCAAGTTAACCCTAGAACATGCCAAATTACTGACAGAACGGCGAAATTAATCAAAGCGAACCGAACGTATTACACACCCAATCGTTTGCTGCGGTCATATTTCCATTTGACATTAATGAGGAGGAGGAGCGCGTCTTTTCCCTCCAAAACAAATGGGGAAAACTTTATGCAAATTAATATCATTAATTGCGAGGATTACTCGATGATCTATTAGCAACGTGTGAAATAGGAACTAATTACCAGCTAAACGCTGCAAAACACTCACTTGCCACACAAACCATTGAAAATCTAACTGTGGCACATTAGGTTTCCCATTTAGCCAGTGGCATCTTTTTAAGCCAAATGATTACATGAAGCAATTAAAGAGCAGGTTTATTAGCATTGGCGCTTCGCGGGGCTGGGGAGGGAGGGAGGAAGGGGGGTTCAGCGGAAGTGTGGGATGGGTACGCAGCGACTCCAAGCCTGCTCCTTTCAGCTCCCTGCTCAAGGTTCAGGAGCAAAAATTAGCAACAGCCTGCCTCTGTCCCGGGGGAAGGTACATCTGTACTCTCTGGAGTGTGTGTGTGTGTGTGTGTGTGTGTGTGTGTGAGAGAGAGAGAGAGAGAGAGTGTGTGTGAGTGCGTGTGTGTGTGTGTGTGTGTGTGTGAGAGAGAGGGAGAGAGTGAGAGAGAGAGAGATTCAGACAGAGCAGCTAAAATGGAGGACAGAGATAGGGAGCAGGGGAGAGGGAGAAAGGGAGTGGAGAGAAGGGGGGAGGGAATAGCTGACGGTGGAGGTGAGATGGAAGGAAGAGACAGAGAGAGGGAGAAAGGGAAAATAAAGACTGCCCATTTCCTCTTTCACACTGGCTCTCCCTCGCTGCCTCCAATTATGAAGTCTGCACCGTGTGCTGAGGGGGCCTGACTGCTGGTCAGAGAGGCTGATCTGGTCTAAGGGTGAAATAAGATGAGCAGTAGGGCAGGATGGTGCTGCTGGGCAGTGCTGCAGGGTGGTGATGCAGGGCAGTGGGGCAGGGCGGTGGGGCAGGGCGGTGCTGCTGGGCAGTGCTGCAGGGTGGTGATGCAGGGCAGTGGGGCAGGGCGGTGGGGCAGGATGAGGAGGGTTCAGGAGTAGGGGCAGGTCGCTGGGCTGCTACAGGGTGGTGATGCAGGGCAGTGGGGCAGGGCGGTGGGGCAGGATGACGAGGGTTCAGGAGTCAAAGACCAGCACCAGCATGAGTACAGGCAGTGCCCACAGGTCTCTGTTCATTTTCAATATGCTGAATGGATCTCCATGAGACTAAATCCTACATGCAGGGGGCTGTGGGAATTAGAGTACAATAGGGAGGGCCTTAGGGTCATGGACGTAGATGGCAGGGGGTGGGGGCACAGTTTGCTACTCCTTGGATCGGTAGTGTGGATGGAGTAACACCACTCAAAGGAAATAACACCATGGCATTGGATGTGGAGGCCCGAGGTGAGGCAGGCATAGATGGGCAGAGAAAGGGGGAGTGGTTAGGGAGTAGACGGACAGGGAAATGGGCGTGGTTAGGGAGCAGACCTCTACGGTGTTACTCACAGGGAATGGTGCGCAGGTACAGGTTGTCCCGGATGATCTGCTGCAGTTTGTGGTCCAGGGAGCCCTTCTGGAACTGCAGGCTGAGGTAATGGCGCAGATCCGTGTTCAGCACCTTGCCTGCCGACAGAGGAGCACGCCGGGGTCACCACAGAGCTCCTTCAGCGGCACTCACACCGCGTTTACCCTGCCATAATCGCATTATCCTCTGTTTGCTTTAAATCTTTACCAAACTCCCCGCCGTTAAACCCACTGAGAGGGACACAGTAGCCAGTCCAGTCCGGCTGACTGAGCTTCACAAAGGCACAAATGACCATTTTCAGTCATGCATGCATCCACAGCAGATAACAAATCAGAATTCACAGCCAGCTCAGACTTTCAAAACAATCTGACCGCTTCTCTCATGGGAACCCGCCCCCTTTCTCAAATGTAGTGCAGCTTTGTAACTTTCAGCCCTTACTGAAGCTCACCAAGAATGATGCAAATCTAAGCTGTGCTAGGGTGTTAGACAGTAATGGGAGGTCACGCATCTCAGTGCATTGGAGTTTATGCTCTCCAGTGCATGCTGGGACAGAGGAGGACTGCTGCTCTTCTTGGACGTGTAGGTGAATGGGAAGGAGATGAGACAGAAATGCAGCCAAGATTCGCTTCTCTGCAGAAAACAATGCCCCACCGGACACCCCCGCGGCTGTTCTTATTTATCACACTGTGTTCTGTGTGGAAATGTAACCTGAGTGTGTGGTGTTTTGGGGGGGGGCATCACAGCACACCGCTGCCTCATAAAGCTGGAACATCAGCAGAACTTCAACTGCAAAGAGCTGGAAAAAAACCCCTAAAAAACAATTGCTGCATCACCTGTCAGAGGCATCACACAGAAATGAGAAACGATGTACAAGCTGCAATCTTCAGAGGCTGTTTCGCCGCCTTGCTGAGTAGAAAGACAGAGCGCGCGTCACAAAGGCCGCGCACCAGACGCGCACGCTTCGCTGAATCACGAGGAGGCCTAATGCCCGCAGCCAAAGTTTGGAAACTGCTTTTGGAAAAAGAGAGTTCATTTTTAAATTTTGTTTTTATTACGCTTCCGTTTTTGGCAACGCGCTCTGAGAGAGCGGATGCTGGCACTCTCAGCCGTACACGCAGACAGAGAGCACCCACCTCCGCAGCCACTTCTAATGAAATGAAAGCACGCTCTCATTTTGATCCATCCCCTGGCAGATGAAATTGGCTACAGACTGAGATGCGGATTAGATTGGTCCGAATGAATGGCTGGAATGCATACGAATCGCCACTGCCTAAAACTGCCCAGGACAGATCCCTGTCCGGATTTAACGTGCTCGTGTAGTGGAAATGGGGGTTACTGCAAAACCCCATCGCCAAGCCTACGGACGGACACCATGAGCCCTTTTCCTGAAAAGGGTTATGTAACCCCAGTCAGGGGACGGTTCGTCCAGGCAGGGGCGGCGAAGTGGCGCCTCGTTCTCCGAGCTCAGATGGCCGAGGCCCGCAGACGGCACAGAGGGCCCAATCTGTCGCCGGCTTGACACGCTTCCCAGAATTCCTCGCGTAGGTCCTCCTGGGAAATGGCGGCTAGGGCCCTGGCTGCGGGATCACCTTGCGTCCTCAGCGCCGGCGTGGCCGGGTTCGAGCAAGACGCATCTCTCTCTCGCCGTCGCCCACGGAGCTGTACGATTCACAGAGCGCTCATTAACAATCTGCACAAAGTGGGATCCAATCCAGCAACTGCTATCAGAATGATGTGTCGCAGCGTGACCTGTGTGACCTTTTACTGTCATAGCAAACAAGATTATCAATTTGAGCGTGCCCTTGTCCACCCCGTGACGTTCATTGCTTTTAGAAAATAATGTACAGCTTGCTCCAGCAGGCGAGGCTACGGCTGGACTTCGAACAGCCTGTGCTGCAGCAGCACTGGCAGTGTATGGCAGCTACACCATGCTGTGCTGCACTACACTACACGACAAGGGACTACAAATGAAAATTAGCTGCGTAGCTACATCAAGCATAGTGCATTAACACACAAGGAAGACTGCCAAGATCGCCAATATGCTGATTCCTGTGTGCTTTTCAGAAATTGAAATACATAAATAGGTCCCCATGAAGCTGGGGAAACGCGTGGCCATCTTGGTGCAGCTGTCCAGCCTAGGCTGAATCATAAACTGGCTGAATGGAGATACATTTGGAAAAGTAGGCACAGAGGAGAGCAAAGACTGGGTCCTGGGTCCAGTGTTAGATTTCATTCAGGCACATCACCAGGTACATTAGCTTCACCTTTATTTTACAAATTCAAATTCCCTTAAGTTCTGAGAGGTAGTAATTTAAAGGGCCAGCCAAAAAAGTGACTTATGGCAATAAATATACTATATGCATTAAAGCATACAAGATGGTGATTTTATCTATGGTTGAAAGATAGCATCTGTGCAGCTAGAACATACTGCACATAACATCACCATACAGTCTGAAAACAAACATGAAACAAAACTGCCACCTTAAAAAAATGTACACCAGCAATGAATGTCTGGTGTACAACTGACCATAGTTTACAGCACAGGTTCTTAAAAGTTTTAATAGTGTGACCCAAATTCAAAATAATTCTACTATTGGGACCCTAATTAGAAAATGAGTACTTTTCGGAGACCCGTCATATTCACATGCTAGCACAAACTAGTGGAGTACCAGGAACCACCTCATAAACTCCCACGACCCATAATGCCCTGACTGTCCCTGTCCCCCTGGCCTGCTCCCTGGTCCCATTCCCACGTTTAGGCTGAGCTGGGGAGGTCCCTGCTCCACTGGCTGCGCCTGCTCCAGCCCCCTGCCTGGGAATGCTGTCCCGGCCCCACTTACACGCACATCCTCTGGGGGAAGTTTCGGACGAGCTTAGCCAGACAATGCGCTACGCTAATTGTTATTTTGAACTTCGGGAACTCACACTGACTAACCCACCCCCACGCTTTCAAAACGCACCCACACACACAAGGAGTACAGTGCGCATCCGCTCATACCATCTCTCTCTGGCCCCTCCCCCTCGCCTCTTCAGTGAACAGTGCAGCCTTTGTGGCCTCCCTGTCAGGTAGCATTAGCGGGGTCTGTCATATGGCCGGGGGAGACGCACTGGCGTCCAGCGGCAGAGAAGGGCTCCATTGTGTCACCGCTCCGGTCGACAGAGGTGAGCGACACAACAGCCTCCATTGTTCCTCGTCATCCGTGAATTAGGGCCATCCTCATTTGAGGGGGGGGGGCTCATCCAGCCGTGAAAGCAAGCAAAAGTCTTCGGATGACGTAGCTCACTGTCTGACCATGCCTGCCCCCTCCCTTTCTCATCCCTCTCTCTCAACCCTCACTCTCTCATTCTCTCTTTCACTCCCCTCCTCCCCTCCCTTTCCCACGGAACACCAAGGGGGCATCTCTGAGATAACTGGGAATAACATTCCAATCAATCTGTCTCACACTCTCTCCGTCACATGCACTCTCTCCCTTTCTCTCTCCAACTCCCTTCTTCACTGTATCCTGCTACCCCCTCACACTCTTTCCCTATCAAGCTCTGCCACTTTTGGGTTCCTTGCCACTGTTATCGCGGTAAATTCCCTCAGGGGCTCGATTTCGGCTCAATAATGGAATCAGGAGAGGGGGGAGACAGGCACAGCGGGCCACCCCCCGGGAGCGAGGAGACGCGCGGCCCCGCTCCGTTAAATAAACACCTCGCCGCGACCCAGGAATCTACGCTAATTGCCGTCTGTTTCTGCAGCAAGCCAGGACGAGGGAGTGCAGAGCCGCCCAGCACATACAGCGCTGCAGAGTGAGCCTCAGAGCCCTGGAGCCAATCCGCAACAGCACAGCTAACAGCTCACCGCTACACGGCTGCACTGCACTTCTCCTGCAATCTAATGCCATTATCTCCCTTTATTCTGCAGGCACTGAGGCATCGACAGTGGAACCAATTTGATTGCGACTAGCTCCAGTGGTGTTTGCTTACCATGTTAAATGCACTTGTAAATGGCTTTGGCCAAAATTATCTGCCAAATAACTAAATTGCAGACTGTAATATATTGCCTATTACGAGTCAATGAAGGTGCAGCTGCCTCATGATATTATTACCATTAGCATTATTATTCTTTTCTACCTCATTCTCCTCTTCATTTATTTGGAACACACCCTTATTAAGGACAGCCTGCTCTGTGTTATCATATAAATGTCCCCGCTATCCCCTTCCCCGCCCTCGTCCTGTTCCAGCGGCCGGCGGCGAGCCGCTAATGAAGCGCTTCGGCGCGGCCTCTCCGCAGGGCCCTCCGCTCCCCTCATTAACGGCGCTGCGGCGGCCATAAATCACCCTCCTGTTTCCGCGCTCTCGCTACGGCGCGAGGAGGCGCCGGCGGGATCCTCGGGCCTCCTCGAGTCCCCTCGAAAGCCTCGCCAGGGCCCCGCCGCGGGCCAGCGCAGGGGCCGGCTTCGCGGACAGCTGTGCCGTACCGCCCCCGATCTCGCTGGCGCTGCGTTCAGGACTGGGATGGGGGGGGGGGGGGGGCAATGTAATTACAGCGGCGCTATCGGCGTGAAGTCAATTAGGCGGCGTGGAGGAGGGAAGGGACGATAGCGATCGCCGCAGATGGCTCCGTGCCGAAAATGCTAAGGAACGGGTCCCCGTCCCGCCCGCCGCCCGTTAAGAGAACCGCCTGCTGTATGAAGGCAATCTGCGGCCCCGCGTCTGCGGGCCTACGGGCGCCCAGTGCGCCCCTCGGATGAGGCCTGGCTCTCCCGACGAGCCAGCGAACGGCGGGAAACGTCCTCTCCGCCCGTTTAGCCGTGATGATGAATGTGCATTCCGTGCGCCCTCCGAGCCTGTCAGCCCAGATGTGTATTGATTCTAGCTTTCACGCACGGCCTTCCTCGTGGATGCTGCCGTACTTAATATCATTTTCAGAGCGAGCGATGGTACAAATCTACCTCAGGCTGTGATGTTCATACAAGAAGGACAGAGCAGGATGCGCACGGGGGCAGAGAACAGATCGTCTTACGCATGTTTTTCCCACGGTGTGCCGGTGGGCATTTGCTAACTATACAGGATGCTACGAGATTTAAATGGCATTGGGAATCATACCATCGTGGCACAGACGGTGGCTCTTCTGGGCCCCATTTTGTTTCACTCCATTAGCCTGCCTACTGTGACAGGTTCCACACCTTTGTCCATGTTGGCTCCGATTCTTCAGCTTGGATCTCTGAGTAAAGTGACCTCTCACCAGGCGAATGTTGTGCCTGTTGTTCACATTAAGGGTACTAAGCTTGTGTTTATTTTGGCAGGCGGGTGTTGTTTTGAAAGGGCAGGGGCCTGATACAGTTTGGTACTGAGACCTCAACAGTCAGAGGTGCGCCATTAGCCGGGCAAATCGTATGGAGGAAATGGGTTAGCCGTTCCGCCAGCACTTGCTGTTCTCGTCGTCACACGTCCTGTCTGCAGGTCAGTTCGGGAGGGATGGCGTCTCGTGCGGAGATCAGGAAAAAGAGTCCACGCATCACGCCGGCGCGAGTCAGCGTTGTGCCCGTCCGCCTCCTCGCCAGGGCACCCATATCCAAGCGAAAGAGAAGCTCTGGAAACCATCCGGCGGAGCAAAGCATGCTGGGAGGTGCTAGGCCTGACCAGAACCAAGGCTGGCTCTCTCACCCAAGCCCCAGAACTAGCATCTAGGTCTCCACGCTGTAGTTAAGGTCAGATCACAACCGTAACCCCTCAGCGAGAGTGCGGGAGCATAAAATACAAAGGCATGCGGAAGGTGAAGGAGAGGAGGAATCTTCTGGAAGGGCTCCGTGTGTGAAGCTCCTCTACCTGAGTTCAGCCTGTCGTCTCTCACACTGCGCCGCTAATGAGAAGATAAGAAGAGGCCTGTCCTTTGCTATGCGTTTCAGCGAAGCATTCACCCCTTTTAAAAGGAAATCTCAACCGTTCCCCAGTCATCCTCCACACTGTACAGCTGATGAGGGAGGAGCGAAGATCAAAGCAGAAGCTGCCTGTCGTCCGCTGGCTGGAATGTGCCTTTTATGTTTGGGGCGGTCACCGAACAAGGGCACTATTTTTACATCCCAAGTACACAGTATCAATAGTGAATGGGAAGGGGGGGCGGGGCTGTCAATAGAGGCCAGGAAGAATAGCAATGCGAAGGGAGGGGTTGAGAGAGAGAGAGCGAGAGAGTGAGAACTAGGGTGTGTTCTGGGTAAAGTGTGGGAGCCTTTATCTCAGCCCACTCCTTCCCACGGTAGACACTAAAACACCGCGTCAAGTGTCAAGGGAAAGCAACCAGACAGCACTATGGAATATTAACCCGCTTATGGACATAAATGTAAATATGCCTACAGTACAATTACAATGGACTCAACCTTTTCAGACTCGAGGACTGGAAGACAGTTTTCATATGGGAGGTGAACAGAATGAGAGAATGGAGAGAATCCTTGAAAAATAACAGAGAAAAGGACAAAACGACTGGGCCAGTAGACCGCTTTGATTAGCCAAGTAAGAAAAAATCATTAAGATATGTCCCTTTTACATGTAAATCAGGTCCGAATGGCTTCGTTGCAAACACTCTCCATAGAAAGAAACTCTTAGCTGCAGCACTTCGGTTTTGCATCTGAAAACATCCCTCCTCAGTGACTTTGACAGGAACTGCAGTGTCACTCACTAGCAATTGGAAAGTGTCATGTCTGGATGGGCCTGCGTAAAAGGGAAGCTGTGTCTTGGCAGAACGGGCCATGCACACTCACTCCATTATTAAAAGGGTCAGATCCAGAAATGTGGCAAGCAGAATACAAGGAGCACGGCGAGGAGAAGCAGATGAGGAAGGACACAGGCTAGGGCCTGAACTCTGGTCTCCAGCAGCCGGAAACGCTCCCTGTTTCAGCCAGCAAAGGAACGGCTAAGGGCAGATCAGTCGAGTACAGAACTGCACCACCTGCCGAGCCACTGGATCAGGGGAGTAGCCAGGAATACTGGGCACCCGGAAAGAATAAAGCACCGGGCTCCTTAGTGGGTGCAAAGCATGTTGCTAAAAATTTGTACCCTTGTCCCCCATCTCCCCAACCCCCGGCATTGGCCCCCTAGAATTATTACCACCTTTCTCCAAACTTACGACCAGCGCTGCACTGGATTCCCAAAGCTCAAATTTACACGCCCTGGGAATGGCTCTTCAGCCCTGGAGAAGGACCCATAAACCCAGTTAAAGTGCAGTTAACCGAAACTATCACTTTGCCTTAGTGCTGCACGATGAGATGGGCAAGGACGGCGAAGGGCACAGAGAGCAAAATTATTCATGGGCCGATGCTTCCATTTGCAAAGCAAATATGTGCAACACACCAAGTATGAAATACTGAAAAGACCATTACCTAACTGTTGAAAAAGAGAAAAATCTCATTTGTACACACTACACATAAAATTTCCCAAGTGCCACACGGGTAAAATATGATTTGTAAACACTCAAAACAGACAAGAGCTGCTAAAGTAAAATATTTGGAGTATAAAGATGATTTGTGCCAGTTTTATTTTTTGTTATGCATGTTTGTTCCTGCAGCTTTAAGCAGTCCAGTGAAAGCACGCAGCACTGTAGGAAACACCAAGCTTCCCTTCCCGCACAGTGAAATTCCCATAACGCCCCTGTGTTGCTGAGGTCAGGGGTGGACGTTCAGGAGCCTGTAGCTCGGGCCCACGGGGGGCCACAGCTGTTCTGTCCCTGGTGTCTGTTGCTCTGGCCTTGTGCATTATGGGCCACGGGGCCGCATTGCTCACAGCGGCCTTCGGAAATGCCAGGGCGCGCCCCGACGCCCCCGCTTTGTTGCCGAGCGAGCGTTTCCTGGGCTCCCGCAGGCAGCTGTGCGAACAGCCCCACGCAATATTCTCCCCAGAATCCCACTGACAGTCCCAGGTTTACCCTCCTGGGGTGCGAGTTTCGCACTGTGGAAGAAGCGAGGTGAGGGACAGACGGATGAGCAATGACATCCCCACTCTGGAGTCGTCTGTGTCCCCTCCCATTTCCACCACATTGATGGGAGAGTAAAGTTAGCTTACCCTTTTCACTTTGCTGCACCTTCTGCCAAGCAGAAGAAAAGGCTCTAAAATAATTCTATTTCAATTTCCCCCCAACATACATACCGTGATAGGTCTATGGTAGCTATGTTAGAGATATATACCTCATTACAATCCACCTGGGCAGGATTGGTTTCAGGGCAGCAAACGTATCCTCCTACTACACAGTGAAGGGGGGGGGGGGCTTCAGGAACTCCTCTCATTGGCTCTTAGGAGACAGCAGTGCACGGTAGCTCCGCCCATTACGGGGTTCACAAAGCACTATTAGCCCACTGCTAGTTGAGACCTTCACAGTTTGAGTGATGAGATTTCTCCCCTTTATGATTAAACGTGCGCGTCTGTTAATCGAACGCCCCGATTTGAGCTTTTAGCAGGAGGGAGCAGTCGGTTGGACAGACATTGCTCAGTTTTGGGACGGTGCTCTTGTGTTCACTCTGAGTTATTTTCTTCATTTTCTGTTTTGTTTTTTTTCTTCCTGAAAACTGAGCCATGGGAGCAGGAGCAGCCAGCCGAGTACAATGGCCACTCTGTAACCAGGACCCACCAAGGAGACTAATAAAGCATTTTTAAACGAGATGTTTACAATTATAAACATCTGCTTGGTGCGGAGGGGATTCCCTGTCAGCCACGGTCTGAGAATGGTCAATATTCACAATATTGGTCTGGATGACTTCAGCAAAGCTAAGAGTGGAGAACGGAGGGGGGGAGCACTGTTCTTTTGCGGGTTGATGTTTGGAGAGAGAATTTCTCCTCCCCCAACTGTACAGCAGGGCCTCGGAGCAGGATGCTGGTGAGAGTGTTGCTGTTGTGCAATAACATGAATAATTGAAGACCGGGCCTGAAACAGAATACGAGCGCCGTCCCGTTTGCACGCGCGAGCGCAAGTCTGTGCTCTCCCCGAGGGAGACCCCACAGCGTGACCCCTTAACCTCCCAAACAAGCGTTCTGATGCCCGTCCCCTCCTTACCAATCAATACGGCCCCCGCAGGAGCGCAGGGCTGTCTGAAACCAGTGTTCCAGCGCACTCCAAATTCACAGCATGACTGCTCCTAGCAGCAAATACATGTACTACGGAGCGGTCCTGATTGACGGCTAGCTCCAAACGAGTGTGGTGCAATGCCAGTCACACCACTTGTAGCTACATTCAAACAGTATTCCTGAAAGTAAGCTCAACACAGCAGCAACCTATTTGAAGTCACATGTGTATTTCCCATAAGGTCAGAGTAGCGTACAACCGAACGGCCGAGGCCAGGAAATAACCGACGGATGGATGTCAATCCACGAAAGTCATTAACGAGCAGCCGACGGCCCAAAAGCCTGCGTGATAATGGGGATTAACGGACCCACCTTAACCCCCTTCTGAAGCGCAGCCGAAAGCTGGCAGGGCTCACCGGCACCGCCTGTCGCTGAACAGCACCGCGCAAAACCCTCCATCTGCCCGGCCCGCTTCCACTCTGCAACCGCTCTCACAGGGAGGCGAGCAGCGCGCGGACTGCGTTTGGTTTGTAGCTTAGCGGACTCTTAAAGTGACACAGAGAGAACAAAGAACCAAAATTACTCTGTTTAATTAATCTGGAGACAATTTCCCTGGGAACGGAAAGTAGTCGTGGTAGAGGAAGTGAGGCAGGTGTAAGGATGGACTGCGCCGTGTCTGGACGCTTAGCCTCAACTTGAACCACAGAATACGCACGCGAGCCACAATTACAATCGGCGCAGCTTTAAGACTGACGCATCAGCTGTTTGCTCGACAGTGTGACGCGGTTACGCTCTGGATGGAAAGAGAGCGCCGCATGCGGTATGTAATAAGGAGCCCGGGGTTCCCGAGCGCACGAGCACGCGGACATCCACACACGGGCGCCCAAGGGCTCGGGCGGGGGCCTCGGACATCCCGGTTATTTCCGAGGTTATTAAAAACCCCGAGGGGCGATCACGCGACATAACGAGGGTGAAGCAGCGCTGGCCGGGCGGGCCGGCGGCCGGGCGGATAATTCGGCTTTTAAGAGACGTCGCTCCGCAGATACGCAAATAACTCCGGGATTTTGCGGAGGAGTGAGTCAGCGAGGAGAAGGGAGCCGCATTGTTGACTCTGTCACGGCGGGGGCGAGGGGGGCAGCGCTGAGGCTGCTTCACGCTGGGGACTCCCAGGTCAGCACCCCCCTCTCTCCTCTGCAGTCAAAAGCAAATAACAGTGGAGATTCACCCTTTAAACTCCCCCTTTCCCCCAAAAAAATAAATGCATAAATGAAAAAAGAAACCAACACAGAAAAACATGACCGAGGGCAACAGATTGGAAATATGCACACAGCAGAAAACACCAACTCAGATCCTCCCAGAAGCCAACGATTAGTGTGCATTTTCAACTCAGCGCTAATATACAAACTAAATGCTAATGCAAGGACCCAACGCTAACATATACTGTACACACTACTAGAGAACCTGAAGATGCTGCCAAGCCCAGAGAGAGACCGTGAGATGCAAGCCTCTGCAAATACGCTGGAGCCCCCACCCCCCCAATTCACTCAGCCAATTACAGAACGGAATTTAAATTCAGTTCATGAATCAGAAAAATCCCCACATAACAGGAGGATGAATTTTTCTAATTTGTGAATTGAATTTCAATTAGTTACTGGCACCGAATCAGTTGAAATGGAATCGAACTCAACCCATCAGCTTACTCTACCAAAAGACTGAGCTGGCAGCTCTTCAGCCTGCGATGCTCTTGCCTTTGCGAGTTGCTCACTTCCTCATTGAGCGCTAAAAATACCCTGTTGTGTGTCTGCTGGATTAATGCGTTATGCTGTGTTCCGGTCTGGTTTACCATGAACCCCTCTGGGTAATTCTCAGCATGCTGGGGGTCCTGTTAAATATTGGATGGTATTTGAGTTAAGTCCTGCTCGCACTCCACTGCTGAATATGTATACTGGGATGGAAAAGATTAGGGGGGTGGGCAAGGGGGAGGACAAGAGAGGAAGGAGGAGGCAGAAGCTTTCCAGGTGCCAGAAAAAATGTCCAGTGGGACACTTCTGTAGGGACTTTAGCCAGGATATCGGTTAATTGCACAGTTAAGGTATGAAAGATGTAGGCTATAATGAGTCACAGTGTATAAAAGATGCATAAAATGTGTCATAATAGTGAAGTCATGCAAATCACTTTGGATAAAGGACACTTGCCAGGCATGAAATGCTTGTGAAATGGGAAAAATGAGTGTTTTGCATCAAAACTGCATGATCCACAACAGGCCTGCTCACGCATGCATGCTGGCATACTGCCGGTCGCTAGGCTAACAGACCTGTCCTCGCCCTCCCACCTGTTCATGTCATTTATTCATGCGCAGGGTCGGGGAGGAGGGGAAACCACCTGAAATTTGGGAGATACCTGCGGCGCGGAAAGCAATTTATTTCAACTTAGCAGGCACAACGGAAAACAATGAGGACGTCTGTCAAAACAAGCAAACAGCAGTGAGAATTAAAGAGCGTTTTCTCAGGAAGCTACGCGCGCTAATGCGCTACACGGTTTCCTTCAGGTTTGCTCAAAAGAAAAGCGGAGATGGCATTAATATTGCAAAATAGCAGCATGGAGAAAGACGGCTACGAGCTGCGTCGTAGCTTTGAAGGCTTGATTAGTAGGCAGTGGGAGTGGATGCACTGATGGCGGGGGGTGGGGGGGGAAGAAATGGCAGGTGCAGTGTCCATCTTTATCTCCTCAAGGTTGTGTGTGTATCCTCTGCAGCATCTATTCCTCATGGGCCATAAATAAATCCTGCCCCCCCCCACCCCCCAAACCCCCCCAACCCCAACCCCCACCCCAGGCCCTCGCCCACTGCACCGGAGTGACCAATCTCCCATCATGCCCCCTGTATGGGCCGCACGCTCCTGATACGGGCTCAGCCTTATCTCTGACAGACGCCTGTTGAAGTCCTCTGAGGATGGGGGGGAGGGGAGGTTAGAGATTTCTACCATGGAGACAGAGTCAAATGTTTGGATAATCTGATGCCTGCAGCACGCAGGAGGCCGGCCTCCCTGCTGGCAGATCGCTTTGAGCGCAAGGGGGGAGAAGCGAAGGAGGGGGAAAAAAGCAAGGTGAAGAAAATCAATTAAGCTTAATTATAGTGCGCAGATTTTTTTATTTACGCTCAGCAATATCCAAGGGGAGAGAATGTGAGGTTTCGGGACACAATAATACATTTAATTAAGTGTGAGCGAACTGCGGCGAAATTCATACCGCTCTACGAGATAATCCTCTTTCCTGAGATATTTGAAAACAGGATTAGCGCTGGAAGACGGTCTGAGGGATTGGGCTGCGTGCGGGAGAGGAGAAGCACCCGCGCTTTCCTGGAGGAGACGGGAGGCTGTGGGTCTCCATTCTCACAGCAACCCATAGGAGTGGGAGGGGAGGGGGCTTTCCGTCTCCGGCTTCACAAGCACAGCACTCCGCTGCATTATTGAAACAGCCCACAAAGACGCGGTGATGACTTTGCCAAATGTGTAAGCCGATAAATGTATCATAAGAAAGGTGGCATCGCAGCCTTGCACAATTGGGTTTGCGTCATCCAATGGATATATGGGCAGGATTCAGTCATGGGGATAGCAGGGTTCAATGCTCTAGCGAGCCCTGTTGGCTGTCCGGGCGCCCTCTGCATGTGCGTATGATTGGGTCTCCTCCACCCCTATCCTGTGCATGCGCGGCTCATGGCAGCAGTGTGAAAAAGAAGCAGCTGGCTGGTACTGCGTTTTGGAGAATTGCGAGTTGTCTTCACTCTCCTGAGCCAGGTGCAGGGGGCGAACATTAGCATGCTTGTACATACAGCAATTCACAAACTGAGCACTCAAAATTCAGATGAGTTGGAAAATTTTTGTTTTTTAATAAAAAATAAAAATGAAAATGCACTACATCGCCGAAAGTATGTGGGCTCTTGACAACATTTCATCCAAAATTATGGGCATTGATACACAGTTGGTCCACACTTTGCTACTATAACGACCTCCACTCTTCTGGAAAGACTTTATACTAGATGTTGAAGCATTGCTGCTGGGATTTGCTTCCATTCAGCCAGAAGATCAGATTGGGCGATTAGGCCTGGCTCGCAGTTGACTTTCCAACTGATCCCAAAGGTGCTGGATGGGGTTAAGGTCAGGGCTCTGTGTAGGCCAATCAAGTATGCCGTAACATTAAGATTTGCCTTCATTTGAACTAAGAGGCCTAGCCCAAACAAAAAATAAGCTCCAGACCAAGGGGTTTCCAGATACTTTCGGTCATGTAGCGTATGTGTAGAAAAACACATACATAAGAAATAGAAATAAACACACGCACACATGCATGCACACAAACACACACATACACCACTCACACACACTCACACAGACATGCAAGTATTGGTGCCCACAAAGACAACAATGATTTATAAGGCTGGGATAAGCAAGACCCACTGGATTTGTCAGCAACATGCCTCCACTTCCTCTCCGATTCGCCTAACTATTCATCTCAATCTCCCTCCTCCCTCTTCGTCTTTCGCTTCTCTACGCCCCCAGTCCCTCACACCGGCCCCCGCCCCCGCCCTCCCTCACCTTGTTAAATTCGGCCCTGTCCGTCTGCAGTGGCACACGGGGAAACACGTGAGCAGGGGGGAGCTTGGGAGTTGTGGTCCTGAGGCGCGCTGGGCCCTCCCTCCCGCAGATGCACACGCTCGCTCTGGTGCACTTCCTGCTGCTGGGAGTGGGCGGGGCTCCGGCGCTGGGGGGCCGAGGAGCCGCGGAGCAGCCGGTCGGCAGAGCTCCCTCCGCAGCCACGCTCCGCGGATGAAAAGATGCTTTCTTTCACACTGTGGGAGGGAGGGGTGGGGGGCTGGAGCCATCCTCAGCATGAAAGGCAGACCGGATTGGGAGGGGGAAGTGGGGGGGGGTGTGAGGTCAGCGCTTTACCTGCAGCTACACTTCTGTTCTTGTTCCTGCTTCTCTCTCTTTCCTTTCAGCCAGAAATGAGATGGTAAATCCAGGGGCAGACACTCCCTGCTTGTTCTTGGGTTGGGGGGTTGGGGGGTTGGGGGGGGGTGGTTAGTCATCAAAAATCATCTAAAGCTCAGACGCTGAAAAAATACTTCTTTCAGAAACCAGGAAATAAAAGACAAGCGGTGCAGGCCAACAGCTGTCTGAAGCTGGCTGACTGCTGGATGAGGGAAAATTCTAAACCGGTGTTTAAATCCTCCCAGTACGCACCGCCCAGGCTGATGGAGCCAGTCGTCTCCTTTTATTAGAAAAATAAGAATCGACCAGCGCCGCCAGCCCACGATCACTCTCTTCCAGCGCCAAACTAAGCGCAGGTGGGATCGTCTGATTGGCTTCGTTTTGAAGCCGTGTGCGATGTTAGTTACACTCGCTGATAATCAGACATCACAGATGCAAAGCTTTCAGCCTTGCATAATGGGTGCGTGCAGGTTTTTTTTTTCCTCGTGCGGGGTCCTGATGTTTTACTGAGAAGAGATGCTCCCAGAATGCATCTGGTCCTGAGAGGCTAATTGCGTTGGCCGGGGAGAGCCCGGCTCTGACAGCTGCCCCTTCAGAGGGACCCCCTCGTCAATTTGCAAGGCTTCACAAAATGAAGTGTGGGAGAGAGAGCAGAGAGCCACAGTACACCTCTTTCCTGGAGATAAATGCAATCTGTCAGGAACAAACCCCCTGCAACTATTCTGTACTGACAATGGCTCTCTGCAGTCGAGGAGAGAGAAATGAAGGTGAAGTCTTGGCGCGTCCTTTTTCTTTTCCTTGCTATTCTATGGGCGTAATAGTTCACAATAACAAATTGAAGGCAAAAATCAGGAGGCGAGTGACATGTCCTGTGTCCATCTTCTGTGAAAGCGGTAGCTTGAGGGGCAGTGCATGTCCATGCTTGAGATGGCCGCTGGTTTCCGGAAGCTTCCATGTTCTCTAATTCACAGCCCCCATACTTCACCGGCACCAGCTTCACTACCGTGTCTTGCGTGGGGGCACCCAGACTTACCAGCAAAGTCTGAGTCTCTGCGTTGAAGGCAAATGGCAGAGAAAGTGTTTGCTGACCCCCCCCCCTCCCCCCAGGGAGCAAACGGGGCTAAACGTCTCGAGGAAGCCAGCAGAGCTTTATCCGTCACTCTGTCAGAAGCAGGAATTTCATGGTTTTGTCCTCGCCCACGTCAAACGCAGGACTTCGCTCTCTGTGTGCCACACCTGCTGGCTAACAAGCACTGTGGGTGAGGGGTGATGTCACCAGTAAGATCAGCTGTAGGTACACCAGCACATCCCCATCCTCATCCCCATTCTCACCCCACAACTCCACACAAGCCCCGCCCCCAGCATGACAGAAAACACACGCGGCTCGCTGATCTCCATGTGAATTATTACCATGGCGACATTCGCGTGGTGTTTACCACATGTGAATGGTGACAAGGAAACACTCTAGCCCAGTGCTCTTCAAAGGCAGGGCAGGGAAAGCAAGGGAAGGCATTGGGCCCAAAGTAAGATTATGAAAATAGATCCTCAATTAGCCCATTTCCGCTTCCCTGAGCCGGTGCCATTATGCCCCGTGTACATATACTGTACCAAATGCGTCACTGTTTGATGATGCACCTGAGGTCCACGCTCTTTTCGCCCGATTACTACCGCATTACGATTCACTACCTGCAGGCATTAATAATGCAGGGCTTTTGAAGAGGAGTGTGGAGGGGGCGGGGGGGGGGTGTTCATACCAAAACAGAACATTCACAGAAACATAGTAAAACAGCTCCATTCCTCCATCTTCAGTACAGCAGCTGCCTCATTTCCAAAAACCTCTCTGCAAAGAGTTCCGTTAAATGGCTGCTTTATTCATTCACGGAGCCTGACGGCTCGACGTCTTCTTTTTCCTGACGTATTCCTTTGAGGAGCGTGCCAGCGCGTCATATATTATGCGAATGATTTATTAAATAAATTTAAGAAGCGGGCAGCTTTCTTGCTAATAAGCACCCCACAACCACATCCCTGCGCTGCAACGTTCTATAAATAAACTACTTGAA
Organism: Anguilla rostrata; assembly: GCF_018555375.3. Lineage (NCBI taxonomy): Eukaryota > Metazoa > Chordata > Actinopteri > Anguilliformes > Anguillidae > Anguilla > Anguilla rostrata. The sequence goes on along the minus strand of NC_057943.1, from coordinate 22,833,419 downwards.
TTATCTCCCCTGCGCGGGCTTGGAAATAAACACTGCACACATCAGGCCCATTGTGAGTCTGCACACAACCGCTAACGCATACATAACGCTAACGGAAACGCAGCTGTAGCCCATAACAACGCCACGGCACTGTCACATGGATACGAAAACCGAGGAAAACAAACGCTGCGAGAACATTATAGATCTGCGGGGAGGGCGGAGAGAACAGGAACGCTGCCTTTATCCCCTTCAAAAAAAAAACACTTCAGCTGAAGGTCTCTTAAGGGAGAGAAAGAGTGAGAGGACAAGAGAGAGAGCAAGAGAGTGAGAGAGAGAGCAAGAGGGAGAGACAGAGCGAGAGAGAGAGAGAGCAAGAGAGCAAGAGAGACAGGGCAAGGAAGAGCGAACGAGAGAGAGAGAAAGTCAGACAGAGAGCAAGGCAGAGAGCTCTGGAAATACAGTCTCTGTAGACCCAACTGGAGTACAGGAGTCACATCTGGTTTTATGCGATATTCCACAGTTGGACCAGGGTTTCATAAACAAGTGGGGCTCTCGCTCACCTTTTACGACAGCCCAAGCCAATAAAGCGCATTCTCCAGGGCCACTCGCCCACCTCATCAAGCCCTCAGATTTATAGATGGAGGGGAGCGAGATGGGCGAGGGCCAGTTTTGAAAGACACTAGAGCTGAATCTCAAACGGCTGCAGTGGCCTAAATTGCCCTCTTCAGAGCCACGCGAAACTCAATAAAGCCAGTGGGCCGTGATTGGGTCCAGCTGCTTCCGTTGGCCACTGGCGCTCCAGGCAAGATGCTTCACAACAGACAGCGGCATAAACACAGAGCGGGATTTATGACGATTCGATAAATAAAATCCCAGCGTGTTCGCGCGTCTCCTGTATGGCTTGTGTTCAGGTTACACCAGGCGGTTCAGTGATTCAGTGACCCTGACATCACAACAAAAAGGCCAAATGTTCCCACTATCAGTGCTGGTTCCACACAGAGAGACACTGCTGAAGGAGAAAAACTGGGAAACAGCATGTTTTACACATATTTCTAAACTTTTTCTAAAACCATCATGAGAGGCATGCAACCAGCAGATATCACAGGGCTTTCAGTGATTGGCATTCTGTGCAGAGATGCATGTGATGAACGGCAGGCGCACCGCACGCAGTAAGGAGACGACCAGCCACACAGAAACACACAGGCTCTGTAGAGAACACGGTTAGCCGACTGTGTAACCGAGCAACAGCGCCCTCTCAGCCTCCCGACATCCCAACCTCGGCCCCTGCCAACTTGCAGCGAGCAAACAGGCATCAAGATTAGCATCCAGATGCCCTCTCCACACTTTGGGCCTGACAAGAGACCATCTGGGGGATGAGAAACGGAGAGCAAGGGAAGGCTGAGGCGAAATGATGGAGGGAGAAGAGAACACGGGTCTTTAGCCGTGAGGTATGAGGGCACAGAGGAGACCGCTCACCTATCACCCAGTACGCCGTGCATGGTCGTACCCAAAGTAGCTAAGCTCCGTGGTCCTCTGTTACTGGCACTCAGGGCTCCCTTGTAATGCCACCAAATATGGATATTATTTACATTTACATTTTGTTTGCTTTCATAAACCCAGAGACAGAGTACAGAGGAGGGAAAACGCCTCAGGTCATCGGATGACACGAAGCCGTGAAGCATCAATACTGATACCGAAGCCTTACCCGTGAAAGGCAGCTTAAAGTTCAGACAGAAGTTGTTCAGAACGATCACATCAATTAGGGGTTACCGCCGCCGTCGGTGCCGTGTCCAAGGTGACCGATTAATCACATGTCTTACACGAGGACAGAGGCAAGCCTTGGGCTGGGCAACTGAAATGAGGCCTAAAATGAAGAAAGATGCTTTAGATTTACTGATGCAGTCAGTAATGCAGGCAACCGCAGCCAGCAAGATCCAGAGTGGACAGCAGTGGCTGGAAAAGCCACGCCAGTCATTAAAGGAGGCCTCTACCTGGGCTCTGGCTCTGCAGCACACCTGGCTCTCTCAGCTTGTTTTTCACTGGCCCGGTGATGGACACCATAAGAGATTGCATAGAGGATACGTACAGCTCCAGTGCACATGCATCTCCTATCTGTCACCGCTGCTAAAAGCATTTGTTGGTTTTTTTTGTGCTTGGTTCCTTATCAGCCCTGTTCCTTCTGAATGTTTGACGGTACGGGCATGAGAGGATCGAATTTGGACACGAATCTGATGAGTTTACGGGCCAGGGAAATGTTCCTTCCCGACACAAATCCAGTACAAAGTTGGACCCCGAAGAGTAAAAGAAGCTGACGGCGGCTGTTTCTCCAGGGTGACTGAGCGCTGCGGAGAGCCCCGCTGGCCCTCGGCCTCGGTTGCGCTGAGAGCTGTTCGTCTGTGGCGACGTGACAAATTTCGAGCCGTCGGAGGGGACGCTCCAGCCAGCTCTCCGCCCTGTCCTTCAAGGCCGTCTCTAGGGCTCCGGCTGCCCGGGCGCTGGCGCTAGCGTGCCAGGCGGGATGGAACAGTGCCCTGCGACAGGAAATGGATGCACTGCGGCAGATCCCCAATCATCGGCCTCCAGCCGTAAGCGTCCGGTCGGAGAGCTTAGACCTCTTGCCAGTCTCTGAAGAGGGAAGATCAACACGCCCCCCCCCCCGCCCCCAGCTCCACACTACGCCTGCCCTGGAAGGTTATTTTTTTTGGCCGGGCTCTTCCACGCCCTCGTAGGCCTTCAGCCACAATCTGGGTAGAGGGGACCGTGTGCGGGGTCACGACTGAGTCACACACAAAAAGGACCAGCCTAAATGCTGTCTGCCAACGGTGTTTACATCATCGCCAATCACAACACCACAAGTTAAAGTTTTAAAGGAAACTCCCATTGAGCTGGTCGAGAATAAATGAAGCTCTCACAGCGGTTCTGTGCTTTTTCATGTTCATGTGGGATATACTTGATATGTGAAGAATAGAGATGCCATCACTTTGCAGTGTGTTTTACTGGCAAAAATAAATGATGAAATATGGCCCCTATTCAGTTTTCAATACAATAAACTACTCCAAAACATCACGGTAAATGGAATGTTACATGCATAATTGTTAAATGCAATAAATGTTTGCGTATGATTATGTATTTTTAAACTTAAGAACAGTGGTTCTTACCTAAAACGTGGTGTTCATATCCAACGGCAAGTGGTGGTGGGCCCACATGGGAAAAAAAAAAGAAAAAGAAAAAAATTAGCCAGTTTACCACGGCTATCATGAACACCACAGTACAAACATCATGACTTTTCAGTCACACACATTACGCATTAGTGCTAATTCACGAATAACAATCAATTAATATGGTACAAGCACCTGTCAACATGACCGCTGTGCATTTCAAGGAATTACAAAGGACCGAGTTCCGCAACTCTGGCTAAGGGATACTATTTTTAGCGCCCGTGCTGAGAGAGAGACCTGCGCATTGGCTTCACCACGGGATGGCTTGTCAAGCGTAAATGCTGAATTGCTTCTGTTGTGTAATGATTATTATTGATTTAGTGAAAGTGACAAGAGCCCACACAACGGCTGCAGCTGTACTGGGGACAAAACACTTCACCAACTGCTCCTGTTGTCCTGTAGGCTGCAGGCAAAATCATTATAATCTGTGTAGCACTTAGGCACCATTGTGCTGAGGATCCTGGGAAGGCGTACCCAGATAAAGCACAGGCACCCTTTGCAGGGCTAGTGCAAAAGGGCTGTGCCGCTCAGCTAGGGAGCCACATGGTAACAATATATGGTGGCTAACCACGCACATTTCAGAAGATCCAAATGTTGCACCAAGAAAAAAATAGCCTATGCGCATGTGTGTATATGTTGAAATTTAATTAATGAATTTAAATTGCCACAATGTTCTATGAGGAATGCATAATGAATGAATTGCATTTCAATGAATTTCCTGAACTGACTGAATTGAAATGAATCTGACCCCAATCTTGGTTTGTATGTGTGTGTGTGTGTGTGTGTGTGTCTGTGTGCGTGTGTGTGTGGGTGTGCGTGCGTGTGTGTGAGTGTGCGCATGGGTGTGTGCATGGTTGTGTGCGTGCGTGTGTGTGTGTTGTGTAAAACACTACTTTGCCATGCTTGCTGTTCATATAAATGATGAGAGGAACATTTCTTCCCCAGCCCATAACCGTGTTGCCTAGCAGCTCAGAGCGCTGAGGCAGAGGGGTTCCCAGTGGTGAAGGAAACACCCCTGTAATCCCTCCGCTTCTCCACCTGAACTCCGGCAGTTAGAACACATCCGTGAAGAACCTCGAGCGGGAGAGGGAAAAGTCATTTGTGAAACGGGCAGGTCAAGCCAAAAAACCACGCCAGGTAAACATTCCTCACCACGAAAAAAAGAGAAAGAGCCCGGGCCTCTTAATTAAATCTGCTGGGCCTGTTTCCGTAGCATTTCATCAGAACCTGTGTGCAAAAACTCCGGGTGCAGCGGCAGCCAGCCAGGACCCCCCCCACCCCCCACCCCTACACGGCCTGCTTTACCTATTAGTCCATTTTGACTTTTTCACTGCGTAAATTCCTTCTTCCCCCGCCCCCCCTCCCCCAAGCCATCATTTCCATCCACAAGCTCATTCATTCCCCATGGGCTGTTATATGGATGATCATCACTGAGGCTACACTGAAGATACTGGGGGCGAGGGAGATCAATGGGTAACATCAAAGGGCATCGCCCACGGATACAAAACACTCCTCTCAGGCCTCGGGAGGCTGCCCGCTCGTTCCGTTTTTTTTTTCCACGGGATTATCCCGCTCTTCTGCGCCTGCGGACGGAGTGAGGGAATTCTAATGAGCCACGGAGATCTGTGGCCGGGCCTCGCAATGCCCTCCCCTCCTCTCCAAAAGCCACCCTCTTAATCTGGAGATGGGATTATTCTCCGTTTATGGGGGCACATTAAATGGTTGGTTAGTGACTGAGCGGAGGCGAGCAGACGGCCGTGTGGAGGAGTCGGCTGAGCCAGGCTTAGCGGGGCCGAGCAGGCCTGGTGGGCGGGGCTGACGATCAGCCCAGGTGCGAGGCCTTAACGACACTGGGTAACGAAACCTAGCGGATCGCCCACCCACACACCGCACGTTCTGGCCCCTTACAGGGAGCACCGCACGTCACATTCCATCCCAGAGACAGGCAGCGCTCGGCCTCGCACCGCACGTGTGCGGGCCCATGCCACCTGAGGCCTGACAGTGACGCTCTCCTCCCTCACGATCGAAGACTTTCTCTCGCTCTGCCCAGTTAGTCGATGGCCAGAAGGCCGGAAAGACTGCAGACAGCACCAGGCTTTCTCCCCACAGAGAAGCAGCCAATTAGTCGCTGTTCTGCAGGGGAGTGCACGGCAACAGCCTAAAAGAAGAAAAAACACACACACATACGCCCGCGGACTTCACATGGAGCCTGAAACCAGCATACGGATCCTGCTGGCCCGCACCGCACGGGCCGCCACTCTGATGTCAGCGCGACCGGCGCCACGCTGCGGCGTACGCAGACCGGGGCTGTTCCCATGACACCCGAGGAACATTCCCGCACGCGCACGCCACCGGTATGTTTCTCCCAGGCCCGAAGCTGACTCAGTTTTCCCGCTCAGAGTGGGAAATGAGCGTGTCACTCGCTGGCTGGTTCGGGAAGCGTGGCGCAGGACCGCCGTTTCTCTGCAGCTTGCCTCCGTAATCTTGCGTGGTCTGCCTTGGACGCATTCCCGCCAATTTCACTAATTCCTCGCGGTCGATGACGAGCTCCGTTCCGAGCGGACGGATTCCTTCGCGCAGAGGGTATAAAAGAAGAGTAAAGCGATTGCCCAGAGTTTACGCGCCGTTTAAAACGACCTCTTCCTTCCCGTTGTCCTCTGCCGCAGCTCTTTAAACTCCCCTGTCACGTGACAACAGCGTCCTCCCCGGGTTTACTCGCTCTAATAAAGCTCCCCGTTGGGAACGCCGTTATTCCGCTCGCTGATGGAGACCGTTACAGCCCTGGCTGACCCAAGACTGGACTCGTTCCCGGGGCGGAGGAGAGGAGGAGAGAGGAGGAGGCGAGGAGAATCGGATGGGCGAGGGGCCGACTGAACGTGAGGACACATGGACTGGGAGGGGGGGCGAGAGGGAGACAGACAGAGCATCAGGCGCTCGTCTGAAGGTGAGGGCCCCGCCAGATGCCAGAGGGTGTCATTCCAGGCCACGCTGACCACAAAATTATCCCTGCGCCAGGTGATAAAAACTCCAGCGGGAGACGGAGGCCCGTCTGTTAGCGGTGCTGTCGGACACGGGGCCCGGCGTCGACGGGCGACAGATTACAGGGCCCCCCCGCGGGCTTCCGCTCGTTATGGTGATTAAAATATTATGACGGCGGGAGTGGCGCAGGTGCGAGCCGGCTGCTGATATCAAAGTTAGCGGACTGTCCGCGGCGCTGACCGTGTCCCAGCAGTCAGCGGGGCAGCCAGATGCCTGCGAATCAGCGGCTCCCCAGCCCTGGATGCGCACAGTCTCTGGGGTGATTCACATTTGCAGCAGGACTCCGTGCGCTCTCTGCTCAGCTCAAGCTGTTTCGGGAACTTCTCACCCAAACGCCGTGTTGGATTTAATAAAACCTCCATTCCAGCAGAGAGGCTGATGAATCTGAGAGGTGTTTTTAGAGCAGTGCCGAGACCTGGAGAGAGCTGCCTGGATCCAGAGAGCTGCTGGGACCGGGAGAGAGCTGTCAGGATCCAGAGAGAGCTGTCAGGATCCAGAGAGAGCTGCTGGGATCCAGAGAGCTGCTGGGACCAGGAGAGAGCTGTCAGGATCCAGAGAGAGCTGCTGGGATCCAGAGAGAGCTGTCAGGATCCAGAGAGAGCTGCTGGGATCCAGAGAGAGCTGCTGGGACCGGGAGAGAGCTGTCAGGATCCAGAGAGAGCTGTCAGGATCCAGAGAGAGCTGCTGGGATCCAGAGAGCTGCTAGGACCGGGAGAGAGCTGTCAGGATCCAGAGAGAGCTGTCAGGATCCAGAGAGAGCTGCTAGGATCCAGAGAGAGCTGCCGAGACCTGGAGAGAGCTGCTGGGATCCAGAGAGCTGCTGGGACCAGGAGAGAGCTGTCAGGATCCAGAGAGAGCTGCTGGGATCCAGAGAGAGCTGTCAGGATCCAGAGAGAGCTGCTGGGATCCAGAGAGCTGCTGGGACCGGGAGAGAGCTGTCAGGATCCAGAGAGAGCAGTCGTGATCTGGAGATGGGAGATGGGACCCTGTCCGTATGATCCCCACGCCTTATTCCACCCCTCGGTAATCTGCCCCCTCCGTGCATGCCCGGTGAACGGCGGTTCAAGCAAGCGTCCGCCTGCTGGATCCACACAGTCCCCAGTCTGTTATCTCATCTTTCTACAAAGCTCATCCCATCAAACTGCTGCTTCATTCTGCACGTGCCCCAGGAGGCTCCGCGGTGCGATGTGATTAAACAAAAATGAATAGTGAGGAATAAAGAGAACATGGGCTGGCGTATGCCTCTCTCCCTCCATCTATCTTTCTCTCCGTCTCACGAGCACGGAAAAGCATATAAGAGAGGCATGCTTTGAGAGCCATTCTAATCCGTATCTCTCTGCCTCTTTCGCTCGCTCGCATGAGCAGAGGAAAAGCTGTGCTTTGAAAACAGTCATCTGAGGGCCAGGGCCAGCTCTGATATGCCGCAAAAGTACCTCTTTGTGTTTAAAGGAAAACCTCCTCTGTTACATGGCCAATGTGAATTCATCATTTCTCACGGAGCACCATGCGACCTACTTTCAACCCCACTCTGTAAGAGCACAGGAAGACCTTCTCGCGCTCCGGTGACGTGGGGGGGGGGTGGGGGATGAGCCCCCACCCCTGCGAGGCGAGCGTCAGACAGACACACATCACTGTGAACAGCTCCTCTAAAGTACCCCCCCCCCCCACCCAGTCCCTATTTTTAGACCCTGCTGTCCCTACTCAGAGAGAGGGTGCTGCAGGCATCTGAACGGGGTCGGGGGTGGGGGGGGGATAGGTTGACACTCCAAGATTGGTGCAGCCCCAGAGCTCACCTCTGCTTGGCACCCCATCAGCCTGACAGAGTCCCTGACACAAGGGGTCGGCTCTACAGTAATAACGGCGAGAGACCATTAATCACAGTGGCTGGGTTCTCTCTCTCTCTTTTCTGGCTCCGCTACACAATATATCCTGTTGTGATATAAAAAGCTCCAATGAGGGCTGTTCTGTGGACAAAGCACCAGCAGGCAGGTCTAGAATGCATTTCGTTTCGGAAATGGTTGGTTGTAATTGTTTTTTTTTTTTTTTCCTTATTATTATCGCTTACCCAAAGTGAATACGACCAGAACGGAAGAAAGTAACGACCTTAGAGCTGGAGCAGCATTCACAGCTTACCGAGCCTCGGGCAATGAGTCAACACAGAAAAGCCTGACAAACTAGAAAATTGCCACAGTAACAACAGTAACAACATATCGGATCCTGCCAAGCTATAAAGTCCTTTCATCGTCCAATGCCATCAACCGCAAATATATCTTTGCGAATGGCCATCAACAGGCAGACCTACAATGCATCTTGTTTGCGAAAGATTGATCGCAATTTCGTTTTATTATTTCCTATCCACAGCGATTATGACGGGACCAAAAAAGTTACGGTCTTCACAAGGACGTCTGTGCTCGATGGAGCGAGACGATTCAGGGACTTCCCGGCATAACGGGGCCAGACGTGGCCTCCGGTGTGCCGGGGATTTCAGGAAGCGGGGGGAGGCCGCTGCAGCCTCCCCGTCCCGGCTGCTTCCCACCGCCCGAGGCGCTGCCCTTCTTCTCGGTTGCATCCCTGCACAGGAGACCTGGGACCGACAGGCTCGCTCCATCCCTCTGTGTCCCCCTCTGTCCCCCCGTCAGCCTGGGCTCTCCCGAGACATCGCTTTGATTGGCACCCTGTGCCGAATCTGGTACTTAGGCTGGGCCACGCTACTTTCGCGCTTCAATATCGGAAAGTTGCCCGCCGCATGGTATTAAGGCAAGGATGGATGGATGAAAAAGATGGCGTGTTCATGTGTGTGCTTGACCTCCAAAGTTGACCGATGGGCATGACAGATGTTGTGTATGGTGTTGGTGCTGCGCCGCTCCAGTCACACACTGAGAGAAACACAGAGTGCGTTCTACACGCGGTCAGCGCTGAAGTTTTGCGCGGTCAGGGAGTTTTGGTTCAGGAGAGGGTTAACGGAGCACATTGTCTTTGGGCCTGAGCAGTGCATTCCAAAGAGGTGATTCATCAGCGCTAAGGGCATGAGGCAGTTTTCACAGATCGCAAAGCAGCCTGACTCTCCTGCTCAAGGTCTCCTTTTTATTGCTTATCTCACCGACGACTCCTATGAGAATTATTAAAAACCGCCCTGGATGCGCCCGTCCCCTCCACTACCGTCACTCAACTGACGTCTGCGCTGCTTCACAGCCAGAGGGCCTCAAAGCTAACCAAAGCGCTATTCTGAACCCCATTTCCAAGACAATCGCCTGAACAACTGGAATTTTGAACCTCATTTCCAGGACACTCTGCTGAACAGCCAATGCTCCCACCATCCCCTCGACCCCCACCCCGCACACTACTCTGGTGCTATAAAACTGCAGCACCAGGGTCCCTTTCCTGACGGACCGCGCTCAGACCATGAGGAACGCGCCTAGCAGAACCCCTTCCTACAGCTGCTTCCATGAATTCCAAGCCTTTGTTTCTGGGATTTTTTTCCCCGGGGTTGTCCATAACTAATCCGCACCATCTGGAAGGATTTAAGAAATTTTGCTTTGGGGTGGGAAGGGTAGTACACTGTAGAGGGAGGTCATGCATCCTAGCTATTGGCCCAAAAAGAAGCTGATCTGAACAAACACACAAGAGCCTTCCCCCCCTTCAGTCACTTTTCAAAGAACACTCAAACTAATACTAAACGTTCCCTATATAAATCAGAGGGGAGCGGCTGAAAAGCTTGGTGTACAGAGGCTAGGGGCCTAAGAGTTATCCCCCAGTGTAAACAGCTTTCAGCCACTCAGAGTTAAAGCCCACTGCAAGGCTGTCACCCTAAGCCAGAGCCAGATTTAGGGGCTCAATGTGAGATTCCGGGGCAATAAAAGAATGAGAGCGGGCGCAAGCCTGGTGCAAACTGTGATACACACCTGGGCTGACAAGTGTGACAAGTAAGACCAGACAGAGGGGAAGAGATGGTGGAGAAGAAGGGGGGGGGGACTTCAGATGCTGACTTAAAATAGGGGTGTCAAACGCCAGTCCCGGGGAGCCAAAGTGTCCATGGTGTTCAGCGTGTTTTAGCACAAGTGACCAAATTCATTGGCTAAAAAGTCCACACACCTTATCCTCAAGGCCTTAATTGGCTGCTGATTGCAAGGAAACCACAAATACCTGCAGGCACTCTCCATGAAATTGGTCCAAGCTCCAGGGAGACACACCGATGTCACTCACTTAACCAAGCTCACGGAGTACATCAAAGTTCATTTTACACCTTAATTCTCAAAGTGCAGTAGATGCAGATGCATCTGTTATCTCCCAAAGACTTCTGGGAAGCTTCAAAGTTTGTTTGGTTCATCACACATTTCCCAGAAATAAAACTGGAGGCACAGTCTGTGCTGGCTTCCATGGTTACACAAAGACAGATCTCAGAAACAGGTATGGCATGATTTTTCACAGTTTAAGGAGGCACTCCAAACCCTAGGGAACTGATGGTTTTTAATATGGCCCCAGGAAGAGGAGCTGAACTCCGAGCAAGAACCGAGTGCCTTTTGAAATGCTGATGAGAACTCTGATGAATTCTGTGTTGCGAAGCACAGACACTAAAATTTGTCAGGAAATAAATCTCATTAGTGTCGTGATCAAAGGCACAGATGCAGCACTGTTCAATCCACTAATTCATAGAAATGCTAACGGTACTCCAGCCTTGATATTAAGAACAAAAACTTCTACACGGTAATTGAAAGTTAGTACTGAAACACAGAAAAAAATGACCCTCAAGTGGGGGGGCAACTTCAGAGAATTATGGGTACGTGAAGTTTCTCCGAAACCTTTCGGGCTGAGGAAGACCCACTCAAACAGCAGGGAAAGTGAAATGTCTCATTTGCACATTCATACCTGCCAGCTCACAGAGCTATTCACCACAGGCTTCACCAAACGGCTGTTAGCGCTTACGTCATCACCACCGCTCTGAAGCTTTCCTTGAGGCTGAGGACGATGCTTTTGCTTCCACTTCCTGTCTCAGGTAATTCTGCAGCTTGTTGGCTAGCGATGACCTCACTCTCACTCCACCCTTTCCTGGGCTAACTGGATCATGATGAATAGCGCCAAATAAAGGCACATTGCCAACCCCACCCATGGGGGTTGACCCAGGACAGATACTCCACCCAGGTGCAAGTTTAGTTAGAGCAGCTAGATGCAAGGTGACACAGTTAGAAAATATGTAGTCTAAACATATCTGAGCTTTATGCTGCAGTAGCTGGTGGCAAAGGATTCCTGCCCTGCAAGGTCCTGTTCCTGTTCCGCAGGCATAAATAGGTTAGTAAATCTTTCCAGAGGAGCGGCTCAGTTTTTGGATCCTTAAGGGTTTCAGTCAGAAGGCTTTCCGCCGACTCCTTGCAGATGAGCAACTCCTCTATTCGTTCAGGCACTCGTCAATCTGCCTGCATCACACCTGTGCGAGAGCTAAGTCTTCCAGAACAATGGCTGTGTGACCCAGCTGCCCTGCTGCATAGAGAATCAAGCAGTGCGGAATAATCCATGTTCTTCAGTGGGTGGAATTGAAGGTGGATATCAAAGTGATGGGACAGGCTTGAAGCAGAATTACAGTTGACTGTCGGGGCAATAGCAAAAAGTTGGGCACAGATTAAGTTCAGAGGTGGAATGAGAATAACTAATCTGGGACCTTGGAAAAGGGAGGGATTTTCCTGGCCATAGTAAAACGACGCTCATGCTGTGATGTTCGTTCGGTTCAGCACAGTCGAGCATGTGCTCTCGCTCCAGGATATGTGATGCCGTGCCCACTTCTGCTCACACAGCTGGCTGAAACCCTCCCTCCCCGGGGAGACGACAGCGCCAACAACGCGTGGTCCTGCAGGGCACGCCGGTCACGGTCAGCAGGGGCACGGTCCAGACGCAGGAGCAGGCTCCAGCACCCATGCGCGCGCGGGAACGCCACCGCAGCAGAACTCCTTCAGTGTGTTAAGTGTGGGCTCCCCTCCCGTGCGGGCGCAGAGAGGGGTCCCCACTTAAACGCAGGCGTAATTTGCTCTGACAATTACGAGCAGGAGGCACCTGCTGTTCCGTTCCGATCGAGCGGCCGCACGAGAACGGGGGGAGTGCAGCACATCGGGATGTTAGCCGAAACCGTATGATTATTTAAAAAGGGGGATAGAAGAATGTTGAACTTTCTCAGAGAAAACAGTAGAACACTTCCCTGTAAGGACTAATCGATGTGCTGCATTGCCCTGAACCTTGGCGGGCAGGGCTGTAATCAGTATGCAGCTGCTAACAGTCCCACTGACCTCCCGTTCTTAGTTCATTCTGAATGGAGACGAGAGCCAGGAAACGCAGTGCATCAGTGTGTGTCCATTCATGTATCCGTATTCATTATGTCAGAGGGTAAACATACAAGTGGATGATTGAGTTACAGACCCATGTCCCCCCAGCTCCCCTCCACACCCAAACATGGTACATCCGAGGTCATTCCACCCCACTGTGACTAGCAGACCAGCAGGGAGGCAAACAAACTAACATCACCCAAATATGGAGAGACTTCAGTCAGCAGCCAGGTGATCAGGTGATCCCAGTCTGCCTGCTAAGCCCCACATGGAGAGTCTCCCTCCAACTTGCATGACTGCCAAATATAGTGTGCTAGGAAGAGTTCAGGCTTGAAATAGATGGCAGAGGTTGCATCAATGAGCGCTGATATACATATACATGACTGGGCAATTCAAACGGAGGATAAAGTAAAGTGAGGGAGACCTCGGCACTGTGAGTGAGCCCCAGAACTGTGAGTGAGCCTCAGCACTGTGAGTGAGCCTCAGCACTGTGAGTGAGCCTCAGCACTGTGAGTGAGCCCCAGCACCGTGAGTGAACCTCAGCACCGTGAGTGAGCCTCAGCACTGAGTGAGCCTCAGCACTGTGAGTGAACCTCAGCACTATGAGTAAGCCTCAGCACTATGAGTGAGCCTCAGCACTGTGAGTGAGCCTCAGCACTGTGAGTGAACCTCAGCACTATGAGTGAGCCTCAGCACTGTGAGTGAGCCTCAGCACTGTGAGTGAGCCCCAGCACTGTGAGTGAACCTCAGCACTGTGCGTGAGCCTCAGCACTGTGAGTGAGCCTCAGCACTGTGAGTGAACCTCAGCACCGTGAGTGAGCCTCAGCACTGTGAGTGAGCCTCAGCACTGTGAGTGAGCCCCAGCACTGTGAGTGAACCTCAGCACTGTGCGTGAGCTCCTGGGTGCCTGCAGATAGCTCATCCCAACTGCCACTGAAACCTGGGCCGCCCCACGCACAGCCTGCTCGGTGAAAACTGGCCCGGTTAACAACCGCACCGCAGGAAGGTTGTGCGGGGGTAGGGCGAGGCACAGGCACTCGTTATTTATTAATCCATTTCGCTAATTAAATAGGAGACATTCCAGGGATTTGGGGCAGCTGCATTATCAACAGCGAAGGACTAATTAGTGTCAAGATGCTATTTAATTACAGAAGTGCTGAAATTACACACACCATTACACTGTTTTTCTCTGTCAGTCTGGGCCCTGGCTTTCCCGTTCCCCCCGCTGCAGGAAGGAGGGAAGATGTGGAAGGTGGGCTCCGGAAGCGGCAGATTCTGGTCTTTCATGGAGGTCTCCAAGGCACTGCGATTCGGCCGTGCGCGAGCGGGTGACGGATGGGGTGAGGGCGGGGGAGGCCGAGCTCGATCCCCGGGCCCCCCGGTCCCATCCATTCAGCCGATTCAAAGGCATTTCATTACGGGCCGACGGCCGCCCTTCCTGTCTGCGACGCGGCGGCGCATTAATATCCTGCCTCAGCGCAGGCAGTCGCCATTACGCGGGGGGGGGGGGCGCCTTCAGAGTCAAACGCGGGCGTGCCAGCGCTGCTATCTGATCCGCTATCGCTTATCCAGGGACTGCTCTCCTCAGCAGCTCTGCCGCATTCTGGCACCGGCCTGCGCTGCTCGCTCTCTGGCTCTCTCTCTCTCTCTCTCTCTCTCTTTCCCTCTCGCTCCCCCCTCTCTCTGGCTCTCTCTCTCTTTCCCTCTCTCTCCCCCCTCTCTCTGGCTCTCTCTCTCTCTCTCTTTCCCTCTCTCTCCCCCCTCTCTCTGGCTCTCTCTCTCTCTCTCTTTCCCTCTCTCTCCCCCCTCTCTCTCTGGCTCTCTCTCTTTCGCTCGCTCTCTCTCTCTCCCCCTCTCTCTGGCTCTCCCCCTTTTCTCTCTCTCTCCCCGCACCGCTGCGTCTCTCCCCGCTCATTGGCCCGCACAGATATCCGCCCTTCCCTCCGAATGGAAGGCAGGCCGAGGAGATCGTTACCCAAGCTTCGGATGAGCTGCAACAGGGGTGTCCCGGGCCAACCGGTCATCAATCAGGCACCCCCGTTCCAACAAACAAAAAAAACAAAAAAAACAAAACAAAAACACAAAACAAAGAGAAGCACAATTGCTATATTTTACTGCTCGCGAGCCTGGAGAAAAAACAATGCGAGGAAAGCAACAAAGCCTCACAGAACGGCAATTATCCACCTCTCCCGCCTCCCCGGATGAATCTCATTCAGCGCGCGGGATGGCGGGGGAGAAGGCCATCAAAAGCCAGAGGCTGGGAAATGGAAGTACCACAGCGGTAAAAACTTTTGAGGGTTTTTCCCCAAGTTAAAAATGAAAGCAGGTTACCCTGGAGAGGCCGGAGTAAAACTGTACGAGAAGCATCCCTTACACGGAGCCGGGCAGATGGAGAGAAATGGGCCCGTAAAAAAAAAATTCTGGGGAGGCTGAGAAAAACTGAAAAGTTGCGCAGAGCGATAACTTGGCTCGGCACAATGGCCAGGAACTGTAAGAGAACGGCATCTGGAGTCGTTCTGACTGCTGCCATTAGCGGTAATGACCGGCTCTGTCGATACACTCTCCTATCCTGCACTCCGCACTCTGAAACACGAAATAAAACAGTCCGTCTCTGGAGCCAAAGGAAGAACCAAACACCACAAAGCAGAAAAAAAACGCCCTCCAGCCTCCAAAGCACTCTTGTTAGGGTAGCGGGTAATGCATTCTGGGATGCCTCTG
Organism: Anguilla rostrata; assembly: GCF_018555375.3. Lineage (NCBI taxonomy): Eukaryota > Metazoa > Chordata > Actinopteri > Anguilliformes > Anguillidae > Anguilla > Anguilla rostrata. The sequence continues at coordinate 22,818,157 of NC_057943.1, read as the reverse complement.
ATGTTTTCGCCCTCCGAGGCTGAGGGACAGAGTCCTTGGGAAAGTCACGTGTCAGTGGGTCTGCTGGGAACGGTCCTGTGTCTCACTGTGACCTCCCAGGAGGTTCAGTAACGAAGCGGTGGGTGGCACAGACAGAGATTGGATGTAAGTACAGTTTACATGTTGGCCTGTCCTCTTAAATCCTGTGGCAGCAGATACTGTAGCTCATCCCACTGCGGTAGGCCATCAAGCTAAATATTTAAGAAAAATAATATCCTCATCCCTCTTGGCCTATTTCTCAGAAAAATGTGCTTATTCAGAAGTAATACCATGGTGTACCTTGGAAGGAATTTAAGATTGTCGAGGCACGGTGTCACGGAAACCCCGTTTTATTCCTTCCATATAATCTGCCTGAGGCTCTGTAGAAAAGCTTCACCACAATGATTTACAGGAACATCAAACCCCACCCCCCCATCCCCAAAACCCCCACAACCTTCACACCCCCTTTCCCCGAGTACATTCCTACAAACTTCATACGTTTTTCCTTTAGAACACAGCCTTCTTACCGCCACTGAGCCTATCGGAACATCGAAGTCTGTGGCACTCCAGCCCCGCTGTCCTTCCCAGAAAACTGAATGTGCCCCAGCCCCAGCCCCTTATGACACCGCATTCATTACGCGCAGAGCCCTTAGTGAATAATCACATCCCGGCTGCGGCGCATTCCTCGGGCTTGAGGTAGTGCCTGGGGGGAAGTGGGGGGCGGGGTTGAGGAGGAGGGGACCGATGTGATTTGCTTGTTTCTCCTGCCAAGCCCAGATAACACTTGGGTTTGTGGACAAGCGGACCCGCTGTTCGCAGACAATGCGGGTCGTGGTGGCCTTTGTTCCGGAGCCGTGTGGGGCGACGGCGATGCAGGCGGCCACTTTGTGCCAAGTCACAAATCTTGTGCGAGAGGCTCTTACACCACGCCTGCATCAGAAGCGTGCTTGATAAGCAGGGAGGGCCGGACTGAGGCGCCGCACTAGAGGACAGAGGGTAATTGGTTTAAATCCTGACCTGAGTGCCACAGCTGTGTCCTCGAACGGCGGAACCGAACCCGCATCCCACTAGAAGAAAAAAAATCCGCAATTAATGAAACGCCGGCGCTTCCGAAAGAGCTAATTAAGGCTTAACTTTTAATCCCTAACCAAACAACATTTTGGCAATCGCAATTTTAAACGTATAACCGCTGAGAGTGAAATATTCAGTAATGCATTGCCAACGTGTCTGTCTCGTATAGCCATTTAAACAAGTGCGTTCCAACACCAAACATATCAGGGAAGAAATGAGGGGGTTTTTCTGAACGCAAATAGCTGACTCAGACGTGCGCTCAGCTTCATCCGCTTGTGAGTCGCTCGCCCGTAAAGCCTCCAGATACCAAATGAGAAACAGATCGACCTTGAGACTGCGCACACATCAGCAGACGAGGGGGAGAACCTCCGGACCCCGGGGTCTGGGAAGGGAGCGCTTCGCTCGACTGCTGAGTTCAGCAGGCACACCGGGCCTGAGGAAACTGCTATCTTTCCCGCCGAAATGCCAGGACAACAGCGCAAAATGGAGGCCTGGCAGCGCGTGACCGGAGGCCTGGAGCTTCGCTCGAGATGCGCAGCGCGTGCGCTCCTCGCGGGCGATTTCGCTGCCGACCTCGCAGGTTAATTAACCTTCTGAAGCTAACCCCCAGCGGAGGGCGCGCGCAGGCGGGATGGGGGGGGATTAATGCCTGCGCGAGGTCACCGGAGCGAGAGTGCGATGACGCCACGGCCGACGGCACACACGCGTCCCCCCCGCTCCCTTTGCTTTGCCCACTGCGATAAACGTGTCATTTCCTGTAATGACACGGCTTGCCGTTTGCACTCAGGAGGCAGTCCGCCTGACAGGATCTCCGATGTTCTGCTCAGTAATTTCCATCACTCAAACACTGCTCGGTGGAAAAGCCCTTTCTGATGAGATTGCACGTTGGCTTTTTAATGCTAATACTGAGTGGCTCATGTTACTATTGCCACTACTAGCACTGCTGCCAGCTACTGCAACTGCTGCTACTAATACTACTGTAAAGACTGCTTCTGGAAGCATTTCTGCAACGGCAACTAAGGCATAACAAATGCTTATTCTACACAAAAGACATTCAGATGTTTGTGCCCACTTCATTTGAGCCTTTAAGTTAATACTTCAGTGAGAAAAATGGATTTAGAACAAGGGCGCTGTGTTTTGCTTGGCCATGCCGCCGCTCTCCGCGATGTTAATTGCGGCTGTGTTGATACTCCAGGAGATGAGGAAAGTGCAGGTTATGGTAGCTGCCGGAGCGCACGCCGCCCCCGGCTGCCCTGCGAGGCTCATTATTCGGTGCCGGCGGTGTGTTTATTTTGCCGCAAAGGCCTGCTCGCAGACTTGAATCCCGCTCCAGATGGTCGCCGCTCAAATAAAAGCAGCGACGAGACTAATAAAGCGGCCTCGGACCCGATCCCTCGGGCGCTGGGCACGCGGCGGGGGGGGGGGAGGTCCGTCCCGTTCCGGTCGCAGACGCTGCGTTTTGTTAGCCGCCAGCCGTTAGCGCCGGTTCATTCGGCGCGCTGAATATTTATGAAGGCTGTTCAGCGACATTCCATTACAGGTGAGATTGCCTCGCACCTCTCGCTGGCCGCACACCCCCGTGCTGATTACCGCTCCAAACCCTTTCATCAACCCAGAAGATTGTGTTTGAGAATCAACCAACAAGTGTCCCGATTGCCATGTGAGAACAAAAATGAGATCAGGGACACGGAGGGCAGAAAATTAAAAGAACAATAAAAAAAGAGAAGAGACGAAAGCTACCGAAGCAGGCAGAAAATGGCCGAAGGAGCAGAGCGATTTGCTCAAGGTCAGAGGGTCTGGCGAGCGGCAGAAACTCCTCCTGCTCCCTGCGCGTGGCATAACTGCTGCTCGCTCAAGTGAGAGGGAGCTCGGGGAAGACCAGGAGGGGAGCTGGGATGAGACCGCTTATCTCTGGAGCCCTGGCCTACACACACAGACGCACACACACACACACTCACTCACACACACACACACACACACACACACACACTCACACACACACACACACACACTCGCACACGCACACGCTCACGCTCACGCTCACACTCACACTCACACTCACACGCTCATGCTCACGCGCATGTGCACGCTCACGCACACGCACCCGCACACGCACTCACACACATACACACGCTTCCTCACACACACACGCACACACACACATTCACACACACACATACACACACGCACACACACTCACACACACACTCATATACACACACATAAACACACACACACACACACTCGCACACTCACACGCACGCACACACACACTCACACACACATGCACACACACATACGCACACGCACACTCACACACACACACGCACAGGCACACACACACACACACGCACGCACACGCACACTTGCTCGCACACACGCACACACACACACACACACACAGCACACTCACACACACGCACACGCACACTTGCTCACACACACGCACACACACACACACACACGCACACGCACACGCACACATTCACAGACACACATACACACACACACGCACACACACACATTCACAGACACACACACACGCACACACACACACATTCACACACACACACATTCACAGACACACATACACACACACATGCACACACACACACGCACACAAACGTGTGCGCAGATCGTGGTCTCTCTCTTTCTGCCCTAGCTGAAAGAGTGAGGAACCATACACCACTGCTACCAGTCGCTGGGGGCTTCAAAAGCGCTGGGCGAACAAAGAGAAGTCATGGAGCCCTTTCACTGCACAGTGGTTTCGTTGTTTCTCTCCAAATTGCGAAATTCAGGGATTTTAGTCATGGAAGCCATTAGTGTCGGTGATGCACTAGGTACACAAACACTGACTGGGAGGAGAACAGAGAGCCCTAAAACTGCCAGAGGGATAGAGAGACAGGGAGTCAGAGAAAGACACCTGTTCACAGGCTAAACTGGGATTTTAGAATAGACTAAAATTGTTTTTTGTTTTTTTAAACAAATTACATAGCAAAGATAAAGGGTAAAATCATCACAAGCGTTTTCCATGAGAGAATCCCACCCTCAGAGCTGACTGAGAGGATTTGGCTGCGGGAATTCTCCAGGAAAATCCTTCCCGTCCCTTTCTACGGGCTTTGAGGCTCTGCCAGGCATTGTGGGAAAAATCAGCTTGTAGAATGAGCTCGCTGGTATTGAAATCCAATTAAAGTGAGGAACAAAGCAGTCTGCATCTCTCGTCAGAAAGAAGGCAGCATTTATAGTCAAAATGCCAGCAGCCAAATGTCACCCACGCCGCATGCTAAATACCCATTTTAAGGGAAAAGTTATGCAAGGTCGTGGGCTTCCAACAAGTAGTGGGACACTTGTCTTTTTGTTGTCACAATTTACCGATGCTGCAGGAGTCTGGCTGCACAGTGGCATCCCAAGGCTTTCAACATGCATCATGTTAAGAAGCCGTACCCCAGGCAACGCTAACGGATTAGCATTATCCCACAAGTCGCTAATAGCGGGAGGGAAAGTCATGTGACAGAGACACTGTCATAACTGAAGGGAAATTAAAGGGAATTTAAGTTTTGGTCAGTTGTTGCAGTTTAGCCCCGTCTTATACTGTTACAGGCATGTTCATATTCATCAACTCCCTGACCACACCAAGGGAGAGAGACACTTGCCCTCACTGAATCCAGAGAAGGAGGGAGCACTATTCTCAGTGATGTCAGCAGAATCAACACAGCAGGGTGCGACCCCCACAGGTACGGAGACACATTCAGTAAACAAATTCAGCGCCTCCTATACAGTCAACAGAGAAACCAGTTTTAGACCACCAGTGTGAAGTGGAGGTCATGATTTCAGAATGGGTGAAGAAAAGGCCAGCTGCTCAGAACTCTTGGTGGGCACCTTTTGTTCCCAAAGAGACAGACTGCTGGAACCTGCCAACATCCGTCCTTATGGAAGGTGAACATTTTAAAAGTGAACCACATGAGTCAGCTGAGATAAGGGCACCTGGCCAAGCTGACAATTATGCGCAATAAAAGTTTTCAAAAAGGCAGTCCAGTTCCTTGCCCCACCTCGTCACATTCAATCAGCTTTATCTGTTTACCTAGTAAACTCCCATCACATTCTATTCACCTCTAGCTACCAACCAAACAGTGGTACGGAATCCTCGTTAACATTCCGCACCTGAATTACTGAACTGCCACTCTGGAACCTTTTCAAGATTTCTGCAGCACCTGCAGTGTCGAGCCCAGGAGCTAAAGATGCATTACTTACAACTGCATTTATTAAAAAATAAGGCTGATTTGCATGTTGTCTCCTGTGATAGCGCTCAGTGTTAAAAATAATAAATGAGGGTTTGCGCCATAAAAAATGGGCCTCTAGGCACATATGGAATGACAAATCACAAACACTGAATTTCTGCCGAGGATGGATGAAGGTATTATGGATAAAGGAGGGTATCCTGAGATTCCGGCACTTTCCATTTCATGGTTTCTGCTTTGCTGTATTTTGCTTTACCCTTACCATTCTTCTCTCTCTCACGTCAAGGCCTCAGCAACCGCCCCCCCCCCCCCCACCTCCGCTGCTTAACCAATCACATGCAAAGTAGGCGAGGAACATTCTAGAGCCCAGATACCTGGTCTGTTCTGACGAGCACTGTCTAACGGATCCGGGCTGCGCCTCGTTTCCGGGCCGACGCAGGAGTCTAATCCCGCCCCCGGCCGGCGCTGTCCATCACCGCGACGGCGCGCTCTGAAGAACCGGCGCTCAGAATGTGAGACTTCTTCTCAGCCCCCGGCTGCTCTAATCAGACGTGTTTCTGCAGGCGACACCTCCTCCTGAGGCGCGCTTCCCAAAGGCCCGCGTAAATGACAGAACCTCTCGCTTTTCGTACGCGCCCGCGTCCCGTAACAATGGCTCCGCCGGCAGCAGGAGAGGCGCTAATCGCTTTGCGGAGCCTCCGAATGAGTCCCAGACCTACTGAGAAACCAGACAGTCCCGCGCAAAGCCTTTCAGACATAATGGCCATCTCCAAGGGTAAAGAACAGCACAATGGAAGCACACTCTGCATCGCTGTTTGGGATTAAGGACTATTACATTTAGGCTACTCATTGGCCTGGAGTAACTGGGGCAAGATGACCTTCATCCAGCTTTGGGTGGACTGGACATAATGGGGGGGGGGGGACTCCTCCTGGAAAAACCCCCAATTTGTTCTAGAGCCAGCAGAGAAGTGACCATGTCTCACACACACACACACACACACACACAACAACCAAACTGGAGGAATCCTGCAGCCATGAAATGAGTAACAATAATCACTCACTGGATGCTAATTTGCTCATTTGAGAAGTCGGAGGACCCGGCAGGAACGGGAGGGGAATAAAATGCAGAACGTATTGGAAGGAAGGGAATTTCGAAAGGCTGAATTTTAATGGGAGGCATAATGTTAATGTCCTCATTGAATTAATGCAGCAGGAATGGCGGGGGGGGGGGGAGTATTGAGGTCATTTCCCAGAAGCATGTGCACATGGTGAGAGGCAGATGAGATGAGGACCCAGGAAGGGGCTGACTTTGACACCAATCGTCACGGTTACGACAGCTCAGTGCAAAACGGTCTGGCTGCAGGAAAATGAAACACGATCGCTAGCATCTGCTAGTATGCTCAATACATTTGGATGTTGTGCAACAGGAAGCTGAGCTCAGGAATGTTAAGGCTAACAAAAATCTGTTAAACGTGTAGCTGACACTACTTCTATGGTTCATTTTTTCAATAATTAAAGTTTTTCATCTTGGAAGTAGCATGTAGCCTAATATATTTAAAGAGATTAAACCCCAGCCCAATTTGTAAAGAAAAGATATGCAATGCTGTACTTGCGATGAGGACGATGCAAATGCTACTGCAAAACTTGTGGAACAACAGCACGGAACACTTAATCTCCAAGGATACACTCGGGTGGGGTAACACAATCTTTGTAGAACCTGCTTTCTTCTTATCATTGTTTCTCCTGTAGCAAATCATCCACCTCCGAGCCAGGCATGCTGAAATTCAACCCATGTCGAAGGAATCCAAACGTGCACGTTTTTTTCGCCCGCAAAAGAGCTGCAATTTCCGTCTCCAACTCCAAAGCGCTAAAAGATCATCTACAGTCGTTAAAGCCTGTAAACAGCGTCAGGGAATGTTTTTGTCGGAGGGGTCTGTGGTATGCGAGCTCGCTCTTGGGGTCGAACGTTGTGAAATGCGAGCGGAGCACAGGCCTGGCACAGAGACTGACCCCTGGCTGCCCTCACCTGAGCACGGGGGCCGGAGCAGACACCGGGAGCGCTACGCTCCAGCCCACTGAGAGACCCCGCCTCACAGGGCGTAACATACGGCAGAGTAAAGCGCTACCGCCGCGCAGTACCTTTCATTTATTACACAGTAATGCCTTTGCTTCATCTCCACAGGCTTCCCTTGATATGACTCACCGTTTTATGCCGTGTAGAGAAACACAGTTTCCACGTACAGACTCATGCCAGCTCTCCTAAATACACCACCAGAGACCCATGAAAACACAAGTTTAAGACCTGAAGACCAGTCTCCCGGTTTGCTGGTCTCAGGCGAGAGACACTGTTAGAACGACTGTGACAAAATTACACTCCGCTCCCAGCAACTCTGCTTTGAAGAGCAGAGACCAATTTGTAGTTTGGACTAGGAGACACCTTCGCTGTGTACAAACAAGCCTTAAGTGCTTACCTGAGAGTTAGACTACAGGCTGATAAAGTCTGCCCCCATTCATACCAAGTGGCCATGATGTGCTTATCCCATACAAGGCTGGAGCAAAATCTGCCCACCCCACAGGGGTGGTGCTCTCAGGAATTACTTCAGGAATTAATGCTTCAAAAGCAGATCCCATAAAATTAGCCAGGTATGGGCCAAACAGATGGGCAGATATCTAGAATCGCCTGTCCCCTGACACACACACACTCACACTCACACTCACACTCACACTCACACTCACACTCACACTCACACTCACACTCACACTCACATAAAAAACAATGACATTGAGTAGTAGACACTCTCCTCAGAGTCGGGATCAACGCCAGCAAGCTTAGAGACCATCAGAACTGCGCCGGTCCCCAACAAACTCCGCCCATCCCCCACCCCCCGTGACTGAAAACTCTGCCCCCCCTCCACGCACCGCAGCGCGTGTCAGAGCCATCCATCAGCAGGGGCCTGGCACAGGCGGCGAGCATCAATCCTCCGCCACGTCCGTCCCTCGCCGCCGCCATGGAGCACCAGGGACAGGGAGGCGTGCTGAGCGCTAATTAGCTTATCTTAGCTCCTTCCCACCATCAGTCTTCCAGGGTCAAACTTTTTTTTTTTTTTACGAGAGTAAGGCTCCATCCTGTGATTGGAAAAGTTTTACTGCCTCCGCATTAACTAAATGCGCCATTTGGCATTGGCTGAGAGGAGGACCTTCCACGGAGCTGGAGTTTTTTTCCCCATCGTCCATCTCCTCCCCTCTTTCACGCAAAGAGGCTGCTTAAAGTTCCCCAGGCTGCTCAGCGATGTCAGTGTTACTGATTGAAGCCAAATCAGCCAACAGAAGGCATGTGGTCTGTGCTGGAGAATCACGCCCCTGTGGGTAGGGATTCGGGTGGAAGGAAAGCTGCTTCCTTGGGGGGCGAGGGTGGATTAGGGGAGGGGGGGTGTTAGACTCCCGCCCGGCTTACTCGCACCTATATGACACCTGGTGGACCTGACCACCATTGGCATCACAAAAAATCATGAGAGGTGTAGGGAAATGGTATCAGAAATTAGTCTATTAACTCCTTTCATGGCATATCCGTCTTCTGGAACTCGAATAACAAAAATGTCAAGGGGGGGGGGGGGAATGACTGCTCACTCCTCCACCTTGAACGGGAGCGCGGGAGGGAGGAGGCGAGCTCTCCGAATGGGTAAACAAAGTAATTCTGTGAAATGTCAGGCGTCACATCTTAATGACGAGGCGAGCGAAAGGTTGGCGATGGGGGGGGGGTGGCGGAAGCGCGGGCTGGCCGCGTGACTGGCGCGCGTTTACCCCCCCCCCAGACTGACAGATGAGCTGGCAGCGGAGTTCTGACCCATTCCTGACCCCGGGCACATTGCCACGGCGATATCGCCACAGCCTCCCGCACGGGCACAGGTCAGAGGTCGCAGAAATAACAATACAGAGGGCAGGCCTACAGAGGGACCAATCACAGGAGCCTGCATAGTGTCCTCACCGCAAGACCGTTAACATAATCCACCTTCTCAGAGCGAGGTGCCGAGGGGCCTGTGATGACTATTTGAATGGATGTCGATCTGAATCTGGGAATATGCAAGCACTCCAGTTATATTAATTCCCACCAAACCCCCCCCCCCCCACACACACACACACACTGATAACTCCTTTCTGAGTGTAAGAGGCGCTTAAATGCATAAATGCAAAGCTTTTCAAATTTACTTCAACATGGCTTAATGCGAGTCTTAGTCAAGGTCAGAAGCAGGGGAGGGAGGAATACGAAAATAAAGATTATCCCCTTATTCAATCAAAAGCTTTTAGCAAATAAAAGGCCATGTGCAATTCAATCAGACAGATTTGTTTCATGCTCAATCAAACAAACCGTAAAGCTCTTTAAGCGTTCATTGCGACTTCTCACATACCTTTTAGTGACTCATAATAATAAACATTTTCTTCCCACCTAATACAAGTGTCTTGCCTCATTTCGATACAGAGTTAAACCAAAGGGAGCAATAAGTCAATTACCCTGGGTCGCAATTACCAGAATGTTAATGTAGAACTTACGTCAGTTTCTACATCATACTGCAACATTGGGACCCCCTCAGCATGCAGTTTCTTTCTGCCAAGTTAACTGGTATGAACAAAACAGAAAACTAAGCAGGTAGAGATTAATCTGCTGAAATAATAAAATCAAGTTAAAAAACAATAGGAATAGGAAAAAAAATTCATCTAGGCCTATACAGTGTTTTGGCATTTTTCTTACCTGAATAATATTGTGCATTTCAAGATCAACAGCTGCACTTGCACATTCAGGCCTGTCATTAAGAAACAGCGTGGAATGAAACCTTGGTAGCCTAAGCCGTGGTAAAATGATAATTAATAAAGCTAAAATATTCGTCCGTATGTGTAATTCACACAGTCTATTTTCCCACTTTTTGATATTTTCCTGTGCTATGAAGAACACTTCACTTAATTTAGCACGCTTGAAATTTAATCTTGCAAATGTGCGACCCAAACAGAGCTTTTAGGATAAAAAGGCAGGCATTTTAAAATTAATTGGACGCACGAGCCTCATCATTCCAGCAGAATTAATTTTCACCGGTTTGAAACTTTCACTTACAGCCGCAGTATTGAGATGCAGGGAAAGGAACCCTTATGGAGATAATGCCCCAGATTCATCTGGAGAGTTTCACTGAATTTCATTTACAGTTACACAGCCCAAGTATGCTTGCCTGAATCTGGGCCTGTATTTTATAAGCACACTTGTCTTTATCATTATTTTAACAGTGGCAGTTCAGGGGGGCGGAGTCAGTGCTAGCAGGGGGAACGTATATGGGCACTGGGTGGGAGGTCCACTGAGTGGGGCTAGCAGCTCTCTGAAACCCTTTTAATAACCAGGCTGAGGCGGCTCCCGAGGTCTGCTGGGAATTTATGCGGCGTATCGATCGGACCAGGCGTTTGGAACGGAGCGAGAGCTCGCTCGCTCATTCGCTCGCTCGCTCAACCTAATCCGCGGAAACAGACTGAGGGCGGGCGGGCGGCCAAGCGGGCCTACGGTCGAGCAGCCGGAGCCCGGCGATGGCACGCCACCCTCCCAAACACGCTGCGCTCCTGGGTGCGCACATCAGAGAGGTCCCGGCACTCCTTCCGCAACATCCACCCGCCAATCATCCCTGGCCATAATGCAGGAGTGCTGGCTGTTATCACGCACCAAAATGGCTTCCCTCTTCTCCCCGTGAAAGATACGCACACACTTGTATGTATAAGGCAGAACGCCACTGGAAAAGACTGTAGCATGCTAATGAAAGTGTCTCTTCATATAAAGAGACAGGAGTGAATAAATGCCGATAGCCAGCTAAAAAGCACAGGAAGCTGAAGAGGAAGACTCCCGATACACAACTAATCCTACACCAAACCACAGGACATTTTTCTGAGGGGATAATCTGCTGTAACTCAATGGAAGCTACTAGTTGTGACATATGGGATTTTTTTTATGGACTTCGCCACCAAAAATAGTGTTTTGTACAGGACAAAACAGAAATATTTTTGCCAGTGCTTTCAAATGAGCATGGCAACAGAGCTAATGGCAACAGTGTGCTACACTATGCTTCTGTGTAATCACCGAAAGGGGGGTGGGGCATGGAGGTCATATACCCCTGAGCCAATTACATAACGAGTTTAAAGCGGCGGAAGTATCTCGGACCGCAGATAACTGGCAGCCGGCGAGGGGTGCGCTGGACCCAGGACTGGAGCCCAGGTGGACCTGCGGCAGATCGGAGGGGGCGGCCCCAACGCGGCGGGACACCGCTGGGACCCGCGGGCGGAACGAGGAGCACAGGCTGCCGTGATCCGCCGCGGGTCCACCTGGGCTCCAGTCCTGGGTCCGGCGCACCCCTCGCCGGCTGCCCTCTCTCTCCGGGTAGAGACAGCGCCGAAAACGCGTTACGCACACGGATCCAGGGCACGTGACCCGGGCCTCCACGCATCACTTCCCCTCCTCAGTCACAGCAGCACAAGCTGCGGAAGAGAGAGAGAGAGAGACGTGGGAGGGGCGGGGGCGGGAGGGAGCGAACGAGAGCTCCGATTCGGCTACGCTGGGACCTGGGAGCCCAATGAGACGCCAAACCCCATTTGTCACCGTGGCGACGTGCCGAGCCTACCTACTCCAGCTGAAAGCCGCCGTCTCCCGCTGACCTCCATCTCTTATTTGTTCCCCATTAGATTATTTTAGGCTGCTGGCATTTTCACTCACTGATAGCCTGCACTGAAGCAACCACAATTAAGAAAAGGCCAAAATGGGCCTTCAGATTCAGCAGAGAAAGGGAAAAAAGAGAGATGACATGACAAAATGCGGTAGCATCCCTTTAATCATCTCTTATTTTCAACTTGGGGAAGAGATGGGGTGAAGCAGGCCTGAGACGTGACCTAAACAACTGAGACAGAGAGAGAGAGAGAGAGAGAGCGATGAGAGAGAGCGTGCGTGTGTGTGAGAGAGAGAGAGAGAGAGGGAGAGAGGGAGAGAGAGAGCATGCGAGAGGGAGAGAGGAAGAGGGAGAGAGAGAAAGAGAGCACGAGAAAGAGAGAGAGGGAGAGAGAGAGAGAGAGAGGGAGAGAGGTCTGCTGTATATCTGTGCCTGACATTCCAATCAGAAATCAATATATCCAATAATAGAAATGCTGTGCTGCTTGGCAGAAGCGATCTACAATCTACAACAGCCAGTGGGCATTAGAGGCCCTGCTGTCAGGCTGTCAGTAGTAAAAGGCGCACAGTCGATCTGTTCCTCGCTGTGCACTCAGCCTCAGCAGGAGTAGATGGATGGGCCGTCCTTAACTAAGTGGGACGAAGAACCATCTGCGGCACTCCGTCTCACAGCTACCCAGAGGAGCAAAGACCATAGCTGTGCCTCCATTTTGGCTCAGCCTCGCGAGTTTGTTTCTGAAAGATAGCTGGAGTGGGATTGCATGCAAAGCGTGTGAAACGGCTGGGTGGGGAAAAGGCCTGAAAAGTGTTAGAGACGCCAAACCATAACGAAATGGAGGATTGTCATGGATGACCCCTGACCCTTGAGGAGAGAAACGGCGATGGGCCCCGGGGAGATGGCAGGAAGTGGCTGTACCCTCTACCGGACCACCGGCACGGAATGACCACCAAATACGGCATTATTACCATTATTAGCATTAGCACACGGCTCCACTTCTGCAGACTCAAACACGAGGCGCTAGCAGGAGAAAGGGCCCAGCGAGATCGCTGCCATGGCAATAGTGCACCTGCCGAGCTAAGTCCTGAGGCTGGCTCCACCCAACAACTGTCACAGAGCCCCACGATTGGGCAAGGACTAGCGAATAAGAGGCCCCCCTCCGATTCCTTTCCCTTCCCTGCCTGAAAAGGAACTCCCGGCAGCGTGCTGGCTTGCAGACGTCTCTCACCAGGGCAGTTTTCTCTGCGATAGCTCTGCACGTGCCCAGTTTATCTCCCCGCTCCGGCGCTGGCTCTCCAGACGGGAGAGGGGCTCGAGGAGACGGATAAGACCGCGCCGGCTTTGCCCCGGAGAGAGAGAGACGGAGGCGCTGGTCTTATCAGCACCTCCACAAAGCGGGCCACCCCGGCCTCCCGCCACCACGTCGCCCCCCCACACCCCCAGCTGGCCACCTTTATCTGGAGAGCGAGCCGTGGCGGTAATGACGGCCGCTCTGAAGGAAAATTGCCGTACGGTGAGAGCCGGGGCGGCGGTCGGCGGGGAGATGGGAGCGCGACCTCCAGGTGTGATTACAGAGCGGGAGGCAGAGGTGCGCCGCGAAAGGAAGATGGCGGCTCGGACGGTCACGGCTCAGGGAGCGGGTTATTCCTCAGCCGCCAGCCGGGCCGACGGCTCTGCAGGCTGCGGGCATAGTTGGCAGGGGGTGCGGGGGGAGGGGGGTCGCAGGAGGGGAGGGGAGGGGAGGGGTAGGGGTGTTGTTTGTGAGATTAAATCTATGCCGAAGTGTCTGACTGGTGTCGGATGCCTTATTAACGATCCGCCTCTCCCGCTGGAGCACCCAGCCCCAGACTCACGTCTCAGAGCCACGGCTGTTCGGGCCCCAGTCTCAGGTGCACCATGGCTTTAAAAAGTCAGGGTTCCCACACTACTCAATTTTCTCTTTTTTACAGTTCTGCTGATGGTAGAAATGTTTTTCTTTTTTAATTAAACTGGCGACTGGCATAGTCACACTAATTACACATAAAATTCTAAAAGCGGCTCGTACACACAGTTCTTTATACTGGAACAGGGGAACAGTACATAATTAGAAATTAATCATTTGCTCCATAGAAATAATAATAGATGCATTTGGTTCAATGGCATTTAAACTTTTTATTTAGATTTTACAATACGAGGTTTTAGGAGAGAGCATTACAGTGCTGTTTTTGGTGAAGGTTATCATACCATCGAAATCTCACGCTGGCCCAAGCTTAGTCCAGACTGGTCTGCAATTTCCGTCACATTTCCACAGCTGCATCAGTTTTCTACAGCCCTCACAACCTACCCCCTCCTTGCCCCCCCCCACATCACCACGGCACCTCCAGCACTCCATCGATTGGCCGAGGGAATCGCAGCCACAGGAAGAGGGAACACACAAACACACACACCCACACGCAGAATCTCTCTGACACATTGTATAGAACTGTCATGCAAATATTTACACAATAACAGTAATTGAGGGGGCGGAGGGAATTTAGGAATTAACACATTTAAACGGTATCAACCTCACACTGGTTCTTGGCAGCGTTTTTTCCCCGCTGAAAGAGTTAATACGATTTGTTCGTTATTGCGCTGAATTGATTGGCAGAGCCGCTCGCGGTGCGCGAACCCCACTGGGAGCTCTAAGAGCAGGCGTCGCACGACGCTGGATGCAATTCAGACCGCAAGCAAATCAATGGCGCTTGATGGGCTGAATGATCCGCGCTCATTATCCCCGTTTCTAGCGCTGCCGAGTGGAATTTGTTTTAATCGTTTGTTTGTACCGCGGGATGAACGTCTGAGACAGGATGTTGACTCACGCAGGCGAAGGCGCTGCGCGGGAGCCCCGACGACTGGCCGCGGAGCCCGTCGGAACGCGCGGCTCCGTGCGTCATGTGACCCCCGACGGCGACCGGCCCGCTTCTGACGCGGCCTCTCCCTTAAATTCCAGCCGCGGGCTGGCGGAACCGCGTGGACGGGACAGCGGCAGCGAGCAGTTCCTCTCAGCCGGCCCACAAGAGCACGCGAACATCACCCCCCCCCCCCCACGCCCCCCCGCCCCGACCTCGTCGTCCACTTCCCTCGCTAATTGCCCCCACCTTTGGCTCCGAGGCCCTCATTTTCCTGTGTGCTAACGAGCTTCCGCTACAACGAGCGAGAGCCGGGCTGGTCTTTTACGCACAAAGCCGCCATTGTTCGAAAGCCGGAATTTTCAAGGTGACCTTCACCAAGGTGAGGGTGCCCCACCCTCTCCTCCTTTCAGTCCGGGGTCGGCGACAGGCCGCGGCAGCGGGATTATCTCCGACGCGCATAAGCCGCGCGTTCAGGACCGCTGCCTGAGAACGGAGAGTCCACAGAGAGGGGTGAATAATGGCCGCCGGAGCTCCCAGACCCTCTGAAGACCAATAAACACATCGGAGCGTGAGTGATGCGCCAGACAGGAGGGAGCGGGGGAGCGGGGGAGACGGCTCTGCGCAGGCTTGGTCCGAGAACCATTTTTCCGCAGCGCTTTGGCACAGGGATGAATCTTGTTGAGAGGGAACAAAGGCAAATCTCCAGACCGTTAGTTTCCAGGCGGCCGGGGTGGGGGAGGGGGGAGGGGGTGGTGTGAGCGCGCTGTGCGCGACCAGGAGGAACCTTGGCTTCCAAGCGTCTCTGCAAATTACTGAGCTGACAGCCCGCAATTAGCATCCCGGTCTGTCCTTCTGCCGATC
Source organism: Anguilla rostrata (assembly GCF_018555375.3). Lineage (NCBI taxonomy): Eukaryota > Metazoa > Chordata > Actinopteri > Anguilliformes > Anguillidae > Anguilla > Anguilla rostrata. The sequence continues at coordinate 22,802,416 of NC_057943.1, read as the reverse complement.
TGCATCGCCAGGGACTCTGCACAACAAAACTTTAATGCGGTATCGATGGGGGGGGGGGGGGGGGGAGCGCTGCTCTCAGGGTCAATGCTAAAGCAGAGATGGAGCCAGGGATCGATATGGCTGAAGAATGGGCTGAAGGGAGCCAAGGGGGGGCGGGGTCACAACAACAACACCCCCTTCTCACCGTTGTCCTGGATCAACCTTCAACTGCAGGGCCCAGAAGTTTCCGAGCCTCGGGAATCTCAGGGGATCCACGCATCCATCTGGAGAAGCTCTAGCAGCTCCGCTAGTCCAAAAGTGCTCAAATGTCTCGTTTTTCAGAGCGAAATGGGCTCTAGGGTGATTTAACACCGACCACTTTACCGTGCAGTTATACAGAGCTCTCCACACTGTCCCAGTGGCCTTCACTCCGTCCCCCAGCTGCGCCTCAGAGTCCCCCTTCCCAAACCCGCGCGGGTGCCAGATTAGCAGAGAGGCGTTCAGCGTGGGCTAGCAATGGGGCCTCGCATGAGAGAACGCCCCGGCTCGCCATTGGGGGGGTTCGGGCGGGCTCCAGAAAACGCTGCGGAAATGCCTGCTTCTGGGAAACATCTGCCAAGAACCGCCGACAACCCCTCCCCCCACCATCACCCCCCCTCCGCTCCTCCCTCCACCTGCTGCTGTCACGCCGTGGGGGGAGGGGATTTTGGGCGGGGCGTTCGCCATCTTCAGCCCCTGACCTGCCGATCGTGCTCTGACGGGTCCGTCCCACGGGCTGAAGGTCACATGGGAGGCCGCAGAGCGCCAGACTCCAGCAGACTGCGAGAGACACGCCGCCACGCGTCGAGCGAGTGAGTCTCACATGCGCGTACGCTCCTGCCCCTGCGCAGAACTCTGATGTTCCTCGCTGCAGATGTACGGAGACACACAAACCAGATGCACACAGTTCAGCGTGTTCCCTGCTTCTTCAGCCTTCGCACACACACACACACACACGCACACACACACAGCCTTTAACACGCAGAGGAACTGCGCCGCGCCAAGTCATTGTTAACTAATGGATGAAGAGTAAGGGGCGGGCTCATTAAGAACAGGCACAGCTGGACTCCAGCGTCGAGCAGCAACTGCTGAGTCCTGTTGTTCTTCCTGTGTTCAAGCTGGGCTAACCCTCGGCACGCACGCAGACTACAAAACACCCCCCGCCCGCCCCCCTTCCTAAACATGCACTGCACACACATACACACACAAGCACACACGGACATTCACACATACACACACACACCGCCTGCAAAACCCCCTCTGCCCTCCCCCTTCTCAAACACACACGTGCACAAGCGCGTGCACACACACACACACACACACAAACACGCTTCGCCTCCCACCATTTCCCTTCCATTGAGCTGGACCGGGACGGGGAGAGAGAGAACAATGGCCTGGTTTAACCCCGTCCTGCCCAAAGCTCTGCAAGACAAGGAAACGGGTGTGAGGGAGGGTGTGAGAGTGAGAGCTGGGCGCCAAAAAACAAAAACAAGAAGAAAAAAAACACCTCACACACATTCACACGCACAAACACACACCCACAAGTAATACGTGCACACACATACATAAACACACACACATGCACACACACAGGTGAATGACCTTCTTGGGTCATGGCCCGGTTTCCTGGATCGAGCCCCCACAGCGCAGGAAACGGTTAAAGACGTGACCGTGCGGTCGGCTCTTCCCTCCACCGGTCCCCTTCAGAACGATGAAGCGCTTGATTACTGGAGCGTGCCGAGATGTATGGAGCCAGAGCAAAAACTGTCCGTAATCGCTCTGCACTTCTGTTGGCCTGATGCTTCCCAGGGAACACGGGCAGACAAGAACTCAGGAACGTTACAAAAGGCCGCGCTCCACCAAAGAGGCCATCTCACCCCTCAGAACAAGCAGCCGAGCCCCGCTCCACCAAAGAGGCCATCTCGCCCCTCAGAACAAGCAGCCGAGCCCCGCTCCAGCAAAGAGGCCATCTCGCCCCTCAGAACAAGCAGCCGAGCCCCGCTCCACCAAAGAGGCCATCTCGCCCCTCAGAACACACAGCCGAGCCCCGCTCCACCAAAGAGGCCATCTCGCTCCTCAGAACAAGCAGCCGAGCCCCGCTCCACCAAAGAGGCCATCTCGCCCTCAGAACAAGCAGCCGAGCCCCGCTCCACCAAAGAGGCCATCTCGCCCTCAGAACAACAGCCGAGCCCCGCTCCAGCAAAGAGGCCATCTCGCCCCTCAGAACACACAGCCGAGCCCCGCTCCAGCAAAGAGGCCATCTCGCCCCTCAGAACACACAGCCGAGCCCCGCTCCAGCAAAGAGGCCATCTCGCCCCTCAGAACACACAGCCGAGCCCCGCTCCAGCAAAGAGGCCATCTCGCCCCTCAGAACACACAGCCGAGCTCTCGCCTCGCGAAAACAAACAGCAGGAGAGCAAAACTCAAACCGCTCTCTGACAGGAACCGAGTCGGATCGGTCCGGCTTTGGTAACACGCAATCCGAGTGGCGTCGCGTCAAATCGAACAGAACTACAAATCGCACCGCGGCCCACGGACAGCGCGCGTTCATCGCGGGGAGGGAGGGCTCGGTTATTTATCCGCCGTTTAGGACCGCCTTAACGGGAAGCGCTCCGCGCGATTTATAAAAGCGTGTCGACGAAGCCCGGCCCGTATCAGATGCACCCGGCTACAAGGAAGAACACGTAGCGAAGCACGCGCTCCCATTATTCACACTGCCCATTAAGGAAGAAACTCATTACTCTCCCATCCGCGCTCCTCGGTGGAGCCAATGCCTACAGCCCGAGGCCAAAGCCAGCAGGGTGCGCTGGCTCGGTTAATAGAGGAAGCCCCTCCATTTAACCAGCTGCCGATACTCAACCGGCGCGGCAGACGGACGGGGAGTCGATGGCGGCGCCGGGGAAGCGTACGCGGAGGCTGCCCGGGTGCTCGCAGGCGAGAGAAAAAGGGGGGGGCAACGAGGAGGCAGACGCCATAACGCAACGCCCAACAGGAGCCCGCCGCGCTTCAATCAGAACGTCCGGGGGCTGAGGCTGACGGCTCCGGTCACGAGCGGGCACCGGCAGATCGCGCCGCCTCAGCAGAACTCCCAGCGGCCGCACTAATTAGTTCTCAGCGCTAGAGAAGTAGAGAAGAGGAATAAAAGGGGGGGGCTGCGCTCGCCACCCCCAGCTCCTTCAGCCGAGCGGCCGCAGATGTCCCTGACAGCAGCCAAGTTTGAGAAGACTGCCGGCCTGTGCGAGGGTCGCCCGGCTTTGAGTCCCCCGATGGGGAAGGGCTTTGAGAGCCCCCGCCAGCCGGAACGCTCCCATAAGCCTGTTCACCCGGCAGGAGCAGGAAGTCACCGTCTTTGCCCCGGCCGGCCTGCCCTTCCCCGCCCCGCGCCCCCCCTCCCAGGCGATGGGCTGATTATGCACTCTGGGCGAACACTCCGTCCAGAGTTTTAGCCCTTCCTCATTAATATTAATGAGGGAGAAGCCTATAAACCCTGCATAGCAATAACAGAATATTCACAGATATTGTTTTCCCCTGTCTGGAAGTGAGTGACTGCAGATCTCTGGTGAATCCAGAGTCATTATTTATACAGGACAGACACTTAATACAGTTCTTTCATGGGGAAAGCAGAGTTTAGATTACGTTAGATAAGTGAGATTTTGATTATTTGACTATTCAATTGTGACAGATATATTAAAGTACCCTATTAAGTGAAATGCACATTGTGCCATGCCTACTTCTTCTTAAGCGCACTCACTGCATCTCTCCAAGCATCATCTGTTGCTGAGGAAGCACATAAAATGCAACCGAGGTGCTTCCGCTAAGTACAACGTGAATGAAGCCACAGCAGCAGTTTACCAGCCCCTTCAGTTAGCAGCACCATCAGTCTCTGAACACTGTAGCCTAATCTGAGGGCAAAGCCATCTTTTCAACACCAGCTCGTTTGGTGCCGTTTGATCCCAGAGCTATCCTGAGGTCCGTTTCTGTTCTCGCACCTTTAAGGAACTGACTGTAAATGACATGTAGAAACGGCCGAGGCTAAGCTAACCTGCCCCGTCACCCTTTAAAAGGCTGATCTATTCCCATCTATATCTCTAACATTTGGAGGACCATTTTTCGCAAGTTGAGCTGAACACCTTTAAAGGGGACGGGGAATGGCTGCAAATCTTTCTTATTCCCTCTGGGGAACGGCCAAGGCGAAATGCTGCGAGACAGCTTGTAAATGGCGTATGGAATTTGACTGACGGGTGGCATAAATGAAGACCCAGCAGACGTGAGCCACGGGGTGCCGGGCTTCTCTTGCCGTGTTCACGTCTGCGGCTCTCACACGGCACGACCAGGACTCTCTGCTTTCCACAGCGCGTTTGTGGATCTGCAGCTCCAGAGGATGTTTGAAAAAAGGCAGCGGCATCATAAACAATAAATAAATAAAGAAAACGCAGCCGTCTAAACAAGATGAGAAGCTTCACTGTGTCCCGTGTGAAAAGGAGCCGTGTAAAATCGAGCCCGTCCCGTTCGGCGGCGGAGGGTAACGAGCGCTCTGCGGGCCGGGCGGGTCCAATCCGGCCCGTTTCATCCGTACCGAAGCTAACAAATCAGCCCGCTGCCACTGAGCTAGTTTGGGGAGCGGGGCTTTCTGCTGACTGCGGAGTATCCGCTCTGTTTTCCTCTGGAAGCGAAACAGAACGGGGAGAGAACAGCGGCAAACACGCAGTCCGCCCTGCTCCCCCCTGACCGGAGAGCCACAGGAACGCAAGCAGAAACAAAAAGCCAAAGACCCCCCACGGTCAGGCATGGAAACCACAAAGGCCTGGCACACGCATAGCCCAGCAATGCAACAGTCACGGCTCAGCTGCTTGGAGCTGAACTCGGGAACACGGCTAAACACTGAAAAGGGGGTCGATGTGGGGGGGGGGGGGGGAGCAGATGCTTTCGTCTCCAAACTGAAATTCAAACCCTTTTACAGCTGAAGTTCAAAGAGTAGGAATTTTCTGTGAGGTGAACTCCGCTGGAAACGACATCACAGCAGCCCCAAAAAAACCCAGATAGTGTTTTCTGATGCGTATCATTTAGAATGATTGTCCCATCTGATTAAAGCCATCCTAACTACAATGGCGACAGCAGGAAGGCAGAAAACATTACCTTTCCTCATCTTCAAAGCATCAGCCATTTTGCAGAGCATGTTGTATTTTGTTCTATTTCGGTGGAAATTACTTTTTTTCAGCTGGGAACTCGGGCTTATCTTGCAAATAAAGCAGCACTCAGAACGACAGAATCGTCTCCCCAAAAAGCACTGGCGGTGTAAAACAGGCTGCGTGTTCAGGGAGGCAGGAGTAAGCTCTTTCCTGGGATTCGTTCCATCAGCGCTGGAGGAGGATGCATTAGGTCATGTTGGCCCGGTCACGCCACAAGAAGTCAGCTGTGCCTCTTTAACAATGGGAGGGAGAGGCTTGCGTTATGACCTCATGCTTACTGCACCCTCACAACCCTCATATTTTTTAAACATTCGCTCGCTGTGGAAATAGCGATCTAAATGCATTCGTGCTAAAGTGCAGTAACAGCAGTAGTGGCCTGCAAGGGGACTGGACCCTGCAACCCTCAGGTTCACAGTTCGGTGGCATTGCCTCTGCACTGGCTAAGAGTTTGCACTGTAAAGCTCAGGCTGTGGGCCTGAGGAAGAGGGACGGATACGGGCGAGCAGCGGGGGGGGGGGTTACAGGGACGTTTAGCACCCTTGTCAGTCACTTTGGCCCGCAGTCGCGGATGGGCGAGCGCACCAATCAGGCAGTTAGGTAACCGGGGGGGAGAGGCGGGTCTCAGGGGGCAGGGGGGTGGGAGAGCCGCAGTGCGTCAGCAGGAAAGCGGCCGCCCCCTGACCCCCCGGGGGAGACGGGCCGGGGAGGACGGAACCCGCTAATTGGCTCCTCGCCGGATTCCCGCCGGGCCCCGGCGCTCGCCGGAGCCTTCCCCGGGACGGAGCCGCCGCGTCCATCCTGCTGGTGCTGCCGTTCCTTCCCCCCTCCCTGCAATTACGCCGCTTCACTCCGAAAGTCTCCGCCGGCGGAGGGCTGTTATCAGCGGGGTGAATTAGAGGTGAGTTAGAGCTGCGCCTCCAGTTCGGGGCTTTGACAGCCCACCGCGCCGCACGCTGTGAGCACGGCAGGGCGGCGCGCGCGGAGGAATCCCAAACCGCTAACCGCAGCCACGCCGCGAGCTGCACCCAACACTTGCCGGCAACAACCGAAATGAAGTACCCGGCGCTGAGTGGCTAGGCTGCTCGCAGACTGGTCATTTTTTTGTCCGAGGGTTTGTTTTGCCGTTTGTGTCGAGTTGGTAACCGAGGTAGAGAATTACTGACTCGGGTGACAAACACTCCCCTTCCGGTGTCACAACAAGAGTTTCTGTGTTTCTGTGCCACGGGTCCTAGCAGTTATCTCCGAGTTCATCTTCTAGAGGGCCTGATGTTTTCCAGGCCCTGGAGAACAACAATCTGGAAATACAGGCTCGGCGGAGGAAACACTATATTTTAAGCTACTCCCCGAAACCGACAAACAAGCGGATCTAGTTTTCCAGCTCTGAGCTCCGTCTTCCTTCTGATGAAAGAGGTAAACAGTCTTGTTTTAAATGGAATGGATTGAACAATGAGCTCAATTTCTCCATTTCTGTGGCTTCTCCCGCACACTCCAACCGCCCGCATCGCCCTCTTTTATTTTTTTATTTTACTCACGGGGCCGAGTCATGCGTGGTATGGGCGTGGCATACTACACATAGCACTATTAAAATGCCCAGAAGTGAGAGCACCCTCTGGAATGTAGTATATCAGGAATAGCCCTGAACACAAAGGTGAGTTTACCATCATTCTGATTCTGTATTGTCAATCTAAACTGACAGTGGTTGAGGTTGTTGTTCTTCAAAGAAATCACGATTTCCCTGGAAGCTCGAAGTACTGGGAATACACACCCCAGCCCACCCTCTCAAAAGCAGAGATTAGTGACCCTTCCGCCAAAAAATAAAACCAGTCATTTGTTTCTGTTCCTGTCACTCCCACAGGCTGTGGCTGCAGGAGCAGAAGGCCAGGCTGTCTCTGTGACCTGCCAGCCTACATCAGGCAGCAGGGTCTGATGGCTGAATGGGAGCGCCAGCCAATAGGAGAGCTGCTTTAGGACGCCAGGGATAATCGCTCCATGACCCCCCCCTACCGATGCGATGGGGGGGCAGGGGAAAAAGCCCCTGGTAAAGCACACCAGTCACACACCCTTCCTCTACCCCTGTCCCAGCAGTTGGTGGCTTTTGTTGAAAGCAGACAGGTTGAAATGCTAATATCTCCAGGCCTAACTGATTTCCACCCCATTCTTCTCCTTCAAGGGCCTGGGGGGAGGGAAGGGGGTGTGGGCTGTTGAGAACAGACCCACAGTGAACACAATGGTAGGTGAGGCCTGTGACACCCTGAACCTGAAGCGAGGCAAGCCGGTTCTGAGACGTGACCGCCCCCTAAACAACGCGTCCCCCCCCCGGGCTCAGGACCAGCCACAAAAGACAGCTGGAGAGAAGAGAAAGAGTCAGTGGAACGCGGCACAAAGCTCTCCTTCCGTTACCTGCGTCCGAGAGGCGAGGGGATGTCCGTTGCCCTGGAGACGCGCCAAGGCCGGCGGCGGCGCAGCAGCAGAGGCGCTAATCTGAGCTCCTGGGTCATTTTCGGCTGATTCACACCCGGGCCTGAGCTAATTAGGATGGAGAAGCATCCCCTTCAACCTGGTATCAAACCCCGGCAGTAGAAAAGCCTGGCTTAGATTAGGACGCTCTCAGCTGAAACCTGATAACCATCAGCTCCTCCTTCCCACGCACCACATACATGGGACATGTGCAGCATACAAAAACACACAGGAAGCAACAGCATTGTTTTCACCAGCTCTGTCCCTCACTCACTCCAGCCGACCTTGGTTTAACGCAGCCACTAGCCTGAGACAGCACAGCGCTGCACGCATTAGCATTTCCTATCTGGCTCTGAAGTGCGCTGATAAAAAAACCGGCCATAAATCCGGAGGGTGGCAGGAAGCAGCGCGGCGTAAAGGGGGCGGAGCGTGTAGGTGCGACGCGGGGGCACCTGCATTCCACCCTCTTAATCCAATCAATCTGAACACGCTCCTCGGGCGTGTCCTGCATTTCCAAGAACGCCAGGACCCCGTGCCAACGCAGAAGGGGAAGTCTGCTGTTCCAAAATAAACCGTGTTGACCTCTTCAGGAACGCAATGACTGTAATACAGTTCCGCACTGCTGTACTCTGCGATGTGTCACGACGCTTCCTGTATGTGTCACACTCGTTATAATAACACTTAGCGCTGTGTGTTGATAGGCAGCTGTTCTCTCAGGGACGTGAAGTCATACAAACCTCGCAAGCCTCAAGCACCTTTCCTTACGTCAGAAAACAAACGCTTTGAAACCTTAATTGGCTCAAAAAGGACAAACAAAGCATCACAAAGGTCTCTTCATTCCTGTAATGTCAGCCGGATCATTCGCTGATTTTGGCAGTTCACATTTGTGCTGGAGGCCAGCTCGAGCGCCGGCTCCTGTTTGAAAAGGCGGCACGTGGGCAGCACAGGGCGGTGTGGGAGAGGAACCAGGCGCCGCTTACGTTGGCGGGTGTCTGCGAGTCCTGGGGCCTCCCGGGGCGTTCCGCGCGGGAGGACGGCGGTAATGCAGAGCCGCGCGGGCGGAAAGGGTGCCGGTGCCTCCCCGCTCCGGAGAGGGACGCTAACTGAACTGGGGCGGCATGGCAGCTTGACCTCGGAAATTTCGGAAAAGGGAGGAGGGGCCAAAGGAGCCCGCTGTACTCCATTCCGGTTACACAAAATTTGGTTGCTCTGGAGACGCAAGCCGCAGCTAGCCAGCCAGTCAGAGGGAGGGGGCAGCTGCAGGTTCGTTCTGCCCGAAGAAAGCGGATCTCCGCTGGCATTTGTTGGGACGAGAACGAGATTAAATCCTTTCTAACAGGCGTGGGAGGATGCCTGTCCGAACACAATTAAAAGCTTGCCTCGTTTTGCGATTTAGGTTCTCTGTTCCCCTGCATAAATGATTCAGGTGGAAATGTGGCGTCCAACAAACAGAACAGGCCTTGCCCCTCTCTGATTGGTGGCCTCAGACTGTTGTCAGCCTGCGGTTGCTACGGTGGGGGTTTGGACTCTGACCCAGAGGACAACTCATTTGTGCCATTTCAGGTTGAGCTGGTTTGAATCCCCCAGAGCTGCCGGCTCAAGTGTAAGCTCCCCGGTCCCATTTCTGTTTGTTTCTCTGTCTCACGGTCTCTCTTTCCCACACACACACACACACACCCACACACGCTCACACACACACACACCCACACACACACCACACACACACACACACACACACACACACACACCTACACACACCACACACACACACACACACCACACACACACGCTCACACACACACACACACACACACCACACACAGCTCACACACACACACACACACACACACACACACACATCTACACAGCACTGTGTGTATTAAACACACACACACACACACACACACACCTACACACAACACATCCACACACACACACACACACACCTACACACACGCTCACACACACACACACACCACACACAGCACACACACACACACACACACAACACACACACACACACTCACACCACACAGCACACGCACACACACACGCACACACACACACACACGTACACCACACTACACGCACGCACGCACGCACACACACACACACACACACACACACACACACACACACACACACACACACACACACACAGTGTTCATATTCCAGTCAGGTGCACTCAGCCAGCAGGGGCTCCAGCCATCACGCTCTGAGTGACAAACGCTTCCCCCGGAAAGTCCCCAAATCCCCCGGGCCCTGGCGGACCTGCCTGCACCGGGGGTCTGTGGGGCCTGTCAGGAGGGGCCCGGCCTTCACTCCTCTCGCCTCGGAGCCTGTCGGGATAAGCCCCGGATCAGCCAAGCCCTCCGCCCGCTCCCCCGCTCCAGGGAGCTCCAGAGAACATTGGCTCATTTGCAGTTTTGGCGAAGACCAGACCTCAGCCAGGGGAGCGCTCGCGGACCCTGTCAGCAGAGTAAATCTGACAACCGCCCTGCCGGTTGCCGCGAGCCCACGCTGCTTTTATTTGGATGTTTCTGGGGTGCTGGACGCCGGCTGAGAGCTCGGAGGATTTGGAGTTACCGGCGGCAGACAAACGTGCCGCGGAGGAGCGTGGCGGTGTGGGCCGGACAAGCCTCTTCTGTGCCGATCGGCAACAGAGAACCGCAGCCAAGAGAGAGAGAGAGAGAGATATCACTGCAGGCAACAGAGCAATGTTGCAATGGCTACCGTGACAACATACTCGAGAGGCAGAAACTGTCCTGGTTTTCCTGACCTTGTTCCCTTAACCCCCCCCCATCTCCAGTAGCACTAGAAATTAATTCAGCCCTGCTCCCTGGCGCTTGCGATTTCAATGCTTCGACAAGTTTTTTTCAAGGTGACCTTTCACCCCAGCAGCTCCTGAAGAGTATAAAGAAGCTGCTACTATGCTCTGATGGTGGCTTACACTGGCGGGGGGGGGGGGGGGGGCAGCTTGTTTTGATTCATACCCCACCTTCAAAAAACAGCCCTTTCCAGACAGGCAAATCATTAAATAAGAAATACATTTTAAAAGATGAGAGGAGGCAGTGCGTGCGATTCTGCTGAGTCATCCCCACTAGCAGCTGTGTGTCCAATGCTGCCTTTAAACCCACGCAGAGATCTGATTTTCGGATTAGGACCCTCTCCCCGTGTCGGATGGGACAGCGTCGTTCTCACCCCCCAAACCCCCCCTCCGTCCCAACCCCGCCCTGAGATGACAGGGCTTTTCTGGCCCAGGAGATTACGGGTGTCTAGACTGTAGACTCTGTGCTGTGCTCTGTGCTGTGCTGTGCTGTGCTCTGTGCTGTGCTGTGCTGTGCTCTGTGCTCTGTGCTCTGTGCTGTGCTGTGCTCTGTCGTACCCACGGTGACACGGCGCTCACACTCCCGCCCCAGACACCGGAGACGGCGGCGCGTCCGCAGGGCCCGCGGCGAGGCCCCGGGCGGGAACAGGAGACGCGTGACGAGCGAAACTCCCGGGCGACGAGCGGGGCAGCCTGCGAGCCTGCATTACTGCCATGCCACGCATTCCTGCATTCCGACACGCATTCCCGCATTCCCAGCTGCCCTTCAGGTAGAAAGGCTCAGCCAGCAACACACTGCTGCTCAGTGAGCCACATTCTAGCTTTCAAATAGGCTTTCTTTATCAGCCTTTTTTTATTGATTCGCTCTGGAAAAATGCCTATCATGAGGCAGTGTGTGGCAAACTGGCAGCAAGATAGTTTGTTAGTTACCAAATAAAGACCAAGAAGCCTAATTAAGCAAAAACTGTTTTTTTCAAACATTGTTTAAAAATATGAACAAGCTCATCAATTGCTGGGTAACTGCCGGGTTCTGTGTTTTCCACAGTGCCATTACAGTATGATGTCCGTGATCCGGGCCTCTCAGTCCCACTGGCTTGGCTGAACACCGTAAGGGGGTCCTGCAGCAAGGCCAAAAATTAACAGGGGTTGTTTTCTGTTCTTTGTCCCTGTGGCTCGAGAGGCGTTCTGTGAAATCTCATTTTTATCCGTTCGTATCCAGGCTCACACCTCTGCCGTTCAGTCAAATCAACGAAACAAAAAAACAACCTTAATTGTCGCCACTTCTCCGGCACTGTCTGTTCCCAGACGTAAACGGTTTAAATTGCCAGTGTGATGTGGGAGGGATGACAGTGGGGTTGTGCCGTTTCAATGGGTCTAACAAGCAGGATCAGCGGACTACCCACAGCCCCCCACCCCCCCAACACCCCCCCACCCCCCCGACTGTAGGCCAGCGATGGTGGGGAGGGGGGGGGGTCCTGGAAAACAAATCTGCCCCTCCGGCCTGACCGCTTTGCTCTATTTGACCTCCTGCCTCCAAGGAGCCGCATCGAATCGCTGACACGTTGGACGCCGGTCGCCGCGGGCGACGGAAGCTGGCCGCGGCTGCGCCCTGCCGCGTTACGCTCATTACGGCGAGGTCACGGCCCGGGCAGGGCGGGGGGGCACAGCTGGAGCCGAGCCTGATGGGAAGGCACAATACAAACCTACTGACGGAGGCTCCCTGTGCAAATATTACCAGCGCTGCCAGAATGCACTTCACACACACCTGTACAGCACAGGCTGCCTTTGTGAAGAGAACAGAAGAGACCCACTCTCTACCACCTGCTCCTACGACCGCACTGAGCATGCTCAGAGCGGCTCTGTGTCTCACTGTCACGCGTGCTGACTGCAGAATGAGACCGGAGCAACACCATTACATAACCAATGAAAGCAGTGGACCTTGCAGAACACTGCATAATTCATTTGTTTCTGTAAGTGATAAGCTGCATTAGCTTCACCCAATTTCTGGGTCTGTGACCCCCTCACTCTCCCACCGCTATTTTTTAACAGTTAAAGACCTGCTGATGCATCCAATCAAACCGCAGCTCGAGATAGGGGGTGGGGCAAAGGCATGGAGGCGTGTGAATGACACTCCAGTGAGGTTGGTGTGTCCATATGCACCGTATGACACCGTATGAGGGAGTCAGTGGGCCACCCTCAGGGGCAGCTCAGGCCGTAGAGGGGAGGCTAATCCACGAGAGTGTGTCAAACAGGGCCCACCCCCCCAAAGCGCTACCCTCAGAGGGGTCTGGGCTCTCTGGAGAGCGCGGTCGGGCGGGCTGTCTCACGAGGGTGATCGCACGAGGAGGAGGATTATGAGTGATCCGCGTGTCATATGATGCTCACTGGCAGACAGGAGGAAATGACATCGCTGCCCAGCTAACAGTCCGCCCCCCACCCACCAGACAGCCGGGGTATGGGGGAGGGGCAGTATAAGAGCCCCACAGACACACCGTCACCACGCCCAGAATCGCGGTTGAGGAGAGGACAGGGGAGATTAGCAGGGCACAGCGAACCCCCTGACAAGCATCCCCCCTCCCCCTCCCCCCCGCCCCTCCCTGCGGCCCCCAACACCGAGGAGCGGCTCTCCGACCGTCTTCTCAAACGCCGGAGACAGGTAGCACCGCCAGGTTACCGCGAGAGCTGCCACAGACGCAGACAGATAATCCGGCAAACCCACAGAAGGACCGCGACGCTTTCCCCTGCTGAATTATATCTCTGTCCGCAGGCGTGTTAGCACAGTACCCAGCGTACAATGCAGGGCGGCCGTGTGATGTAGCGGGCGGGGCAGCGGGCCCGTTAAACAGGCCTCGGCGTTTGAATCCCGGCGATTCAAACTGCTGCTCTGTGAGGCACTGAACCCAGACCACACTCATAAAAGCACAGTGTGCAGAAATATATGAAGACGCTATGAAAGCCGTCTGAGACCACAGGATGAATGGGCTAAGCAGTAAAGATGATAAACTGCCATGAACACATCTTCCGACATAACCATTCAGAAAGGCATTTTAAATATTTTAAGGAGATCGGATAGCACAGTGGTACTAAATGACACATTGCCAAAAGAATCCCTTTTAGCTCAGGCCTGATTCTCTCGCTTTAACAACCGGATCGCAAACCGCACTCAACGTTCAGCGGTCAACGTTCAGCGGTCAACGTTCAGCGGTCAACGGTCAGTGTCCCCCACCCCCCCTCCCCCTGCTTCTTAATCCAGGCCGGTGGGGGAACGTCCTCCTGTCCTCTGCACCGCCAGTGCCGCAGCTGCAGGTGCTGACTTAACGAGGGGGGGGGGGGTGACGATGGCGCGGGATCGATAAGCCGTTAGCAGACGTAACGAGCGGAGATGGGCCAGAGTGCCTGCGTGGGGCCGCAGCGTTGGTGCATTCTGATGAGGCCCCCCCCCGTCTGCTCAGAGGGTGCCTGACAGGCAGCCCGAGGCCTCGCCAAAAATCGAACCCGTCGCCTCTCCGCCGAAACGCGGAAAAACAAATTAAATGAGGACGGAAATAGCAAGCGTTTGAAGAAGAACTTCCCATTCATCTCGGCTCGAATAGGAAGCCATCCGCACTGCAGCGAATTAAGTCTGACACAAAAAGACACAACACGCGTTTAAAATGGAAAATATGCGGGTTTAATTTTGGACCACTTACTGAATTCTGCTATTGGCTTACGGACGATCTGGAAGGCCTACTGGGCCATAAAGGGTTGAACATGCAATGGTGTTGCTCAGACGGACTCGTTGAGGTAATTTACCAAACGACCTTGGATCAAAGCAGATCCTATGAAGAAGCTATGATGCCAGAGACACATTTATAGCGAGACATTCTTCTGAGAGAAGATTCGAATGTGTGGAGCTGCGATGAGCTCTATTGTAGCCAGTAGCCCAGTGGGACGATGCGCGATTGGCCGCCCATGACATCATCCAGGGAGGGAGGGTGTCAGCTGGCAGGGCAAGCCCGACCTCAGCGCTCAGTTAGGGACTTCGGGAGCAGAAATAGGTCCCACACATACCACACCTGGGACTCCTCAGCGACCGGCACTGCCACAGGAGAACCCCAGACCAACCGAAAAAAACCAGAGCACTGCAGAGCCTCCAGGTTCAGACTGATGGAGCACAACAGAAAGCAAGAGAGGCGGGGGGGGGGTATAATCACACACGCTAAACATACAACGGCACCCACTGCCCGTGACACACCGCCCGCGACACACCGCCCGGCACACACCGCCCGAAGGAACCGTGAGGTCCATCAGCGCATACCTACAGAGGGACAGCGAGCGCCAGCGTCAAAAGGAAAAAAACCCGGCCATGGAGATCACATCCGGCCTCCAAAGGGCACTGCAGCGGGCCTTAATGTCCCATCTTTATGCGCGCACACTTGCCGCTCACGCAGGGGGGGGTGGGGGGCCGCGGGAGCGGGGTGTTTGCCCACATTAAGATTCCAAAAAGCCGACTGCCCTCCTCCCATGGTGCACTGCGAATCGGGCAGGAGAGGAATAATAAAAAGGCCCTGGGACGTGACCGGGGCAGGACTGCCTCGAGGCCTGGAGACGGTCGCTGGGGTCTGGGGGGGGGGGGTCAGCCCTCATTTAAATAAGCGCTAGCCCCGCAGGTCGTTTTGTAGTTCCTTTTTGTCGCACAAAAAACACACGTTTCTGGGACGCAGGGTAGACGAAGTGACACGGCAGGAAGCGATCCTCAGTTCACCATCAGCACTCTGGACAGCGTCAGGAGACCCCGGGGCCGAAGTGACACGCGTCTCCTCCAGGAGAAAGAGGAAGTGCATCCGCGTGCAGTCCTTTCTTCTCTCCGTTCTTCTCTCCCAGCATCCACTGGACCACGGTTTCACCTATCCACCCCACGGTCCGCACCTCTGTTCATCGGTCCTTCCATTCAACCCCTCTACCTGCCACTAAATTCCACCCGTACAAACTTCCATTCACTCCTATTCATCTGTGCCTCCATTCATCCTGTGCTAATTCTCCAGCCCATACCTGCTTGTTGCCAAGGAACAGGTCCCGCTCGCAGCGAGCTCCGTTTGTCCCACTTCGGCTGCGATGCCGTGGGAGCTCTCATTGATTGACTAACTCCAGACATTACAAGCTGTGCCGTTAGCCGCTACAAAATGTAGCCTTTTAAAGTCGACTCCTGCCTGTCTTCCACTGTGAAAGCAGTTCCCCGGCTCTCCAATAATGGCGGTCGATTGTCCAGATAAGCCATCAGGCTGTGAGTGGCAGGGACGGATCCAGTGGGAAATGACAGTGCTCACGGTTGAAGTGAGCGTCTCCCCGGGTAACCCTCTCTCCCCGGCCACTGCAGGCCACAGCGGTGACAGCTGATTGGTTCCCATTAGAATTAAGCTGCCGGTTAATGCTTCCATGATGCAAAAACAAACAGGAGCAATATTTAAATGTCTGTCGGTGTTATATGCCAGCTGTTAAGGGGGGTGACTGCATCTTATCTCTCGAGGAATAAACAACACGCATAATGATTATCTGGCTCCGGGCTGATTCATAACCTGGACTGCACTGGGGGTGAAATGGGAGCTCTGTGCGTCCAGCCACCAGCTTCACAGACTCTGGGTGTAACAGGAGCGGCCGGTGATCAGGTGCAACGCGGGCGATGAAGTGACAGTGCGGTGTTATCTTACTTCTCTTACCGAGCGAGATCACACCCTCACTCAGAGGCAGATGTGACACTCTCCCCCCAACAGACAGTTAAATGATGACGGTAAATTTGACTTCCTTATCACTGCTGTAATTGAAGTGTTGGCATTATAAAACAAAGCCAAAGGTTGCCAGGGAAGCTGGCTGCAGCCACGCATCTGGGACGTATTTGTGACGGGGCGGGGGGGGGGGGAGGGTGGGGGTTGGGCGATAAACCACGGCAATAATTATGAAATCAAATGTACTAACAGCCGTCGCCACTGTGTGGTGTACTGACTTTCTCTTTGTTTTCTTCTCTTTAATTATACCTGATGCGATAGTAAGGCTGCATGAAATGCTTCCGGAAAGAAACCAGTCACCAGTGTTACCCATTGGGTGACCATAAGACAGCCAATTAGCAGCGAGGCCTCGCAGCTTCCATGCGATTGACAAAAACACAAACAACATCGCATGATCACATGGAAGCTGCATGACCTTGCCGCCGATTGGCTCTCTCATCAACACCCAACAATAACAGCAGCTATGCTTTTTTCTCCGGAAGCATTTCACACGGCCTATTTAGTTTGAATGTTAACCAACCGCCTCAAACATAATTAAAAAGAACAAGTCGGGTTTCCCTTCTGGTGTTCACCGCTATGTTGTGCACGCGCAGTGATGGATGGGGGCGTGGCTCGGACAGGGTGCTTGAATATTCGGGACAGCTGCTGCCATCTGGGCCCTGGAGCTCCCGCCCCCTCCCGGCGGATCAGCGGGCAGGGACGTGTGACAGGCCTAGGGAATGAGCTGAGCGCTGAGGCTGGGCGGGGCGGAGCGGAGCGGGGCGGAGTGGGGTGGGGTGGGGCGGGTGAGGGGGTGGCTGCCAGCAGGTGCGCGACAGTGGAATTCACACATTTCCACCTGTGAGCATGCAGGGTGTATGTGTGTGTGTGTCTGCATGTGGTATACGTGTGTGTGTGTGTGTGTGTGTGTGTGTCTGCATGTGGTATATGTATGTGTGTGAGTGTGCGTGTGTGTGTGTGTGAGGGGGCTACTTGTAATGTAGGTGCCAGAGTAAACAAGCCTTTGTTCAAAGTCCACCGGAAACTGAGTCACAAAGTGCACTTCTCACGGGAAAGGGGGAGGGCAAGCGAGACAGACGGAGAGAGAGATTGCGCCTTGCGTACATCTGTCATGGTCATCAACGGAGAAAAAAATCCCCAACCCATATCTTGATAATAATGACTGCACTACCAGTAAAAGATAAAGATGAGTCAATCCCAGCTGATCACCACAATTTGATAATGGCTTTTTTTCCTTCGTATGACACCGATTTACACAATGGAATCACGTCTGCGGTTCTGAATGTGCGAGACCATTCTTTTTTGTTTTTATTTTTTCCCCCCGGATTACAGCTTGAGCGCGGTCTGCGTGACCTTTGCAGCTGCGCTCCTCCCCCCCGGACGCCACGCGCCCCTCTGCCAGAGCACCGGCTTCGCAAAACGAATCGTTCGTGGCTGACTTGTCCTGACGTCACCGTTTGCCGTTCCCTATACGGCGCTTTTTAATGCCCTTTCCCGCGTATTTGACTGTGGCGAAACTAATGAAAGCGAGGCTGGGAACAGAGCGACACGCAGGGCGAGCGGCACAGCTAGCGCTACGCTACGCTGCCGTTAGGGAGGCTCCACCGCACAGACTCTTACTGCCCAAGCACAGGAGGGTGGGCTCATTTATGCTTATGTCATACTGGGTGGGTCTGTGCGCACGTGTGTGTGTGTATGCTTGTGTGTCCACGCATGTGTGTGTGTGTGTGTGCACACATGCGTGTGTGTGGGTCCATGCATGTGTGTATGTGTGTGTGTGTGTGTGTGTCTGTGTGTGTGTGTGTGCGTGCATGCGTGTGTCCATCCATGTATGCACGTGAGAGAAAGCAATGACTGCACAATATTTGGCGAGAAAGGCAGCAACAGAAGCTTTGGCCCCCACTTCCTCAGCACCGCACCTGTGTGGGGCCCGCCTGGGGCCCGCTGCACCGTCGGCAAGGTCAGTCACCGCACGACTCAGCGAGCGGCAGCAGCGTGCGGCTCGTAAACACGTGAAGAGCGTGCTCCCGGGGGCCCGGCTGGCCTAAAGCAGCCCCCCCGCTCCATAAAGCTGAGCGCGCTCAGAGACTGCAAACTGCACTTAGGCAAGTGAGCCGTGACTGCGCCGGGCCGCCGGGCCGCCGGGCCGATCCCACCGCTGGAACGTCCCGGCCCTGCCGACGCCCGAGCCCGGGTCCCGGGGGGGAGGGATCCATCACGAACCCCCACCCCCCACCCCCCCCATCCATCTCACCGTGCGGCTGTCAACAAGGTGACTGCCCTCTCCGCCAGACACTGGCGTGAATTTTTCAAAGGCTGACCGCAAGCGCTGCCCTCCGTTCGCTGAGGGAGGGAGGGAGGGAGGGAGCGAAGGAGGAGGCAGCGGAAGAGGAAGAGGTGGGGAAAACCACAGCGTTAATGAAGAGAGAGGCGTTACCGCGCGTGGCGAAAGACACGAACGGAAGGGGAGTTGGCGAGGGAGGACGCCATCGCGGCGGGGCGGTCATGCGCTAATTGGCACGCTCCGGTCCGTGCCAGCGAAATTCCAGCCCTTACCTCCACACACTCACCCAGACTGTACCAGCCTGTCCAGGCTGTAGGTCAACAGTGGACAGAGCAGCGCACCTCAAGAAGAACCGCACTACCGCTCTAACCCCATTACAACACGTCAGCTTGAGCGCTCGCTCACGGTTACAACGGCAGTTTGCACAGGGAGCTCTGAATAAGACCGACTCAACGTGAAATCACCATTGGGCGCGATATGACACAGGAGACTTGGGTGTGAAGTCCATTTTGCGCAGTGGCTGCCAACAATATGGTGCGGACAGCAACATCGCACTGAACCGCGCTGTGCATCAAATCCGTAGCACGCCATCAAACCTAAAGCAGATTCCACGGGCCGGGTAACAACATAGCAGCAAAGAGAGGACTGCAGCAACCATCAAAAATGACACCTTTGTGGAAACAGAGAGTCCTGGATCTGTCCTTAACTCACTGACTTACAAATAAACACCAGCGATGCTTTTGCCTTTATTAACAGTTAGTTGTGTCCGTTCTGGTGACTGTTGAAACAGTCTATTCACGTTCCTGCAGAATTTTAAAGTTCCATTTCATTCTGCATCAAAGTCAAGGACAAATTATTGACTGAGCCCTCCTATTTCTCGTATGGGTCCGAATGGGAATTTTAGACCCACAATGCAATTTAGGACCATTTTCATTCCAGAGGACACTTCAGTTGTGTCCATGTTGTGTAACATGGTTTTCACTTAGCTACACACATTTTGTGTACCTATATCCCTTGGTAGCGGGGAGAAGGTTATAAGTCTGTCCATCCAACACCACGGCCATTTAGTAAGAACAGCAGTTTCTCCCGGACGAGGAGCCACTAAACCACTGAGAACATGCATGCACTCTTCTGATTTATTTTTTTAATCTTTATTGGCATGGAGCCATCAATATAATTCTCATGACAAACCAATGTTGTCAAGAGGATGGCTCTCCACTGGAAAGCACTTTTCTGTTTCAAATTTAAGTGATTACTTCCCCATCCCCTACTATCCACACACACACACACACACACACAAAGCGTTTCACTCTGCTCATACTATCATAGAGGGGGGAATTCATATCATTTGTCTACACAGCGATCAGCCGAATGAATTGTAGGTGTGCTCTGCCTTGCAAAGGAGAGAGAGGAGAAATGAGGAACAGAGGAGAAGAGAAACACAGGAGGGGAGAGAAGGAAAATAAGAATAAGGGAGGGAAGTGATGTAATGCTTAATGAGAGCTGGCTGTTGCAGTCACAACACAACAAGGCTCATATGGAAGAAAAAAAACACGGATAGCAAACACGCGTACGTACACGGACAGGAAACGCACGCAAGGGAAGAGAAAGAACACACCGAAACAGCAAAGGCACTAGACTAATCACAAATATGCTAAATAAAACACACAATGTCAGGCGCATGCACAAACTCTCTCTCTCTGTCTCTCCCTAACTCACACACACACAAAAATACGTGAAACACGGACACAATAACAGCACTTTGCGTTCCCTCGACACCGCCGCGCGAGTCAGCCTTATCCATCAGCGCAGCTCGCTCCTCCACGGAGCTGTTATAATCCCCAGTTAAAATACATCCCTGATTTCGTTTAATTAAATCAAGTCATGTCTCTACAGATGTAATTGATTTCCCAGCGGCCCGGCGGCACGGGGAAGCAGGTGACATCGGGGTCACTCCTGCGAAAACACCACCACGCCGCCGCTCGTACGCACAACGCTCTCACGTGTCAGCCATAGCTTGCTATTTACACCCATCGCGCTCTTTACATAGGCTACATTGTCTAAAATGACCACCAGACATTATCTGGGGGGGGGGGGGAGAAAAAAAGAGAATGGTTCTATGCTGCTTATTAAAGGCACATAGAGTGTATCGAGACTGCATAGTGCCCTTCAATTTCAGAGACAATAAACAAAGGCTAGCACTGCACTGGAGGCCAGGATGCAGGATCTTTTTTAAACAGGTGAAATTGAAGCCTACCACAGAAGAAGAGGCATGGTGGAATGCTATAGCCTCCCACTCCACAGCCCTTTGGAAGAGAGATTCCCCAATCTTCACCCCCCCTCTCCTTTCAACCTGCAGTTCTCAGCCCAATCAATTACCACCACGGCAGCGACTGCCCCATCACCAGAACTCCCGAAACATTCATTACCCCAGATCCACCTCTTCTCCCCCGTGCACCGTCCCAACCTCAGTGCTGGCCTGACCGGAGGACAACCCTTCCTCCTGGAGGAGGTCCCGTGTTAGACCTACGTCACCCTGGCAACGGATGGTGTGGCACCCTCTTCAGCGGGAGAGTGCCCCTGCTGCCCAACCTCTGGTGGGCGTGAGGCCGCGAGAGCCGCTATCGCATCCCAGCAGCCTCTTCCAGGTAGTGCCCGTCCTCCGAGCCGCCGGGTCCAGCAAACGCGGCCTCCAGCTCGGCTCATCAATCATTGAACGGCCGCGAACTAAACATGGGGGCATCGCCATAGGAGAGAAACACAGGTACACTGGATCCACGCAGAAGGCTAAACCTAGCCTCCTAGCGTACTGGTGCTCAGCTTAGGCCGAACGTGATGCTTCTAAAGCACCACAGCTCTGCTAACTATGCTCACCAAGGCAAGGACAGGTAACCTCAAAGAGACAATGCTAAATCTGTAGTTTTTCCATTTAATAATCCACCCAGGCATGGATCTTGGTCCCCTCCTTCTCCCCATGCAGGTATACACAATTTCCCTTGAAAATGGCCATGAACCCTTTAAAGTGTAAGACAACAAATATCTCATTAGAATGTTCAGTTAAGAACATTCTAATACTGATGTAACAATGACTACTGGTAATTTAAAGCAATGGAGTTCTAGAACACAGACTTAGAATTAAAAAAAACATTCTAAATACCTACTCTTCAAATGGATTAACCAGCGTAGGATGATTCACATCAAGGCCCGCGGCTAAGTCTCACTAACAAATATTTAAAAAATTATAACTACCTGCACCTTGTTTGAAACTCACTCTACAGTGCCTCATGCCACACAACACACATGTAGAGCAAGACAGACACTCATACTGTACTTTCACCCAGACATCCATGCACGTACACAAACACTCACACTCGCTCTCTCTCTCTCACACACACACACACACACACACACACACACACACAAACACACACACACTCCTGCTCCAGTCCTGGAGGCCCTGGTCTCAGCTGGGCCAATGCAGCCTCACATTCTCCATGTTTATTCCTGTCCAAGCGTAACCGCCTCACATGTCTTCCCTGTCAACAGCCCCAGGGCATTCTGGGCCGAGGGGAAGCTCATGCGAAATAAAGAGTGTCAGCCTGCCCTAAGGTGTCATGGGGAGGCGGATGATAAACGCCTGCATTGCAAATCATCAATTTGGCAAAAAGGGGAAGAGAAAAGGCTGTTGCATGCTGGGAATTCAGCGGGTCAGAGTGCAGGAGGCTGCATGTGGATGAAATAGCTGAGGATGTGTGAGCTGCCTGCAAATGCAGAGTGCCATTTATGCAACACTGCTCACATCCTCAAGGGCCTAAACTAGCCTCAGCTAACACGGGCTCGCGCTGCTCAACAGACAACCATCCATACGTCATCTGGTTCCTCTGCACAAATCCCACTTCAATCAACATTTTTCTGTAGACATTTTCCCTCCTCCACTTGATACCACACAGTCTGTTCATAACTAAACAGGGTGGATTTTCAACCTCTGAAGACTAATCATCCAAGAATGTGCAGATGTTTTTCATGCTTTCACAAGCTGTATTCATGTAAAACGCGTGCACGCAAAACCTTAGTCCATGAAGCCTAAATATTGCCATTTGAGGACAATAATGAAGGGTACCTCAAAAGGCAGACTTCACGTGGAGTACTTCACATCAATGCGAAAACCAAGACCAATAACTGAAATGATCACGAATCCCTTTTTAACCTCATTTTTAATTTCCTGACCTAATAATTGACAAATCACCAACTGGATTGGCATTTGCGTTATAGCTTTATAAACAAATTCAAGGTTCTGTACGCAACAATTATTTTGAAAAAAAAAAAAACTCAAATAAATCTGTTGAATAAGCACATACCTGGTTTGACGGTTTTCAGGCGGATGGGTTCCCGAAAGTGACGGATGACAGCCAGGGTATCGCGATTTGTCAGTCCGCTTACTGGGGTTCCGTTTACCTCCAGCAACACGTCCCCGGAGCTGGGCACCCTGCCGACATGACACACCATCGCGTCCGACATCACCTGGCCCAGGTACGGGAATTCTCCGAGCTCAGCTCCCCCCCGCACTTCGACCACGGAGCTGAACTCTCCGGCGTTCCCCCACGACACAGCACACTCTTGCACTTTGCCAGACCAGTGTTTCTTCTTTTTCAGTGTTTTGGACATGATTGCGCCCTGTCCAAAGCTTTTGCAAAAAGTCTCCGATGGGTCGAATGCCAGGCGTAGTAGGCTATTCTAGACTACGTTTTTTTTTTTCTTTTTTTTTTCTAAAACGCAGCTAGGCAGAGAACGATTGTACAGTGATGTCGATTTTTAAATGCAGCAGTCTCCCCAGGCGTGCTGCGTTCCATTCCTTTAACAATTCTTCGTTATAAAATACACCTTCTTTTGTTTACTTGTGCCATGCATAAAAAACTATGTCAACTTGACTTTCATAGATTGTAGATTCAAGGCTGCCTGCGTCAGTGGTGTACAGTGCCCGGAGCAAGTGAGATAACACTTACAGCCTCTCTCCTGTTTTAATTCCAGTTTGAGCCTATTGTTTAAATAGGCGAATCTATCTATTTTACAGCCTTAAAGCCTACTATCGATAGCTAGACGGTATTCTATGATCGACGACGTACTTTCTTAATAGTCCAAATATAATTAGGCTATCTACTCACAACGCACAACTCCGAAAAAAACGCACAGGCTACGAGCTGAGTATTTGTGTCAGTAACAGCCTACTATCAGCTGATAGCCTGTCAAAACATTCCAGGCACACAAACAGGTGTGTAGCTACAACAGTCGTTGTTGTCCAGTTTAGTGTGCTCAAAACGGCTCAGTCCATCTTGAATACACAGGTTTTCGTTTAGCTACATAAAAAAACAAGTAGCGCTAGCTACCCTACTACACGTCTCCACCTGATCCGCCGTGAGATTCCATGCACTGACCAGGCGATTCTCAAGACAGATAGACTAAACCAGTTTTAAATTACAGACGTATTTCTCCACGCATCCGATTGCACCTGTGAGCGGTTGTAACGGAAGATCGCATTAGATTATTGTCTTAATGGATTTAGTAAATTAACGTTTAGCTTCTCTATTTCTTATCCAAGTAGGCTATAATAGGTAGATTCGGCGGCGTGTACTCCACACACCTGTCTGGCGACAACAGCAGATGTGTTCTTCGGAAAAGGGCACAACAACACACCTGGCACCGGGAAGAACAGAGCGAGTGTGTGCGCGATATTCCCGTCTATTCCGACGTCTGCTCCTTAGGCTACTGTACAACCTTCACAAACCCAGCGTGTACTTCTTCCGCAAAGATAACCGCACCATGCACTGCGTATTTCCAAGGATCAGCCGGTATAAATTCCCAGCTACGCAGCAGCCTTCGCTGTAGCAGGATGACAAATTATTCGATAACTTTTTTTTAAGTTATTTTCACCTTGTTCATTACTCCGAGGGACAACCGGGCGAGATTGACTGTCGTAGTTTCGAGCCAATCGGGAGAAGATATTAGGTTGAAAACATTCAATGAAAACCAATGCTGAAACCGGCTGGGCGGGTCTTCCGCGGAGGTTGTTCGCTTTCTAGTTTGCTTCTCCGTAATACAATCGGGATTAACGTCGTTAACTCGTTACTTGCAGGGTGCACTATGGGGTAGCTAAACAGTAAAGGAGATAAATCTACTATGCGTGACTGTATGCACATTCCGAAAATACAGAACACCTGTTAGCTTTTTTTCTTAAAAAAAGCGTTTTTTTCTTTCAACTAGGCTATTTTCTACCTCCTATTGGTTTTCAAAAATGCTGTTTTTTATGCTGCTTTCCCTAATACCCTCGTCAGTTTACTGCTAATTATTTTTTAAGATAGTTGTTATTCAAAATTAGGCTAAACAATGTGTGACTGTTACCAAAATGTATTATTATTGATTTAAAAGCGCATCTATCGTGATAACCCGCCGCAACATAATTTTTTTTCTTTACAATATTGATATTGTGAAATCCACAAAACATATTGCGTTCTACTCTTATAATAATTTATCACAACTTAACATTGTCTCGTTTATTTATTCTTCCAGCTATTTGTTGTTCTTAGTTAGGCTACAACGTGTGTCTATAGAAACCATGTACCTAATCTAACCGAGTGAAACAGGCTGAAACCACTAGTCCAACCTGTTCACTATAGGCCATAACTAGGCTACATGTAGGATTGCGCTAAATTACAACCGTAGTAAATATATGCCTAGCATTTAAATTCAGCAGAATGCAGTCGCATGCATGTAGAATTTGGAGTAAACATTTTCAGTTGACTAGGTGACACGAGAGAATCAGGAGTATCTCATGTTTTAAAGCTGCCCCCTAGTGTTGCTATACAGCAATTGAAGTCCAACGACTGATGTGGAAGCTGTATTACATTACATTACATTACAGGCATTTGGCAGACGCTCTTATCCAGAGCGACGTACAACAAAGTGTATAACCATAACCAGGAACAAGTATGACGAAACCCCTAGAGAGAAGTACCGGTCCAAGTACAGGGAACAACCGCATAGTTCAACCTGGACCCTGGTGGTTAAACTGATTAACACTAACAACGAGAACGGCAACAACGCAATCTATGGAAAAATAAAAATAAATAAAAATACAAGTAGTCGTTAAGACTGGCGCATCAACTAAGTCACCTATTAAACAGCTGCCTAGTTACAACCCTAAGTTTAGTCATTTACAGGGGGAAGGGATGGGGAGAGGTGCAGCCTGAAGAGGTGGGTCTTCAGTCGTCGTTTGAAATGGGTCACAGTCTCAGCTGTTCTGACCTCCACAGGGAGGTCATTCCACCATCGTGGGGCCAGAACAGAGAGGAGACGTGTTCTGGAAGTGCAGGTGCGAAGAGGGGGAGGTGCTAGGCGTCCTGAGGTAGCAGAACGGAGGGATCTGGCTGGCATGTAGGGTTTGAATATCTTTTGAAGGTATGCTGGGGCTGATCCCTTGACTGCCTGGTATGCTAGAACCAATGTTTTGAATTTGATGCGAGCTATAACAGGCAGCCAGTGGAGGGTAGTGAGCAGGGGAGTTACGTGGGAGTGTCTGGGGAGGTTGAAGACCAGACGAGCCGCAGCATTCTGAATGAGCTGCAGGGGTCTGGTGGCAGATGCCGGTAGTCCAGCCAGAAGAGAGTTGCAGTAGTCCAGGCGGGATAGAACCATTGCTTGGACCAGCAGCTGGGTTGAGTAGGTGGTGAGAAAGGGGCGGATTCTGCGGAAAAATCTGCATGCCCGGGTTACTGCTGCAATGTTGTTGGAGAGGGACAGCAGTTGTCCATCATCACTCCGAGATTCTTGGCGCAGGGTGATGATGTCACTACGGTGTCCCCTAAGGAAATGGAAAAGTCGAGGAGGGGAGAGGATAGAGCAGGAATAAAGATTAGCTCCGTCTTTCCCGGGTTGAGCTTCAGGTGGTGATTGTCCATCCAGCTCTGTATGTCCCTCAGGCAAGCGGAGATGCGGGCGGGGACCTGTGTGTCCGATGGGGAGAAGGAGAGAAAGAGTTGCGTGTCGTCGGCATAGGAATGATAGGACAAGCCATGGGCAGATATTACAGGGCCAAGGGATCTGGTGTACGTATTGGGTTATATCTTGTCCTAAATGTTATCTTTTGGCAATGTTTGTCTGTACAAAGAATAAACTGTTAAATGTTTTAAAGAAAAAAGCCGGGCCATTTAGGCCGACAGAATGGGTTATAAAATTGATTTCAGAGGATTATTATTTGAAATGGTGTAAAAAGTTGTTCCTCAGGATCAAGGATATTGGTGCCATTTAATAACAGGACATATTAAACGAGAGTCTTGGCTACTATTCTTGCTGTTCTCAATTCCTGTCTAAATATTGCTTTTGTGCTGTTGTACTTCACAATGCACTGGGTTGTCTGAAGCTTGTGTCTGATACCAATGTCTTAGAAGTCTCATGAAAATGATTATTAATTTTGGTGAGACCACCAGGGAAACTAACAGGTAAATTAATTAAATAAAATGGTAGTTACAGTGTATTTACAAAAGTGTGTATAAATAAAAGCTGAGGCAAATCATATGCACCATTATCCAGGCCAATAATAAAACATAATCTGCATTTATGTGTTTCTCATTTCCTGTGTGCACTCTCAGACACAGTCAAAATGCATCTCAGATCTGCCGTCCATCTCCAGTTTAGTCCAGTTCAGGAAAATGGACAGTGATTAACTATGACACTCCCTGCAGGACGCACTCAGATGGGGTGGCGAGCTTGTGTTGGCAGCCATCCATCTTGTTCCTCTGTCTCATGGCTTTTTGATAGCCTCCATCACTGTTCCCATAGGTATGCTTCAAAGAGAGACACCTTTATGACGACTGAGGTATCCAGTCCTCAGATGAACTCTGTAAATTGCTTGCAGGGACAATAGGCCTATGCGTGTTCTCCACCACGTGTGCATTTATATTTCAAAAGGCGTCCTAAGTCTAATATGTGATCGGAGTACAGGTAAATGAAATGTAATCATATCAGTGACAACATTCTCCTGTCCCTGAGAACAGAATGTCGCCTGTCTGCAGCAGCTGCGTGCTACTGCTGAACGGTACTTGTTGGCCGCCTGACTGTCAGTTGTCATTACACGACCGGACGAATTCAGGACCACACGTTAGACTGGAGTGTCTGGCTGAATTGAGTCACAGAGTCGGGTACAGTACAATCCCGATCCCCATACCATGCCAAGATATTTCAAAACTATTTCAGAAATATTCATGGACTGGGGCAATGTGAATGTGCACCTGTCAGTATGTGTAATACATCACTATTTATGCAGCATATGATTGGCCACTAATAGGAATATATTGTGGACTTTTTATCTTGAATATGTTTTTAATGGAAAATTAGACTGAATGATTGGTTGAGTTTCAGGCAGGTCTACATACAAAAATAGTTACTGCTGTATATTATTCAGGAACTTGTAACAGGGCTGGACATAACCCGAATCCTGTCTCTTGAATGTCACAGATATGGAGACAATAACAGTCTAGATCAGAGGTTTGCAGCCCTGGTCCTGGAAATCTGCACGGTCAGCTGGCTTTTCTTTGCACCTTAAAATCTGCAGCCAATTTAGACCCAAGTAACCAGACAAAAAGTGACTTAACTCCATGTTCAACTGCTTTAAGCACTCAATTAAGTGCTGAGTAACAGTGAAAATCAGCCCGGAATGAGGTTATCCAGGACCAGGGCTGTAGACTCCTGGCCTGGGCCATTGCCATATTGGGAAGCTTGTCCCGGGGACACTGTGTATTCTTTCCCCATTATAGTGCACATCACTGCACCAACGCAGGGCCAAATTATAAGCTGCAGCGTCCCCTCAGGATGGGAACAGATAAAAACAGCAATTTAATTTCTGAAAGTCAGACAGTTCCCACAAAAGCCATTGAAACATTTTGTAGAAGAAGAGGAAAAAAACTTTAACTGCTTGTTTATCCTTGGGAACAGTGAATGATTTCTGTGGGGGCTTGTCAGTTTAGGTCATTCTGATTCATTTGAAATTCTGATGTGTTATTTATTCAGTTACAAAAGCTGTACAGCTGTATCAATGGGAGTGATGGTACAATCTGTGTAGTCAGGCCTGTTTTATACCAAATTTGAAGTTCACATTATTCAAAGTATCTATATTTTGTTTTAATAAACATTGTATTGGTATCGACTTTTCTTTTGCACTTATATTGTGAATTAAACATACACTTGAAAAAACATTTAATATTGGGGTAGTTTGTATGTTTTAAAAAAACATAAACAAAAAAATCAAACAAATCAATGTTGTTTCTTTGGGAATTAGTTCCCATGGGAATATTTAGAAAGATTTTTGGAAAATAAAAAAGTGTTCATTTTATTTCAGCATTGCTGGGGTTTAGTTTATTTATTTATTTATTTATTATTTTTACCATTTGGAATGTTTTGATGATACATTTGGTATGAAGTTCTCCTGAAGATCTGGCCACCTGATGATGTGGCATGTTTCTATACCAGTAATCGTTCAACTATAAAATAACTATACTGTTCTCCATCCTCAAGATTTCAGCTCTCATCCACTGAAGAATCAGCCAAAATGGCAAAAATGTGAAGGTCCATCGAATAATGCGCCATTATATACGGATCACACATTAAGGCCAAAACTGACTTCCTCCTTTTCTCTGTCCCACAACTAATCTGGTGAATGACTTCTCTAACTATAATTCAGTTTCTTACAGCTTCCACATAATAGAGGACAAAAGCATCACTGCAGATTTGTTATTGATTTTAAGACCCTGGCAATAGGGTGTAATTGAATGAAGTCACCAAAGGGCTGTGGAACAGTGGCCTGTGACATGCACTTACAGACAGCGCTCAACGCTGCAGTTTCTTCTGATCCGAGAAATGATTCTTCCCATAAAAAAATTGATTCAGACGACTAATGATTTTAACATTTTTAGTCTAGTGATTTAGTTGAATCACTACGCTATGACAATTAACCAATTACGTATGCTTGAATAATGTCTTCTACCTGAAGGTCCTATAGTCAACCCAGCCAAGGGCAGGTGTGAGGGGAAGGCCACGTTTGTGTATGCGATAGCCGTGCGAATGCACGCGTCCCCCCTGTGTAATGTATGCAGATTGTTCTGCTCGCTGTGGTGAGATAATACCCACAGGTGAAGACACTCACGTCCGTACTCCGCTCAACAGGTTCTATCTGTTCAATGCGGCGCATCTTAAACCTCCGTAAACAGCCAGCAGTGGCACCCTTTCACGTTCCGCGTCTGGTCGAGTGCGATTATCACCGAGGGCAAATTAAACAGGCGGCTCCGTCTCTTTGTCGGTGCTCTGTAATGTTAAAAAAAAGCCAGGTCTCCGTCTTGGAAGAGCACGATGCCACCCTGGACACCGGGATGAATAATTCATTCACCTGTAGCGGATGGTTAGCATTCAGCGCCGCGTTCCCCCTTTGATCGGATCCAGAGAATGACTCACTAATACCGCACAGCTCCAGGGGCCTTTGTTCTCTGTTAGTATTGCTGAGGTGCAGAGAAACAGGAATTAAGACTCAGTCAGAGCTTGGCTGCCGGGTTACCAGGTGACGAGGAGCTCCATGCACTCAGATGTGTGGATGAGTGGTTGGGAATGTGATTAGAGCGCTACAGCTCTAAGACTGGTATTTGCAGACACACAGACGCAGATGTGTTCCTGAGGCCACAGATGTAAGCGAAAAATCACAGAATTGCCCCTGGGTGCAGGAGTCACGTCAAATCTGGTACAGGTGTTGTGTAAGAACTAGCGATTAAATGGTTCATCATATGAATTAACTGAGGCAATACGTCAAAAAGTAAGGAATCAGTTGGACGGGGCATTCTCTAATGCCTATTTAGTTAGACAGATTTTACCTTACCCAATGGTGGCTAGAATTTTGCGAGATTCTTATGATATGTCAGGACTGAGCAGTGGGCATTCTTGGCCTGTTGGGAGGGATTCTGAAAAATAAGTCAGTGGCAGAAAAGAACAAAGATCTTAAGCAAAGTGGAAATCACAAGCTGTGAGGCAGCCATCTTCACAACCACACCCATTATACATTTTTACATAATTCATGTAATGCACTACCTTACTGCCAAGTTGTCACAGCGCTCTAAGATGGCATACAAAAATATGCTCTCATTTTCATATATTGTCTCAACATTCGGTACATTTCAAAAGGGAAAAGTTCTATGAGGAAGAGAAAACCTGCATGCTACTCAACGAGGGGGGAAATGCAAGGTGCTCAAAATAGCTGCGACTATGATCAAGAAAGAATTTACTTACTCAGGCAACTTCTTCAAAGGGTGAGAGAAGCTGAGTAAAAACTGGAGCAGTAAAAACATAGTTCTATGAATAAAATGTAACAGAACAGGGGGTAAATAAGCCAGGCTGACATTTTGACACAGAAATGCATATATATATATATATATATATATATATATATATATATATATATATTACAGTGACAAATCCAGGTGATCCAGCAATTGGATGTGAATTGCAAATGAGAAATAGAGGTCTTTCATTTCTTTTTTAAATGTTGAATAAAAAATACTTTTTGAATTGTAAATGTGTTGGAGAAGAGGAAAATATTTAAACACATTAATATTGCAACAGGATAAAATGTGAAACAGTATTTATATATATATATTTTCTGAAGGAATTATATATCTGTATATACATAAATACAAAAATACTCACACTTATTTTGCAATAGCAATTCACTAAAAGGATTTCAAAGTTCTCACATAATTATGCTAGTCTCACACACACACACAAAAACCAAACATTTAGCTCTCACATTGACAAAGAGAGGAAAATGCCAAAGAATGGTAATTATTTTATGATCTGCTCTGGAAATTTCAGGAATTTGCTTTGCCAAACATGAAAAAGAAATACAATCAGAGAACATGGCGATATTTCCACAGGCCTGGGCTCTGTCCAATGGGCAATGACAGTTCAGTAGAATGAGCTAAGGGATAACGTTGCAAAGCAAAACAATGGCTTAACAGCTAAAGGATGCACTCTAAGATAAAAGGATAAAGCACCCATTCATCATATGCAAATTCAAAGGACACGCTTCTCATTTTTCCAACCTCATGAACCACACCGAGTAATTTCCAACTCTGATATCTCAAAAAAAGGACTTTCAAAAGATGTGTGCACTGGCCACAAAGAGAAAGCATAACTGGAGACAGAACATATTTTAAAATGAATATGAACCTTGGATGAACCTTGGATGCAGGAACTATGCAAGAACTAAAAGAATACTTCATGCAACCAGCTAATACTAAGGCCTGATTGACAGGGGCCCAAAAAAAGAGAATATAGGGGCCTCTGGGGTGGTGAGGCCCAATGTCAGATCTTTTCATGGGGCCCAAAATCCCTGGGGAGCCCCGGCTGTGTGCTCTCAATAAGAAATGAAATTAGGCCTCTAACTCTCATGTTTAGAGATGGCATACTTTACACAAAATGAAAATGTTATTATTTTCCAGTTTATTAATTTTCTATTTTCCTATTTCAGAAAAACATTTGCATTGCACTTTAGCTCATATAACAGTATATAATTAAATTCAACAGCAAATATGAATAAATCCTGAAGTTTTACATTTCACACAAGTGGCACCTTATGATACAGGGCGCTTTAAATACAAAATGACTGAAGCCAGAATAGACTTTTATTTCTACACACCAGTTAATTTCAAATGTATGAGCAAATGTCATGTGTGCTTTGCGTCCTTCATAGGGAATTGGTGGCTAATTAAATACATTGACATTGTGGCAAACACATTGAAATGGCTCTCTCTGCAGACTACACCCTCATTTTAACCCTGCATTTGGAAATGTATGGCTTTGAATGGGTAGAGTGGTGCATCAGCATAATTGGTGCCGCACTGAGGAGAACCTGAGGGGACCCGAGGGAGCTCGGGCTGTTGTTGTGGCTGGTGATAACGCGGGAGGAGTTCTGGCTACTGGTGGGGCTCTGTGGGGGGGAGGAGCCTGGCAAGGCATGGCTCAGAAATGGCCCCTTGGACAGCTATTTGCATAACGGTATTTACAGACAGGAGAAATTGATATGGCAGAAGGTAGAAAGAGTAGGTTTTCTTACATACCTGCTAGCATGTTCCCTATCAAAAAATTAAGTTATCTAGCCAACAGTATAAAGAGCAGTATGGCTCAATCAACATTTTTCTTTCTAGTTTTGGAGGGCATACCTGCTATTCCATATGGTACAAATGCTGGTGCCGGGAGAGCAGGAGTAGATGCTGGCATCTGCTAGAAGTTCAGAAAGTTCAAGAAAAACTGAAAAACTGTTTATTTGATAAATTCTGGTATTTCTAAAAAAAAAAATATCACAGGGAAACAGATGGACTCCTGCTGTTAACATTAAATTATCCATCATGCATATCAAGGTATCTCGTCAGCAGTTGCATACAAATTCAGTTGTAACACGGATCCAAAAAAGGCTCTCTCTTAACTTCCCGCAACAGTGAAATTCAGAAGACCTCCACAGGAGATGAAAGCAAGGTGAGAGTTTACCTGTGGGAACCCCAGCCTCTCACACTGCTCTTACTGTAGGGTTGAAGCTGCTCTGGATAGGATGGGACTGCTTGCTCTTCTGCCCTGGCTCCAAAGTCTTCAAAAAAATATCATTATTTAGAGGGAAATATCCCTCACTTTGTGCACAAGGTCAACAAACCTGTAATTATTTTTTGAAAAATAAACAATAAATTATAAATAAATAATAAATCAAATAATTTTTAAAATAATAAAATAACATCCTAGAAAGCTTCCTCCCAGGACCAGAATATCAATTTCCTCCCCTCATCAACAAGGGCAATTGGAATCATACTTATATGTTCTATGATCGATCCAGAACATGAGGTACAATCAACAGCTGATTGGCAGAGGTGAATAAGTGGCGCTCATTCAGTGCCAGTGGCCTTCCATCGTTTGTTTAATATGGGCAGGGTGCATGGCCACCCCCCACAATCCACTGTGGCATCACTGTCTTGTCACAGGACCCCCGCCTGTCCTCCTGGCATCGCAAAAGTGAGGGGCTTTCTGGGAAAATGAGAAAAGGATCAAGACTAAAAGCTCTTTGTTGAAATGTTTTTTCAGAGGATGTATTTCACAGCACATCTGGCAGCTTCTGCACTAGCATTATTTACCTGGTGTCAGATAACCCAGTAATGTACCCCGTGGCTCAAAGAGTACAATGCTCAATAATATTAGCTCAATTGCTTTCAACCTGATGAACCGCGCATTATAAAATTACAGCTTACTCTCCCGTAATGACCACTTCTACAACTGTATCATTATCTTAAACTAAAAGAGCAGTCTGATTCACACTGAGACTCATATTACAGTATGCTCTCAAGTCAACCACAGTCAGCCAGACTACTCTGTTCTTATGTTCATGTTTATTATGTTCAAATTGAAACACCATGTCCATATTGATGAGGAATTTTTGATGTTTTTTAGGTTGTTGAGGACCTTGGCTTGACAGATATCCGTCCTGGAGGGGAGTTTCAAATAGCAACCTAAACAGACAGACAGACAGGTGGCAGGTAATTATGGGCCAGGGGGGCATGCTGATTCACCCAGCACGCTGTGCGTGGCATTATCAGAGAGACGGATGCATGGAGGAATGGACCAGCTCCTCACCCGCTCTGCAGATATACGGGCGGAACCTGCCCACCTTTGTGAGTGTACGGAAGGTGGTGCTCCTACAGTCATACAGTTACACAACAAGGCTTATAATACAAAGCCGTTACAGATCCCAGTCACACAATGGACCTCTCTGTCTCCAGGCAATGGCAGGGGTATGCTGGTGATAACGGCCATACATTATTTGCTGTAGATGTGAGTAGATGTGCAGGGTAATGTGATTTGTGCCACACAATTAAAACCACCTCAGCAATTAGGTATTTAACTTAAGCTGCTTTATCAAAAGAAGTGAGAAGCATCAAATGTGACCAAGATTATTTCCATTATTATTTTTAAGACTGCATGCGACTTGGACTGGCTCTTTAAGGGCTTTTGCATGTGCATGCCAAAATAGAGGAAATCAGATTAGGAGAACTAGTGGTTCCAATTCATCTTGATAAATGACAGCATTCTGTAGGTTCCCAGTAATAGAGTTACCAATTTACAAGTGCTCAATACTTCATATTAGCTATTAATCAGGCCAAGACAGCAACAACTGGAAGTGCAAATATGAGTGAAAAGCTAATATGAAATATGTCAACAATCTGAGTTAAGGTTCACTAAACATAACATTGCAGTACAAGTTGCTTTGGAGTTACTTTAAGTGTATTTTCTTGCTTTAGGCCACAAACCCCATGCACCCCTGCACCAGCCACTGTGAAGCATACAGGTTGTCAGAAACTTCAGTAAATATCTAAAACTTAAAAAGACTGAACTTGAAACATCAATATTGCACTTGCTGCATGTGGCTAGTGTGTTAAACGGTCGTTCTAACATTTACATATAAATAAATTCACAACTAGTGCCTGGTTTTGTGTCCCAATTTGATACGTTATATTGTGGTCTCATCTATGGCCTAAGTCCAATCTAAATGAACCAAAATAATTGGTGGAAACAATAAACCCATGTACACACATCCTCCCTCTAGGAATGGAATTTGATTTGATCCAGGACCAGTGCTTGGGGGCAGAATAAGTCTACTGGCGCAGCCCTTTGACAGCTACACTGATGCTTCAGTCTGGCAACTCACTGTTTCCAGCTTCATGTGGGAAAGGGCTTTGGGTGGATTGTCATGACAGCATTTCGGCTCAAATCACAGTTATCAGCAGATAAAAATAAACATGCATGATTGAAACCTTGCTGGCATGTACCAATTAAGAAATATTAATATAAAATTTTCTTTGTTGCTGTTTCAAACCCACATCTTTTAATGACAGGCAACAGAAATTCTGCATGTACAGACCGTCATGTAAAATTATAATTGTGTGCATGGAGACATTATAAGGCTTAATTAAAAAACACTACCCTTTTTAATAACGTTGATTTTACTGTTTTATTGCCAGAACAGAATGTAAAAGAGGTAGGCCTACGGTGGAACCAGATTTGGCACCTGCCACCAAATCCGTTTAAATAACCCATCAGTGTAAAAAGTGTAATCTAAACCGGGAGTCTTTTTTTTAGAATATCCAATATTGTCCTGTGATGCTATTGTTAAATCTCATTAATATTTCTTAAAACTGAGGCAGCTATAGGCTACATTACCATCATGATCGTAGGCTTACTAGAAAAAAAAAATCAGATTGTGGAGGTTGTGATGTGATGGATCTTACCTAGTTCTGCTCGAGACTGGATAACTCCTATGAATATATTTCAAACCGATATAATTCAAACATCAAAACCTCGCTGGCTGTGCTATCCTCCTGACCCAGGGGAATCACTCCTCCTCCCTGTGAGGAGAACTCTGCTGTTGGAACGTGACAGTTCTTATATTTCTGCCACCTCATTAGTTTTGATACACAGTAAAATTGTGTGTGTGTGTGTGTGTGTGTGTGTGTGTTTGAGCGTGTGTGTGCGCGTGTGTAGTTTTTATTTTTGTGGGGGGTGTATACCAATCATGACGAACCAAGGAGTCCTCTACGAAACCGGATATCCCAGGAGATCTCTGTACATCTCTGAAACACACATAAAATTAGTGCAGCCAGGACACACTTCTCCTTTAAGAAAAACGTCTCTCCCTGACACCTCTCGGTGCCGACCTACTAGCAGACATAGACCGACTACCCATAGTTCCACTGGCAGACCGCCCATATGGGCTTAGAGCAGCCTCTGTGCCTTACCACTCTGATTAGTGTATAAAGTGTAACTCAAGTGTAAAGTGAGATTTTAGGCAGGCAGGATAACGCTGTAGGTGAGCTGACCCAAATAAGACTGCCCTCCTCCATCTAATCCCCAAGTGGCCTTCGGGACACCATAAAATAATTTCAAATAATTTTAAAAAACAGAACTGTAAAAGTTATGGATGAAAACATTTGCTCCTGAGCTGGATTGTTTGAGGTGCATGACTCAGAACACTTTCAGAATGTTTAAAGTTTTTACTGACCTGTGCTTGGCTGTGTTGCTCCTTGGAGGAAAAAAATATTTTGTTGTGTTTTTTGGTAACCATATATTATTGTGGTAATTTCAGGAGGGCTGGGGATGGGGGGCAAGCTGCAGATGACCCTCCCCTCTCCAAGGTTGAGATCAAATCTTAATCAAATTCTCCTCTGGGTCCCGGCTCTTCAGCATGGCTGTCCCAGAGCAGCCAGTGTCCTTAAAAGACCTACTGTTAGTTCTATTAGTATTATTCATCATTTCTGTGAGTGTTCCCTACTTTGAAACTGAAAAAGGATAAAAATTAAAGTCAGACATCAATTACGAGGAAATTGCCTTGTCTTGCTTTACTCGAGATGTTACAATGCATGTTTACGTTTGTAGCTAGTCACTGACTGATGCTTTTTTTTTGCAAACATGAACATGAAATTACCATTATATCGGGATTTATTCATTAACTCACGTCAAAAAATGATGAAAGCATTGAAAAGGAGAAACTGCAAAGATAATAAAAAATGAAAACGCTGAAATAAATCAAACGTAAAATTAGGTTTCATTTGGGTGCCTTTTTAGAAATTGCCTCGAGTTAAAATTTTGAAAATGCAGCTATATGCCATAAACTACCTTTGATATTGATTTTATTTGTCTTCCCTTTTATACCTGAAAATGATCACATTTATGAAAGGAAGAAAAATAAGCACAGGGCAAAAAAAAACCAAAAAAAAAAGCAAAGACCTCCTCTGTCCTCAGAGGCCCTCAAAACCATTAAATTACAGAAGTACAATGATTAAACAGGCTGCTACACAGCTGTGCTTCTGGCTCTGGAAGCAGGGAAAATGTCACACTCACAGCTCTGGCGGGATCTGCCAAAACTTCCAGGCACCTGACCAAATCAAGTCAATGGCGTTCCAGTGGGCCTGCGGCACCCACAGCATCCTCAGTCCATATAGCCAGGCCTTATTCACCTCTATAGGAATGATACAGTGCTCCTTCATGTCTTTAAAGATGGCATGACCTTATTCACATCTATCAGGATGCTATGACCATACAGTGCTCATTCACATATGTAAGGATGGTATTACTGTATAGCCAGTGCTAATTCACATCTAAAAGGTTGGTATTACCATACATCCAGGGCTAATTTACCTCTCTAAGGTTCCCATAAGCATGATGCTGTTATAAGCTCACATTTAGGTTAAGCTACTCATCTTCTGTCCTCATTATGAACTTGGATTAGTTCATGATGTACTTGAAAATGCATCTATTAAACAAAATGTAAGTGCGAATAAAAAAAACTGTGACTGTGTCAAATCATGCCATTTTGGATGCAAGTTTTCCATCCTATCTCTTCCACTGGAATTGGTTAACATGAAATTAAAGCTGTGCTAGTTTCCCTAGTTGACACTGTTTACGAAGCAGACTAAGGTAACATAGTATTATCCCCCTAAAGGGAAATAAACTAATAGGTTTGCTTTGTCCAATGACTGCCCCATCAATCAGCATAGTGATGCTGTTTTCCTGAATCTTAAGTGACTTCAGAGAATCTGTCCATTTGAAGGCTTGGCTCGCTACGATCTTAATATTGTTGCCCTTCAGTTCCATGAAAGGAGATAAAAATCAAGCCAGAAAAATAACTCAGGTGCAGAAACATTTTCTCATTTGCTTCGAAGCATCAAATTTTGATGCTTTAATGCAAATTTGATACAGTCTGCTCTCACCACCGGCTGGAGTAGACAGCACATGGTACTCCTATAACACTGTGCACTTACAAGAACTGCAGTTTGGGAAGAACTGAAATTGTTATGAGGGAGGACAGTGATCCTGTTTTTAAGATGTTAACAAAGGACTCTCTCCCAAACGTATTGTTGGTTAAGCTCCAGGGAAGAAGGAAACTTCTGTTTCAGGTCAGCTCTTACAAAAACCTAATTTCACAGCATTACATTTATAATGCATTTTGCTTTCTGTAAATTCCTTATAATACAGCCATGCAAATCAATTTCTTCCGCTCCAAAATCCCCAAAGCAGTGTGATTTTGCAGTTATTACAATGTGCTAAGTATTAGTAAAACCCGCCTTGCTTCTTACTTCTTTGAAAAATACTCCATATGGGGACCAATACACAGCTTGAATGGTTGCTCTGTCTTGAATGCTATTTATTACACCGAAGATGCATAATTTAAGAATCTACAGCAATCCAAAATTCATATGCAACTTCTACCTCAGCGCTGACCTCATGCTAACTCACCCCAAAGCTTCAGAATCACAGAGGATATGAAGAGTGACATTAAAGGCAGATAATAAATATTAATATTTCACAGATATTCCACTGCAGTGATGTCAGCTTTGATGAGGGAGATGGAGTGTGAGCTCAGATCTGTAGACTCCACAGAGCAGTAAGGCTGCAGCTGCTCCAGGAACAGCTCATAAGTCCCACTGGGTACCCTGGAAACTAGGCAATGAGGAGAATAACACAACACAATCAATGGCCCCTAGCTGAGGACCCCACCTCAATGAAAGCAGTGGTTATTTAATATAAAACTGCACGGAGGCTTGGCTACAATGCAATGAAGCACATTTACTGTTTGTCAATTTCTGTTTTATTATTATTCCTGTTAAATTGGAATTTTTTCAGGATCACCATTTGCTATCACATCAATGATTTGCCTCATTGCTCAGGCAGTGGAATTCCAAAACCGGCTGATCGCTACCTTAATAGAGAAACACAGGTGAGTTTCTTCAAATTCAGAAGATAAGACTAAAGCAAATGGTAAACAGGCAATAAAGCAGGTGTTCATCATGATCAAGAGAAGAACAACCTCCATCTCGTGCCTATTAAATATCTATGGAAGGAGCGAGAGGGTAGAGCTTACAGGTTGGTGAGAGCTGGTGAGGGCCCTGGTTATTTGGGAAACTGTGAAATGGCAGCCCCCATTCTTTGGCTTCTGTAGACCCATCTCAGGTCCCTGTAGGACTCCCTCTGGTTGTTCTACAGCTTCAAATCATTGTGGAGCTCCCGGGTCTTTGCAGAGGAGGAGGAAGGTACCCCATGAGGAAAAACAGTGAAAGCACAGGCATTTCATTTTATTGCTGCCTGCCCTGTGTGTTAGTGTGTTAATCCTCTTCCTACCCCTGCTGTGCTATGGCTAGTGTTGATTTGTCACCTTTACTCTGATCTGTGATCTGTCGTCAAGATCCAGAAAAGCACAATATTATTATTATTATTATTATTATTATTATTATTATTATTATTATTATTATTATTATTATTATTATTTAAAACATTGTTTCTTATTATTTACATTAGATTTTCAGAACTAATATAGTTTTCACACTTAACTGACTTAGCCTTGGGCTGCTTGACCCAAGGCTAACTGTAGTACTGGGTGGGCCTCCAACACATAACCCATTAATTTTCTCTATCTAACCAACAGGAAGCCCTTGATTGATGTGGGTGCTATCTCACTTTTTACTGTGCCGGCATGAAACAAAGCTTAGCCCAAGGCTAAGGGCTCAATGAGGGATTTAACACTACATTTAGCTCTGGGCTAAGAGCATTCTAAATCACATAATAGAACTGTCAGGAATAATGGATTGTTGTAACTTTGCACATCTCACCTTTATGAAAACGCTGTGGCCTCTGGAGAGGATAAAGGCCTCTGCGTCGTTGTTTCTTAAGTAATACGATGCCCCCTCTCTTACCCTCCCCTCCCTGAAGTTTCCGGAAGTCCTTCACTACCTCTTCCTGCAAAAGAGGAATATCTGTAAGCACAGCAACCAAGGACAACATGGCAGGCAAAAGCTGTGGGCGGAAATGTTGTATAAGAGGCCATAATGCAGAAATAAATGGCCAAGGGGATTGTTAAATTTTGACCTTTAAGCCAGACTCATCATGTGCAGGTTTTGCAGTGAGATTACCCACAACTCTACATTATAGGCAGGGACAGTTCAAATGGCCGATGAAATATCTTGTTTAAGCATGTAAATGCAAAGTAATAAAACAGGCAGGTGTTTATTATTTGAATATTCCCAGTGACTTCCTGAGCTGCTGACTTACATAAAGTGTGCTCTGAATCAGTTTCTAATATTAGATGTACTTACGGAATGAAAAATTTCAGATTTAAAGAGCAGTGACGGCCTTCTTTAAGGAATTTAGAGTTGAAGGTAAATAAGTATTTTAGAACTGAAATAAAACCCACATTCCACATACAGATGTTTACTTTTTATTATAGATGAGTCAGAAGTGTCAAAGCCAAAATCTTATAATGGTCTAAGCTAAATAACCATTATGCAATGCCATTTACTGCTTGTGAATCACTGCTGCTTTTTTGTAATCTAAAATATTTACAGGATCCTGTGTATGACTGTACACTAGAACAACAAAAGATATTGATTGACCTTCTCCAAAAGACCAAACAAGTTTATTCGGTATTGCTATGCTGTGATTAGTGGCCTGTGACCAGATGCGTAAAAAACTAAGTACACTCTTGAACTAAGTGCTCATGGATTGTATAAAGCCAAACATTTTGCAAATGTTAACAAAATAAGTAGACTATGCACACCAACAGCAGTCAACAGTATATCCATATCAACAAACAATTAATTTTAAAACTTGTCAGTAAAAATATGAAATGATGCACAGGAAACATGTCATTATCACACCGATACTTCCTCATTGACTTCATACTGTGCTTAAAAAAACATCCTTTGCTTCCCTCCCTAACCAGATCTGTACTGTTGATTAATCTACTGGTGCGTAGTTGGTTACTTATAACAGTGTTTTTCAACCCTGGTCCTGGGGACCCACTGCCCTGCATGTTTTAGATGTCTCCCTGCTCCAACACACCTGATTCAAATGAATGGGTCGTTATCAGGCTTCTGCAGAGCTTGATGATTGTCCATTCATTTGATTCAGGTGTGTTGGAGCAGGGGAACATCTAAAACATGCAGGGCAGTGGGTCCCCAGGACCAGGGTTGAAAAACACTGACTTATAAAACTCATATCCCAATTTTACCACACACCACTAGGAGGCATTAACTCCCAACCACAGACAATATGTAAAGATGTAGAATTAATCCTGACAATAATTAACGATGAAATGAAACAAAATAGATAAAAAACATTAAACCCTAGAGTATGTATATAGAAAATAACATTGTCCAGGCATTCCTGATCAAGGAATATACCAGGTTTTAAGAGCTCTGGGTTCAGGGAAATAAGAGAATGGGGGGATGCTAGTCAAGTCCTGACACAACTGCTGTGGCTTCAGAGAGATTGAAAAGAGTGAGTAGGATTTAATGATGATACTATTCACTACGCACACTGCAGCCCATTCTTTATTCAAATATGAGCACTGTGCTGTCCAATACTGGTTAACCTGACATGCTTCAGTACATATCCAGTCGGATTAACTGTAATACATACTTAAATAGCCCTTGATAAGTACACCTGTAAAGCTTATAAATAATGTTATCATAATAGCACTAGTATCTCCATTAAACAGATGTGGAAAATTTATATCACGGCCCAAAACAGGGATAAAAAAGGAAATTCTGTAACAGCAATGTGCCAGCAGAGGGCAATGAAGCTAAATTAATCTAGAAAAGTCCTGTTTTCTTGTAATATCCATCTCTCTCCAAATGTTTTAAGTTCCCATACATTAAAAACTACAGTAAATGTATAAATACCACATATATTTAACAAGTTTAACATTATATGTTAGCATGTTTGAGAATATCATTTGGTCAAATACTAAATGTTCAGGAAAAGCCGTTTTATTTATTCTCCAGTCACTGAACTCTGGATACTTTTAGTGAAATAATTTCTTTCTTACATTGAATATCTCTCGTAAATCCAAAAAAAACTCTAATTTCAAACATTTCAAATAACTGAAAATGTAGGCCAAGGTCTATGTGGAAGTGTTAATATAACAAAACTGCCAATTAGAGGACATCATTTTATGGACCGATTAACAAATTAGTGCATTTTGGGATTAAGAATGCACATATGTTGAGTCAGTGCTGTGACAAGTGCATCAACAAGAGATGTGCAGGCAGGTTTGGGAATTTAAAGTGCTTTTCCTTTGTGACACATGGTCTGTTATAGACTTCAAAGTAGGGGATACACTGCAAAGGATGAATTGTCACTCATGTGAACTTCCAATGTTGTCAAGGATAACCTTTCATTGCAGGAACAGTAGAATACTCTGGGTGAGGAATGAGGCTCCAAGTTACAGGGCAGTGCTGCAGCTACTGCTGCTGGTCTAAGGCCATTATGCCTAATTAAATTAAAGGGTTCATCTTTAATCTTTGTCTCCTCTTATTGACTCCTGTTAATTACACTTTGGGATTAGTGCCACTACTTCAAATTCACCATAATGAAGTCTGTTCTATTTAGTAGTGGTAGTAATTCCAAATACGCTTTTGAGATGCAGCTCATTTATTTTGGTTACTTGTTTATGAGGCATGTATTCATTAACAGGGCTTTTGTTTGGCTTGGGGAGGTGGTTGACTGTCAGATGGAAAATACTGTATGATTTTATCTAGAGCCATTAGCTTTTATAGGTAACGAGAAGGGAAGGGATTATTGGAATGGTAAAAGATCACCCTAGGGCTAAATCCCAGCCACTCCAATAATATATCAATGGTCTGCCAAAAAAGGTGTGTTTCTCATCTGAACCAGATGCCAACATGGACCCCGTCAAGACCTGGGCGTGTCCGTTACTCCCACATTTGTCCACAAGCCCTTTCAAAAATGAGAAGTTCCCTCCAGCTCAAACAGGTGTATGTTGGAAAGGTTCCTGGGAAAGAGGAGCTGGTCTCAGGAATGCCAGCAGCCAGTGAGGAATTTCAGAACCATTTCTTCAGCAGCCCGTCTCCAGAGGCTGGCTTTCCTCATCCCCAAACGTCTTGCAGTGAGGAATTCCTCAAGACACTGTTGGAGCTGAGGGTTGGAAGCAACGTTGGATTCATAAGCAAACTGATGTCATCACAGAAGACTGTGTTTGATGGTAGAGGAAGTAATTACAATTAGCATATTTGAAACTTTCTGATAAATTAAACTGGTTTTTAAATAGGAGTTTCTTTGTATGTGCAGGAGATATTATTACTGTATGTACAATTCTGATCAGAGAGAATGTTGGTGAATTGCCTCTTAAGCTACCATGGGTTTAGGAAACATTGTTTTTGCTGTAGCTTCCATGTGTAAATGAAGCACTATTGTCACCATGCAGTCTAGTTGTCAAAAAACCCACAAGAGAATGCTGTATTTTTCTTTTGTGTATAGGTTTTATCTGTATCACTGGTGTTGTATTGAATATCTTTACAAAATGTAATTCATTACATAACAGAACCTAGCAATACATGCCCTACCATTCCAATACCATACCATTAATTAGATAAATTTGTATGTATACTGAAAATGCAAGGAAATATAAAATGTTATCTTGATACGATTTTTAAAAGGCCTTTATTCAACA
Source organism: Anguilla rostrata (assembly GCF_018555375.3). Taxonomy (NCBI): domain Eukaryota; kingdom Metazoa; phylum Chordata; class Actinopteri; order Anguilliformes; family Anguillidae; genus Anguilla; species Anguilla rostrata. Next base: position 22,758,291 of record NC_057943.1, on the reverse strand, counting down.
AAATTCTAATGAAAACCTTTTCCTTGTGTGGTTAGGTCACTGTTCAGCCTGATGAAACATTTCACAGAATGTCAAGATGTACGGTTTCACCAGTTAAATTCTCTAAAAGCTTTCTCTTTTTAAATAGGCCGTCTTAAATATATGCTAATATATGCACAATATTTTAGATAATATCACAATATTCTAGATAATGCCCTAAGGAAGGCAACGTGACATGTATGATATACTAAATATGTGTACTGTGTGTGCGTGTGTCAGATTGCTAGGGGGGCACACACCACGGCAGTTAGTCTGAGACCCCTACACATTGTCAGAAAGCGTCGGAAAATTCAAACAATCCAGTGTCAAATTCCACAACAGAAAAAGCATGTCTCTGCTTACCGTGTCTGGGAAGCAGGGGAGCCGGATGACCTCCAACTACCAGTGCGCTACAAGAGGAGAGTAGGGGGTGGACTTAAATCTCAGAAGAAACAGCACCAACTTCTCAAACATGTTGCATGTGGGCGTTTATTACTAATTACACAACATTATTTCATTCGCCGTCAAAAGAGTATATGACTGTCCATGCAATGCCTCCAATGCACGGGGTAGGCTACCCAAATAGTTTTTGTGTTCATTGTGCATGTTCGAGCCGACTCAGGTTTGCGCTAAAAGCGCTTATTTATTCTACGAATTCAAACAACCAGAAAGGGTGCCCGTGATTTCTTGACTCACTGAAGACGCGGGCTATTCAGCCATGGGCGCTATTGCTGCGATAATACTTGCGACTTGTCTTCACGGAATTTTAGGATGCCAGCTACCCAACGACTGGAGACCACAGACCGAGTCGTGCAGAGCCGAGTTGGCGGAGATAATAGTTTTTGCCAAAGTTCTGGCGATTCACAAGGACTTCTACAGCGTGTATAACTATCTGCCGTGGCAGTACGACACGAAGCTCCTTTACTCTGCAGAGATAGAGCTGCTGTGTGACCAGGCATGGGGCAGCATGCTGGAGGTACCCGCCGGCTCCAGATTCAATGTCACCGGACTTGGTTACTTCCCCTGTCATTCGTACAGTGTCCTGGAGGACAATGCGTATTATTTCTTTCTGAGGTAAGCTACGAGTGAAAAATACCAACAAATATGCAATTGTGCATCATACGCATTTAGAGCGTGATTAATTTTAGGCAAGATCTATAGCTTATGCTTTTCCAATATTGTTATCTCATCATTTTAAACACTTTGAATTGCTCATGGAATACAGTAGCCTAATTTACGCGCAGTACGCACAAGTGTATCCTATCCCACGTGATATAACAACAAATCAACGTGACGGAAACAGTATCCTTTTGACAGCACGATAAAATAAAGCATCAGGAGCTAAACTGCAGAAAGGACTGTGCCTTCCTGTGGATGATGAGTCATCGTAATACTTATTTCATAGGCCTGACTGTAGCCTAATTTCGCCCAAGCCAACCAAAGGACGTGAATTAGTATGGGGTGTCATTACAGGTGGAGAAGGCTGCAATTAACAAGTCAAGAGACAATTAAATGTACATGACAAGAAATACATCTAATAATTAAAGGTTTAATTAATGTGTTCCCGGTATTAATTATGACCGTTGTGCAGTTAATTAGCTACGCTCTGCTGGTGTCCGCTTCTCTCAGTTAAAACTGAACTACAAATTGGAAAGTTGCCCATTAAGTTGTCTTCAATTTTATTTATTTATTTATTTATTTGCAATAACATTTTTATTAGATCACGTGTCAGACAAATCGCAGAAGCAAAGCCGGGGACAAACACTTTTTTCCACAAGTGACCTTTTGCCACCAAGTTAGCCTATTAAAGGCGGTGACCCAGGACCAATTCTTGCCACAGCTGAAATTAAGTTGTGGTGGAGCAGGTGTTTAAAAATAAAGGGCCTGCTTTATATAGGCCCATGAGTAATATGGATAAGTTCCCTTTTACCTCATCTTTTTAAGTATTTCTAGGAGGAAAATATTGACTTTCTTCGATCGTCCTTCAAGACTTTACTGCCAAAGTCCATTACACCTGAAGTCAATGGCATCCAGTACATAAATTTTCCTTCCCCTTAAAATTGCCTTTGAAACTAACTGCAGCTCTTACGACAACAGTGCTCCTGGATCGTTCAGTTCCTAAGCCATCTGCAACCTTTGAATTACAGTTTGTTCACTGGTGCAAGAGCTCTTCATCTGGCACAAAAAAGCTGTGCTGCACCTCTGAAACAATGAGTCCCAATCAGATCATGTAAAATTTCTGTTTCTCATTACAACATTGTAATTACACTTTGATTGATGTGTAGAATCTTTCTAGTCCATTGTTTTTTAGTTCATACCTTTTCACCGTAGCTAAATAAGGAATTTCAGTAAAATGAATAAATCAGCTGTTTAATGTGTGGGTGCGCACCATTGGTTGCAACCCACTGGTACACTAATTAAAGCAGTGAATATGAACATTTTGCTGTGAGTCTCGGGGAGGGAACTGCACTTCTTTAAATGGAATCCCAAACATATGGCGACGCATTGTTGGGCTGAATGGCCTGTTCTCGTCATTATGCTATGTTATGTTAAGTTATGTTGTGTTGTGTTATGTACAGCCGCATTTCCACTGGCTTTAGATGTGGGAACCAGTTAAACAAATGAATAATCTCACAGGGGGTATCTGGTGAAGGTTGCCTCTCTGAAGCCTCCTCTTTAATTGTGGGTGGAGTAGTCACATTTGCACTTCCTTCTGGTACTTCCTCTTCTATTCTGGCTTGACAATAATTGGGCAGATGGCTTCACTTTACTATGAGGGAGTCAAACCACGCATAGAAGAAAAATAAGCTTTTGCAAGTGTTAAGTAAAGCATTATGTCATTGTCAAAACAAATTCTCCACCAGAACACTGAATACTTTTTAGGAGCTCCAGGGGTTTTCTTGAAATGGTACATAATGGTTGTCAAACTTTTCCATTGCTTGAAGTCACACAGAAAGTGCGTGGTGGGGCTCTGAAACTCTGAAACAAGTATAAAGTTGAAGAATGTGTGAGACTGGTGTTTGTTTTCACTCTTAAACATATAAGTGTCTGCTCTGCGTGAAGGTGAAAGATGATCAGCTCACATTGGTAAGTTTATTAGTAGATGACATCCAAAGTATTAAAAATATCAATTGCATTTATGGGGAGGTGTTATAGACCCTGACAACCATTTGACTAAATAGATTGTTTTTTAGTGCGTACCGATCACAAAAGTAAAAATGGTAGCAAATAGCTTGGTAGTAGGCCTATATCTTTTATTTTAAATGAAATATTCAAAAAAAAAAAAAAGAAAGGTTAAGAAGATGTAAAAAGAACAGAAATAAATTTGAATATTGACTCTTGCTTGTCATGTTATTTCATTATTTGGCATATCAAATTGGGGCAGTCTGTTGTCATTCATGGGTCAAACGTGTGCTGAGATTCAAGTGGAAGATTATTTTATGAAAAACAAAAAAATCCCCAACTTAGTAGTCACATGAACATATCCTCACACACAATGTGGGAGATACTTGAGCAATTCAAAAACAAGGTGCATGTCAGGACATTAGATGTACTTCTCTTGAGGGGTGTATGGGTATAAGCTAACCCTAACCATAATCACACAGTTAACAGCTCTGTGTGATGCTCTTTTGTAGTACTCTTGTGTAAATGTGCTTTCACAGGGACCTGTTTTCAAGACCCTGACAAAAGTCATTGCAGCTCATGTTTAGAGCCCAGGAATTTATCTCATCTTCCAGTTTCAGTAGTGTCCCACTAAAGCTCTGGGGGTTTGAGTCACTGCCAACTGAGTGTGTACTGAAAAACAAATCAGTGTTATTATTTATCATTTAGTTTGTTTGATATTAGGTTGATATATAATGACCTCTTCATAAAAGCAATGTGTTTGTATTAGCACGCATCTCAGCCAATACCCACAGTGCAACAATTGGCCGATGCTCTTATCAAGAGCGATGAATGGTGGCGTACATCAGTACTACTCTCAGACTTTCAGGAATACCAAATAGCAGACTAAGAGAGGGCGGTGCGTGTTCCAGGTCTACTTACACTCCGGTAACCACTCATCCATCCTGGCTCCACAATGCTCCTGCTTACATTCTTTGCCCAGTTGTTGACTGTAATCACAATGAAACGTATCTTTGTACTGATCAGTAGTCTTGGCAGAGCACACAAACACACACACACACACGCACACACACACACACGCGCACGAGCGCCCACACCATCTGTGCATTGGGACCAGACTCACACGCACTGAACACAACAAGCCTGTCAATCACAGATCACTGTTTGGGTGGATATTGAGTGTATTTACTTTTGGTTTGCAAACTGACAGTGAGCTACAGTGACAGTGGAGCTGTAGGAGAGAGGAGAAATATGGAAATATTTTGTGTGCATGGAACAAATTAGTTTTGATGTTATTTTTCAAGGACTCACTAAGCTGGAGAAGCAGAATTGTAGAGCACATCCCACTAATTCAATGATCACTAGAACAGTAAGCAGGAGCGTTTTATGTTCTACTAACGAGAAAAGCGTTCAAGTGTCGCCAAAATGTATCTAATTTAGGCAAGGAAGGGTGAAATTTAACTTTAACTAGATCCCACCTATGCACATTGATCTGGTGATAGAATCCTACTGCAGAAGTCCTCTATAATACATTTAATCACATTTTAAAATAAGAAAGCTCTTATTTGTTTAATAAATATGAATAAAACAATATTCTATTGTACACAGCATTTGTATATGTTGATGTTTACTGAAACAGTTCATTGCCCAAGTGTCCTTCCGGAGATTTGAATCTGGAAATTGGTTCCAAGCCCTGCAACCTAATCCAGACATGCCTCACTGCCAGTAAGGGCCTCCTTAAGTGGACAAAGATGTCTAATTTAATATCTACATTCAGGCATTTAGCAAACATTTATACAAATTGCTGTTATGGTTTAAAGTAAGACAAAATACTGTTGCAGTATTTATTTTGACTTTGCTCTCATCTGAACACTGCACGCCATGGCTATTCTAGGAGCAGTGTTTTTTTTGAAGAGCTATTCCACAGCGGGTATTTCTACAGCATTTCACTCTGGGGATTTTCCTATATCCCGTTAAATGGGGCACTTTGAGAGACTGGCCCTCATAATCCCTTATAATCACAGGCTTTTTAGACTGATTCATATGCCAAGGTAAAGAAATGCACAGTACAGTTGCCAATGCATGACAATAGGCACTTAACAAATCTAATCTTTTCAATAGATCATACAAATAATATTAAATATCATATAGATTCTGAACTGCATAGAGATCACTTTCAGCTATATTCAGGTTTTAATGTGAAGCAGACAAGGAGAAAGAGGCTAATCAAGTCCTATGATATTACAGGATATGTCATACACAATATTACGCCCACACATCTGGAGCCCAGTTTCGTAACACAGAGAATTTTGGGAAAATCAATGTAAAGATTAAAACCACTGAAAGACGTGCTGTACAGATTACCCAGGCATGCGGTAATGGAATGACTCTACCTTCTCCAAGGATGGACGAGAACTACAACATCATTCCTCACGGCGTGAACTTCCAGGACCCCATCTTCCAGGACACACCCGAGAACCACCGCATGTTTGCCAGCCTCTTCCAGTTCGCCAACTGCACGGCGGGGACCCAGGTCCACACGCACAGCCCGGAGTGGGAAGCTCAGGAGGACAGTCGGGTAAGGCCCACCAAATCCCTGAGGCCAACCGGCTGCGTCCGACAGCCCAGCTACGCGGCGTGTAACTGGCCGTAGTGTTGCTCTGTAATGGCAGGGATGTCCGCATCTCATCCAGCGCAACAGCGACCCCCTCTGGTCAGGTGGACCCACACAACCTACATGAGCTACACATTCACATCCTCCACCATTTTATTTCTGTGTTAGCTTCATTGAAGGACAGTGGAGTGAAAAGAAGCATCAGGTTTACATCATGTGTTTTGATGGAAATGATCTACAGTAGGATATATAAATATCAATAAAAGATATTGTAACACTTCACAAAATGGGAATGCATGCACATTATTGCCACTTTCATTCATCCATCCACTATCTATACCCGCTTATCCTGGTCAGGGTCTCAGGAGGTGCTGGAGCCCATCCCAGCGTGCATTTGGGGAGAGGCAGGAATGCACTGTGGACAGGTTGCCAATCTATCGCAGGGCACGTTTGCTCAGCATTCACTCCCACACTCATACATAGCGGTATGACTTGCAAATGTGCAAACTCAGGCCCTTCCTTTCTCCTCAGTCCTTTGATGACCTCATAATCTAGCAGGACGTATACATTCCATACAAGGCTATCAAGCTGTTTCTAGCTACAACAGCGCTGCTGTATTCCTTATTCTCATACGGCTAACCCTGATGCGGCTTTGGCAATCAGAAGGACGATCATAACAATAAATGGTCAGCCTGTATATACAGTTAAGTGACCCCCTGTCTGGTTTGTTTCAGCCACAACATTATCCATTAATCTGCACCCATCCTGCACACCCATGATGAATAGCAGGGCACTGATCCCAGGGAGACGGATTTATTATCCTCTCTAATGGCTTTGTGGGGGAGGGCGAATCCAACCACAATTTACTTTCTAGTAAAATAGCTTTGCCGATGCAGACATTACAAGCACACGTAACAAATAAATAATATGACAACATTGATATACTGGCAGTGTTCTGGTCAGCATAATCACAATCTTCAAAGAGTATTGAAAGATGTGCACTTAAGTTGGTGTTTTCTTTGGCTAGGAAGCCAATGACTGATACTAAACAGAAAACACTGCAGTTGAAAAACTACTGTTGACCCCCCACTATTAATCCATGGCTTGGTTTCTGAGAGCTGGTACGGTGTAGGAAGTGAGATGAGGGGGTGGGGGGGGGGGCTTTCTATGTATTTCATATGATATAGAGTGCTGTTAAGTGCATTACGTGCATCTGTCTCTTAGTAGAGAGACACTGCTGAGCTGTTCAGACTACAGCTGAGGCTGTGACAGAGTGACACTAGGTGGTCTTGACATTTTAATTTATTAAAATTGCCTGTTCTTTTGCTGACACTGCCTGCGAGCTACGTATGTCAATGTGTAACCTGATCGGCTCTGTAGAACAAACATATACCTCCAAGATTCCCATCAGTCCGAGAATCAGGGAGAGTCATTGTTTGCAGTAATTTATTTATTGTGAAACTGCTTTACTAATCATTATGCTGTAAAGTTCCTATTATATTTCTATGTTACCATCTCTTTGCATTTGTGCATCCAAGAAACCAGCATCCAGCAAGCTGAACAGGCATCAGTTAGCCTGTCTCAATCATCCATCTCGCATCCAGCAACTAATTGGAAATTCAGCTTTTTATAATTAGAATGCATGTGGAGCAGAATCTTTCAACTCGGGTGCTGCCCTTTGAACTCGCTTTTAGACTGCTGCTTCTTTCATACCATTGAAGAAAGGAACATATTCCAGTATTTCATAGTGCATTTTTGATGTAGCATTTCATGAATACATTTGAGTTTTATTCAGTGAAGTATCCTAAATTTTAGCTGGCAAAATCAATCATGTTTTTCCATTATGCACAAAATGCATCTCTTACATTGCAATTATAGCTTTCCTAGCCTCGTTTGTCAGGTTCATATGGTGATATTAACCTGAGCAGCTTGACTATGATATGAGATAAGCCTGCCCAATGTCTAGGAGTCTTCTTTGCTAATTAACCAATTGTCAGTCACCTACTCTGAGAAATAATGGGTCAACAGGGCTCCAATCTGAGGCAGTGAATCAAGCCAACTTAGCCACTTATTCATAATATCTAACCGAAAATCTAGCATTTTGCAGGAAACCTATAACCCATTGTAATTTTCATTTCCAGACTCTAGTAATATAGTGCATGTGGCAGAGATTACAGCTTATGCAGGAAAGAGCTTTTTTCACTATTTGAAACCTGTCAGATATTACAGAGATGATGTTAACAGTAATTCAGCAGAAGTTTCTGATAGACATGAACAAGCATAATTCCTAGAACACATACTAATTTTCTAAATCACAGTATACTTGCCACTCATGTTAGTACATTTCACCTTGAAATTACTATATTATGTATATCATGTGAATTATGTAATTTGATTTAAAAGCTGAAACTCTCAGTAACCTCATGAATTCTGTGAGTTTTGCTCTCTGCTCAATCTAGATTCGTTTTTAAAACTTTTTTATTTACATAAATCACATTTTCTGTAATCACTGACCCATTGTGATTCCTGTCTGCTCTGTGTGTACTTGCTATGGCCTGTTTGGTCCCGCTCTGCTGTTCAGTCGCTCTGTCCTGCTCTGTTCCGCAGCTGCTGTGCTCTGCGGTCCAGAAGGCCTTATACGGGGAGGAGGAGCGGGTCAAAACCCTCTCTCAGAAGGTCCGCTCCCTGGAGAAGGCCAACGGCCACCTGCGGGACAAGGTGAAGAGCATGAAGCGGCTTCTGAGACAGGCCAAGAATGAGAGCAAGGAGAAGAAGCAGCACCTCAAACAGCAGCATGAGCCCGAACGCGCTAACGCCAGCCGCGACTCGCACCCCCAGCAGGACACCACGCAGGAGCAGAGCAAGCCCCCGAAAAACGTCGTCTCCAGGAAGCCAAAGAGCTGAACCTGTCCCGGACACTGTCCCACCCAGGGTCAAAGGTCAGGCATTATTCATCTGATGACCCTAGGGAAAACACACATCAGCAAACGACCTGTTCAGCAGGAGGAGTCAGCAGAAACCACAGAGCATAGCCAGACAGAACGTGCATCGGGTATCACGCTAGGAGCCACGGAGACAGACCAAATAAACATTTTATTTTTAAATGTGATTGTCTCTTTCTGGGGGAAGGAAAAAGCAATTCAAGATGGTTTAAATTAAAAAGGAATCACGGCATACATGCTCTCATTTAGCCCACTTAAGGCCTTTTTTTGCATTTTCAGACAAGGCGAAATTAGATATAATTTCTAGTTTGCTTTATCCTCTGGGTTTCTTTCAGAAATTTGTAGAAGGAAAGAAAATTGTAGTTTCCAGTCAGCGTTTCAAGTCAGGCTGACTCAGGCATAAAAGTAATCCAGCTCCCCTCTTATTATGAAATGCTTGCTGGGAATGTTGCAATCAGCCAATGTTAATTTGCACCATCCTTTCTAGAAAGATGAGCAGCCAAACTGTGTCCCACTGCTTTGTCTCCACCATACTGAGGAAAGATACTGAGATTCGCAACTTGCACTGTTTAAAAACTTTACATATAGTAGTGACTGAATCCAGTGGTGCCTGATCTATCTTGCTTCTGTTTGTAGCCAATTGTAATATATACTTATACTTTACTAAAGTTTGTATGTTCGAAAATGGGGTGCTGCGCATTCCAACCATTGCCGTAATCATAGAATGATTTAAAATATGAATATGAATATGATCAATTTTTAAAGAATAGATGTGATGAGTGTCTTGTTAAAAAGAGATTTTGTCTGTTTAAATGCTTTTAGCCTATGGATTAAGTTAACCAGTATATTCACACTATATTATGTAAACTAGCAGCTTGGGTCTTTCACCAGTAAATTCAACTTCCATTTTCCCTTAGACTGTGCTGTCCATCAGCATACAGTATGTTATGATGTTTTACTCCATGATATATCTTATACCACATCTTATCTTTATGGCATATTAAACAATGAAATACATTTTTCCCATTTAAGAATTTTTGTTTAACCTCACACCACTTGCATGCTGTTTTTAAACATTGACTTTCTGGTCATACCGCCTTCCAATACCTGTAAGTCATTTTCATGCAACACCCCTCGCACTTAATTTCCTGTTTTTTAACCAGGATTAGCTCTGCAGTGTAGGAGTCTGCAGTACAAATTTGTGTGGGTTCCCTCCTCTCCTCACTCCACTGTCAAAGAGTTAAGTCAGCATCAATATCTCACATGTTAGTCTCCTGCTTCACAGACACCAGATGCGTGGGAGAGGAAGACCACCTCGCTTCTCACATCCCCGTCCTCGACAAGATCATCATCTGCATCTCCTCTTCGTGCCCTGCATCTCAGATTTAATGTCTCATTTTGTGAGTCAAAGTCATGCCCCCAGCACCATGATATTCCATGACAATTCAAGTCTGGCAACCAAAAAACCTCAAACGTTACTCACTCTAACCACTATGCTGTCTGTGACATGCAGAAACTAGTTATCACCAAAAGATACAGTGTTCAGGAACAGATACATCTGCTTATATGTTCCATTTGCAAATATAACATGGTTTCATTACATGTAAGCAGCTTTTAAAATAACAGTTGCTGACAATTCACAGATGATGAGATCTTCATTGTATGTTATAAACCTGAGATGGCAAAAATGGAGACAAGGTTTTTTATGGCAAATACATTATATTGATAATGCTTCGCTTATCGTGGCAAAATTTTGAAAAGTTTCAGTTTTTTGTTTATCGTGAATTTTGTGAGCTCTTAAATTGAGGACAGAGAGCATTTAGACCGAACACTGGCTCATATTTCTCTAGTTCTTGTATTGCAAGCACTTTAGTAAGCAGCTGTACCTGTTCATCATATGTTGTAGGCACTGTAATGATTAATGGGGTCTGTGTGCGAGTGTGTGTGTGTGGGGGAGGGGGTTGCTTGGTTTGAATTTCTCTATAAGTCTGAAGAGTTGAACTGAGAGCTAATTCAGCTGTTCTCCAGAACTAAACGAGGAGCTAAATGATAGGCATGTGCCAGAAAGTCTGTGGGCTTTCCACAGTCATGGGCTGGAACTTCTCAATTTCTCAGAGACCCTGAAGACTGGTGCAATTTTCCATTCCCATTTATGCATTCAACACACATGCAGAGAGAGGGCCATTTATGAATTCTGAAGGTGTCAAATACCCTGGCTATCTGCTTTATAGAAAATGCCAGAAAGTACTGTACAGAGCAACAATTTCACTTGTTAATACAGTGGAAGGAGCAGATTCCCTCCAAAAGTAATTAAATTCAATTTGTCTGGTATCAGTAATTATAAAAACCTGACATTAGAGTATGCATAAGTAACACTGATGGGCAATTAATAAATATCCCATGTTACATTCATTACCAAGCTGGCTTCATACTGACACTTTTTGTGTAATAGAATTTAAAACAAAATGCTGAATATAGAAATAATGTCATTGTGTAGGTTTGGATGGGTTAGAAATTGCCGCAACACATTTTAACATAATAACTAATCATCCAATATATTGCTTACTAGCCTCTTACGAGTCTCACATAAAAAGAAAAAGATAGATCCACCCACCATTCATACAGTTAATTTTACATCTGTGAATTGAAACACATTCTGCATTATCCCATTATGAAATTTCTGTTTTCTTCAGGCATATATGCTTCCAAATCCCTCAGTAGTACATTTTGAGCACAATTCTCAGAAAATAATTGACTCTAATACTTTCCATGTGGTTGTATTAAATATACCAACATTCAGCATTCAGGATGTTTATGACACGTGAGTTTGATTTCCCCATCGTACGAGAAAGCCAGGATGCAATGAAGTCGTAAGATAGGTCAGCGTAAGGTCATTTAATGGGCCTGGACTACAGGCCCTGATGGTGTGCCCTGGCTGACCCTCAAAGGGGAGACTGTAAAAGAAGTTTTCAATTTGCCCTGTCCCAAAAGCTCTACATCACAGTGCTCACCTCAGAGGAATGTGTCATCGCTTCACCATGATATACACGCACTGGCCTGTTCAATGCGCACACAGACGAGCTGCAAAACAGATGTGGGACAATACAGAAAATGCAGGAAATGGCCGCACAAGATGTCCTGTTTGATTTCTTTCAACTTACAGTAGGTAAACTTAGGTCAGCTAGAGGCCATTCCTAGACTACTGTCCACTCCTGGTAGTGGAATTCCACAGCTCTAAGGCTGGCAAGAAAGCTTCCTTTTAAACACTAGATGATTGGCACCAGGAAGAGCAAGTTATTAAATTACCTGGGGACTTGAGTGACCTTACCTCACCAGAATGAAGTTAGTAGTGCCCTTCAACTTAGTGGCACCCTGGTTATATTTGGCTAGTGACATAGCCTAGATATGAACTAATGCTATTCCAGCTGTATCTTTGTTCCCCATTGTGAGTAATGGGTCTGCAGCTTCTGTGAGCTCACAGTGAGGAAGAGAGCAGCTTTCCAAGTCTCTAAAGCCATCTCTAGCACCCATCACTCAGGACAAGTGCAGATGCCTTTTCATACCTGGGGTGAGGGCACAGAGCATACATCTATGCTCACTTTTTGACTACTGTACTACTAGCAGGAAGATCAAGAGTGAGAAAGGGGCGGGGGATGTCTGTACATTGTATATGCAAACAAACACACACATAATCACTGGGGTGGCAGGTATGCCATCCCGCCAAGTTACGCCTTTGGCGGGGCGGCATGCCCCATACCGATATAGATGTTACAACCTGCGAGCTTTCACTACATTGATTCAGCAGGAGGAGGAATAGTGGAGAATTCAACAGAAGCAGGGGACATGTGGCACATCCCTTCTGGATTCCCCCCCTCCTTGCAGGCCTTCGCTCATTTGCAATCACAACAGCATGACTAAACATGATTCACCAGATAATAGAAAATCCGCAAGTGCTATGGAGGGAAAGCCAGAGCCTCAAGACACTCAATCCACATGAACAGTCTATTAAAGGACCCGACTGCCTAAAATAGCGTGTTAATCAGGAGCAGTGCACAAAGCCAGGCCTACAGTCAATCAAAACCTTAATGGGTGAGCAGATTAGTGCCAAGGAAAACAATCTGTGGGTAGCTTTAATTGCCAACAGAGGTGTGTAATGGATCTTGATTTGTTTTGAATGGGCTGAAAGTGAAAGGTCTTTGTCCTTTCCCACATCATCTCTAACCCTTTGTTTCCCACAAACCAAGAGGAAACAAAGAAATGTTCAGAAAACACAAGCATCACTTTTTCAACCCTAATTAAAATGCATATTATTATATGCTAAATTATGTACAGTTGATAAGTGAGACAAATAATGTCTCTGTAAATTATTACTGACTGCATCCCAGGGAACTTTAAATTCATTACTATGGTATTCATTTAGACTGGAGTGACTCATTGCTCACTGACGTTCTCTGCTCTCTAGCACATAAACTAATACAAATAATTATGTTGAACTAAATGCTATCTCATTCTCATGCTATGAAATCTCAACTTTGTCATATTTTCGATGTGGTGTGAGGCTCAGAGACACTATCTCTGTCACTATTCCTTCATAGTCTTACTTGGAGACCACAGCATGTTAAAAATTCCCTGATAACTTATTTATCTTGGCCATGACAGCTGCTAAAAAGTGCATCACTCTAAATGGATATACGGGAATCCCTCTGGTATCACAGAGTGGATAAATGAGATCAACTCATACATGCCACTAGAGGCAGCAGATGGCAAAACTTGGCCATGGATAAATTATAGGGATTCCAAGCACTCTTAATAGATTTAGTAGGTTAACCTAAAGCAGGAGGAAGTGGCGATGGAAGGGATGGACTAGGGATTAGAGGAAACCAGTGTTACTATGCAAGATACTTGCACTTACTGTAAGGTATACTAATTATATCAGTATTCGTAATCATGTGCATGTAATACATGTATTCTTGCCACCCCCTCTTATTTTTTGTATGCTGTACACAAGGAGGACAGAGCCTCTGTAAAACCAGAATGAGAATGGTGCACACTGGGAAAGGGCCAACAGGGAAGGAGGTTTCCTTTCATCCTGGACACCTGGTGTTGACCTTTGACCCCACCAACTCCTCATTGCTGGTTCACAGCCTCGCTTCATGGAGCCTCAGAGAGAGCACTAAAACGGCCCAGCTCACGCTCCCAGTAACTCATTTTCATTGGCCACCTTTTCATCTTAGTTATAGGACCTTGATGGTACATAAATTCAATTTCATTGGCCAGCTTGGCAATAAACGTGAGTTGAGATTGCCTTGCTCCTTGTGGGAAAACCATGAAAAATCAGCAATGACCACAACTTTGAGCAGCTAACTGCCCAGCAGCATTCTGTTTATGACCGTGGAAGTGCAAAAAACCAAGTCTGAAAAACAATCCCTCTCTGCTACAGTCACTGGACCAATCACCTTCAATGAAAAAGCCAGATTGCTCTGATACAGCCCTGTAAGGTGAGAAGACCAAATAAAAAAAAACATTGTACTTACCAAGTTCCCCTCATTCTCAGGCCATAATAAATGGGAAGTTATGTGGAAACGCTTGAGCTGTATTTGGCTGGAGGTTTGAGTCTGGATGCTTGTGTATTTAAAGAACATAGGACATGAGAAAGTCAATGTTTTCAGTTGAGGAACCAGAAGAGAATCTTGAGAGTGAATGTGCAAACATCGTGAGAAGCTGAATCGAGCAGGTGTAATTCATATTTAATTCTCAGATCGTTGACATCCTAAATCCTACCCAATGAAAAATATGTACAGTTAGTGTAGTGGAAACACAATCAGTGAGAAGCTTTCAGAGTGCACGTAGCATCCAGGCTTAGAGTATGTGACCTCACACCTCTATAACTCTGGACTTTTGGAATCTTGGTATTTCATGGCCTTTGATCTTTTGCTTTGACATACTGACCTGCCCATAAAAAAGAAGTGTTCTATTAAGGCAAATGGATGGTGAGTGGGAACTAAGGATCTACAACAACTTAGCCTCTCTCTCTCTCTCTCTCTCTCTCTCACGAGTACTTGTAGTAGTAGTAGTAGTGTCTGTCTGCTAGAGAGTTTATCCTTCTATATAAGCGATAGACAATCCACATGCACAACACACACACAATCATAACAGATACACAATCCTAAGGTTTTTCGAGTAACTTTTCAGATATTAGCGAAATGTTAACAGAAGAAAAAGCTAATGTATTAATGTTAAACCATTTCCTGTCTGGGCTGTCTGGGTAGTGTAGAGGTATAAGCACTTGCCTACCACCGTAGAAACCCGGGTTCATGCCCCGGCAGAGGTACTTCCAGCTTGACCAGACGTTCCTACAAACACAATTGGCAGTGTTTTCGCGGGTGGGAAGCTGGTGAGGGTATGAGTCCTGATTGTTGCATTAGCGACTCCTACTGGTTGACTGGGGCGCCTGTTCAGCAGGGAGGGGATCTGGGGAAGATAGCGTGAACCTCTGCACGCGTTATGCTCTCCCGGTGAAACTCCTCGCTTTCAGGTGAAAAGAAGCGGCTGACGACTCCACATGTATCGGAGGAGGCGTGTGGTAGTGTACACCCTCCCCAGACCAACAGAGGATAGCGCATCGACCAGGACCGTGATACACACAAGGAATTGGTATAACAACTAAAATGGGAGAAAAGTTTCCTGTCAAGTCAGATTTTTTTGAAAATACAGCTTTCCATCCACTCGCCCCCCCCCCCCCAAAAAAAACTGAAAAAACTGAAGGCCAGACCCAACGTAAGATGAGTCACTCAACTTAAGACCTCACTCTCGATCTGAATACTCGTTAAAAGCCTGTTTTACTTATTCAGCCTTCAGCAGGCCAGAGACAAGATCAGACTAAATAATTTGAACTGACACATAAAGGTCCCCACATCCCAGCTACAACAGATCTTTAACATTCCATTTAACACATACGCATTGCAGCCAGAAGGCAAAAAGCATACTGTCAGGGGGAATATTCTCTCAACACTCTCATCTCCACATTTGATGCTAAAGACTGAAATGAGCACAAACCTTCCATGCAGGGAACCCAAGAGACACGCCCACCTCTTCCATCACACTCAACCACAGAGGGAGGTTCATTCTTCCCATAATGTTGACAGAACAACTGAGCGTGTCTTTATATGGAACAGAGAGAATTAACTGGCCATATCACATTTCTAACATTTAAATCATATCACATATTCACATATCACATATAATACAAGTTAGGTGTTGAAATACCAAGAGTTTACCTTGTTTCCCAACCTCCTGTAACAGCTCAAAGGGCCTTCACAGTTGTATGTGCCGAAGGTAAAATGACAAAAAGCCCTGATTCACCTCTATGAACCCTGAGTCAGTCGGATGTAATCTTGGTGTCCACCGTTTATGAGTCCTCCTTGGCATCAATGCGAACACCACCTGGCCTACAAAGTCAAAGCAACATTCGCACAAACACTTGCAAATATCATCATCTCAAGGTACATAAGATTGCCTTACCAGGGTGCAGTCCATCTGTTCAAACAATTAATCCAAATCCATCAGGTGGCAAGTGAAAAACTTGGAAAAAGCACAATGTTTCTATAGGTTGTCCCAGCGGTAACTGTAACACACCCAACCACCTCCCAACCCCCGACCCCAACCTTGGAACTAAGTGCCACTCAAGGGCAACCACTGACCTCAGTGCAGATAGAATTGATAATCAAGTAAGAAGTTACCGGTCATGAAGCCAGGTGACCATGCTGGGCAGCCATCATTCTTTGAGCAAAATTTCTTTTTCCACGCAAGTAAGAACATCTGTCCATTTTGTTCCTGACTCAAATGGGCACTCAGTCACTGTTAGATTTACGTTTCATGGTGACCTCAGTGACCACCTGTCACACGCCAATGAGAGTGTTACTTGGCCCCATACCTCTTTTATGTCCAAGCTCAAAGGACACAAACAGCTACAGGGTTCAAGTTCACAGAACTCGGCTAAATATGTGATTTACTTTTAACATTTGTCACTTACACCTAAACACAAGTAACATAACATAACAACACAGCATAACAACATAACATAACATAATGATGAGAACAGGCCATTCAGCCCAATATTAGTAGAAAAGGTTCAATGTGTTCAAACTTCCGAAAGTTTCCAAGTGAGACTGGAATTTGTTTAATGCAATCACATTTTTGAGGGTTGACTGTCCAATCATTGACATGACATCAGTGATATGCAAAAGCTGAAGAACAAACACGAGGGTAAAACATAGTATTGTATCCGCGTGGATGGAAATCATCAAGGGACGCATATCTGCAAGTGTTCACATACCAAATGTGGTGAAGACAAAGACTTGGACAGATACCCATTTGTCCTGTTCTGTAATTTTTCCAATCCACATCCATCCTATCCTATCATCCTAACCTCTGTTGTGGTCAAAATTGTTCTCAAAAACCTTAGGCCTTCACAGCATATTGGTTTAGAAGATTAGAGAAATCCACTCTATGCTATCATAGTGTCACATAGTATCATATGGTTTTGTTTTTGGACTCAATGATGCAAACACATTTCTGACTGCTTTAGCCTCAGAATAATCAGGCAGTCTGTAAACGAATGAAAATGTAGCTGAGCTGGAAATGGATCAGAGAGTTGCACTGGACTAAATATCCAAAACATATTACTTCCAGCCCCAATTACCTCCCAGTTTATCTCCAGTGCCTTTCTCCTAAATATAATTACCCCAGCTCTTTACACCATATGCTGAGGCAGCATTGAAATCAGACACGTCTCTCGATACATTTATCATGTTACGGACATAATTTTACGACCGCCTTCTACCCAGCACTCCCCTAAGTGAACAGCGGACCCAGCTAATAGGAAACATTTCAAAAATGTTTAGGAACATTCAGATTAGATTACCATTTGGTTGTCAGACAACATTATGGTGAGAAATTTCTCCATACAGACACAGAACGTGTTTACTGTTCTATGGAACTTTTGTCAAAGACGCAGGAATCTGCAGGTATGTATGTTACATATCAACTTACAAGATAATTTACCCACAAAAAAACTAAATGTACGATATGTGCCAATAAAGCATTAATAATGTTCTGAATGTAAAGACTAAAACGTCAAATTTGTTGAGCATAATCCTATGATCATCCACAAGTCATATTCCTTTAAACAAAACTGAAAAACCTTTTTACGTGTTGAGAACACATAAAACTTTAGGGGAACACATACTCTGACAACAGGGGCATGTGGTCAAAAGATGCTATGACTTGGTAATTTAGCGGTCATACATGGAGTGAATGAGCAACACAAACTCACATATTGCAAATCACATTTGGTAGCAGCTCGGTTCTAGTGATAAAATATGCAGTCAGTCATATTCAAACAGCTGGTTGATAGCAAAAAACAAACAAGAAAAAAGTCCCTTCTGTAACCGTGGTGCAGCAACCATCTGCAAGATATGAACCGTTTTCTGGAATCATGATGGCCACGAACAGCAAACCTGAAAAGATTACAGAAGGCACAGTGCATAGACAAGGAAGTTTTATTTTATTGGCCGCTACCAAATCTTCAAAGGTACAAATCAGTGGCTTTAATATTGAGCAGTACTCCATAATAATATTCATTTACCCACGATGCATTGCATCCATACATTAGTAGCTCAAAACAGCTTTTACAAAAAAGATATACTATATATATATTTTAATATATATATGTGTGTGTATGCGTGTGTGTTTATATAACATACATACATGTACTGACCGTATCTCAGTAATATTATCTAACAAAAACCAAAGGTTAACAACAGAAAC
Source organism: Anguilla rostrata (assembly GCF_018555375.3). NCBI lineage: Eukaryota > Metazoa > Chordata > Actinopteri > Anguilliformes > Anguillidae > Anguilla > Anguilla rostrata. The sequence goes on along the minus strand of NC_057943.1, from coordinate 22,739,766 downwards.
ACTTTTAAAGAGAGGAACATTCAAACCAATCTCTCAACCAAACTTAAGTTTTACCATGGCCAGATCAAAACTAATGAGTAACGATAGACTATTTTAAATTTAATAAGTAAGCCCTTCAGAGACATTTGCATAATGAGTTTTTCTTTTAAATAATAATGCCAGAATAACTTCTTGCTTTGTGCAAATGTACTTTAAACTTTATGGTGGCACACATGATTGTTTAGGGAAAGCATCTTATATATGTCTATGTGACTTGATATTCTGATATTATATTTAATCATAAACTTCTGGCAAGTACAGTAATTTAATTCTATAGCCACTATTTATTTTATTGAAGCTAATGCTCTTAGCTAGTAGGGCAGGAAAAGGAATGGATATTTGGCGAAATTAGAGGTAGTATGATGAGTTTAGCCTCTCATTCTGCTCTGTGCACTCTCTCCACCCCACTGCCTGCCATTGCTGAGCTATGATACGGATCCTCCTCTGATCAAATCACCCTCCTCCATAACATCGGTAGGGAAGTCTGCTGCAATCAAAAGGTTGTCCAGGCCTTCAGCTCCCATATAGCAGTATATATTGAATGTGTGGCTTCGAATGTAAGCAAGCATCATTATTTTGGATATTTACAAGCCATTTTCAAATTAATTATCAGACTTCAGCAGTTCTGAACAATCTAACACTCGGTTGGTCAGGAGTAAAATTTCATATTCCGAGTTCATGACAAACCATTCAGCAGGAGCGAACAGCTCCATGAAAGAGCTTCAGCAGGCTGTACATAGAGGGACAGAGAAGGTCTGTTATCCCAGGCTTGCTGAATTAAAGAGAGCAATCCCTCAGTTCACTCCTTTCTACCCAGACTTCCACAACACCAGAATAACCCAGCCCTGACAAGAGGGCATTCTTCACTACTAGCTTTAGAGCTGGGGTTTTCAAACACAATTTTGGGCGGGCTCTGAGTATTCTGAATCAAAGCAAGCAGTTAACTGTTCTTAACTTCACATTTTTAGTGCCTATGGAGGAGTTTTGTTCCCTCTCACAGTAAGCCATACAGAAACAACAATGTACAGCCACAGATAATAAATACCCCAGATTCAGATTCCTGGACCTAAATGTGCTTTATGGTAAATGACTTGCATTTTAAATGGGCTAAATGACTGACCCTCAGCTAAAACACATCCAAACTGCTAAAAGTGTGGACACCTGGTCACTGAAATCAAAACAAGGAGACAAAACTGCACTGTATTATAGGAATAAATTCTGCAATAACTCAAAAACGAAGTGATTGGAGTTAACAACAGACAGCATACAAAGGGATCCACCAGGACTGAGTTTGAAAACCCCGCTTTCAGAGGGATGACCTGACTCTAACTGGTAAAAAAGCCTGTAATGCCTATATTCTTTAACACAAATCTAGCAGCGCTAACAGAATTCCCAGTGGCAGCTGTGGATACATGCATTAGCATCCAGTGCCTCCTTACAGCATACGTAGCGCGTTAAGGAGAGGCGGACTTATCCTGCAGTGCAAGAGCAACTAATCAACTCAGAGCCAAGCTAAAAGTAAAAACACTACAAATGTACAGCAAAGTACCGTGCCCGGCCAACATCTTATGTGAATGTGATGTCGGCGTGCCACCCACCCAGGCCAGCGCATGTCAGATATGTCCTGTGATTCAGTGCAGACGACGCAGTACCGTCTGCCCGCATCGTCACCCCCGGTGTGAAAATTCCTCGCTTCACAATTTTTTTTTATGACAACAGTATAATTACATGTGTATATATTCATATAGTTTTTTTTTTCATCAATCACTTACACAGAGTAACCAGGTCATGCAACAATAGTTCACTACCTCTTCCATGACAGGAACAAAGCATAAAGTTAACAGAGAACACAAAATTAGAGTTCACCCAGAGGTTCGGCAAAACAGGTCCGGCCAGCAAGGAGGAAGGAGGGAATGGCCGCTTAACCCCAATCTACTTTTTTTTTTTTTTGTATTTTTACCTCTGTGTAAACATTCTTAAACCTGTTCGTCAGTTTGCTAAACGTAGCTGAAGTTTCTGACTTAACCAAACATTTCAGAATACAAAATTACGATATGCTTTTAAGGTTACCATAAAAAGCCCTTTCGGAAAAGACAGGTTGTAATTTATAGTAAATATGAGCCCATTTATTTGTCAGAAGGCAGACCAACGTTCGTGGGCAACTATTTCCCCATGACTGGTCACTGGGGGTCTGAAGAGGAGACTGCAGAAACGGTTCACAGCTTCAGTGTGACCATATGACCAGGAATGGACTGCGACACAGTTTAACACTGAGGCGGTGGAACTTCCTGCTGTTTAATGATCCCTACGCTATCCTAATTTGGAATCCCCAATTTGTGTATGTTCTTGCTGATTACTTAAACCTCCCCTGTCAGGTCAGGGGAATGTGTGGCACTACGTGCTCTTCTTTGAAACACTAGATAAGTCCACTAGATAAGCTCACATAGACACAGAGCCAAAAGACTGAAGCTTGATTTGTAGTTCAAGCAGGCAGACTGCAGGTACCTGATTGGCCAGAGGGGTCGCTGGTGCACGATGACACACACTTTCTTTGGACGGAAATTTGGGAGTCAGACGGCCATTCCCTCCTCTCCCCACCCCGCCTCACAGGCAGGCCATAGACTTGTCAGAAGCAAGGCTCACGACCTGGAGGTTGGAGATTCATACCAAATAAAGTACTGTGGTAGAAACCTTGGGTTACTTCATATAATAGACAGTCATAAGATACAAACTTTCGCTTTCTTTTTTTTATTCCCCCACAATTTTGTGCTGTCCCACAGGACACATGCAGATGCTTGGAACCAGAGCCCTTCTGGACCCAGTCTGACGCAGAATAAAGAGTCCAGGCCATGGGCAGTCAGCAGAGAGTGTGAAACGGTCTAGCATGGGCCCTGGGGCCTAGGTGAGCTGGGACACTCTCGCAAACCTTGAGCTCAAAAACCAATTCAACTTCAATGTGGGAGGAGTGATGGCAGTCAGTTTGCTGCCTAACAGAATGGCCCACCTGTGTGTGTGTGTGTGTGCATGTGTGTGGGAATGTAAATCATATTTAACACCTGCTATAGAAGACATAAATATTTGTGTGGGTGTCAGTTTGTGCACAAATATATCAGTGTGTAAGCTTCTGGTAATATGAGTATATGCCTCTAAATAGTGTGGAAACAACTGTCAGATGCATGAAAGATGCATGGACTTGGCATCCAGTTTCCTACATGCTCATGAACACAAGTTCATGCAAAATAAAGAATATTGCGATTTCAGTCCTCAGACTGACTCACTGCAATGAACACACTCACAAATGGCGTGCAAAGACGGGCAAACCTTTTTAAGTGAAGATGAATTAAAGTTCCACCTGCAAATATGTGACACAAGCCACAGAAGATGTTCAAATGTCACCTGACCCCAGCGGTTTCTCATTCCGACTGTGTAAATTTCAAGCATCTGTGTTCAACATTTTCTCCATATAGCGAACGGCTCAATCAGAGAATTATATGCATATGCATGAATTTAACACCAATTGAAACAGATCCTAGTGTGTAAATGAGTGACTACTGAATGCATTCACACAAAAACTGGAAGTTTACTCCCTTATTTCTGAAACTCTGCAGCCGACTGCTCGGCTTAAACTTCTTAACTCTGAGGAACACGTTCACGTACATCTCACATTCCTCTGATCTCACACATTTGTGAATAACTTCACCACTCTCTGCCCAAACTCTCGATGTTAAAAACTGGTAACACTGTTGACATCTTAAACCTGCTCTTCAAGAATATCAGCTAGATAATAGCGGCTGTTACAGAAAACACAGACAAACTAGACAAAACAGTAGCAGCTGAGGACAATGACTGAGGTAGCAGGGTGAAAATGCAAAGCAGAAGATGCGATATTGGAATCTTTTTGTAAAAATGTACAGTTCAGTTGCTTTCTAAACAGGTGCAGCAGTGCTTCAGAGAAACAAATCCAAATGAAAGCTAAAATAGGAAATCCTAAAAATGACCAATAGTGATCAACAGAGCCTTTGTGTCAGGGTAGTAGTCATAGCATTGAGTGATGCTTATTTCAACTATACTAAACATTCACCATACTGTAAATGTAGAGTACAGAAATAAATAGTGATTATAATGTATTTCAAATGGTTTTTTTTTTTTCAAATATGAAACAGAAGACCGAAAACATAGAGGTTTACGCCTAATCTTATGTGACCTCACTGACATGTGGATTCACAAATAATAACATTAAAAGACAAAGACAAAAGAAAAAAGACTGATCTGATGACAGGAAAAATCATGATTGAGGTGAACATGACCGAGAGGCAGGAAGCCCCACTGAGGCAGTCAGCAACATGTCCATGTCCTCAACAAAGATGCACACGAGAGGCTCTCCAGTCAAAATCATTTACAGCTGATTCAAATAAAACAAATAATTGAATACAGAATTTGGTTGTTTCATAAATTAAAACCTTCTTTCACTTGCAACATTTGTCTCGGGAGAGAAAATAACCCTACTCAATAGTCTTACTCTATAACCTGAATTAAAAAAGCCCGAAAAACTATTAAATTAATTTGATATATTTTTTTCAGAATGACTTGTATTGTAAGTTACATTTGCCTCTGTACAATACAAAACATAAAAAGAAAAAAATCAACAGCTTCTGATAGCCAGATAGTACTTTAAAAAGAACGTCTGAAAGTGAATGCAGAAAATTTATCCTATGTGGACATGCAAAGATATTTGATCTTAATTTAAAAAAAAAAAATTATTAATTGGCAAGCATAAATAATTCTCAAGGCACCAAAATGTCTTGTTGTCATTTTGCAAGCACACTGAAACCTAAGAGAAATATTTTTCATGCATTACCCTTGTGCTTTAAGCAATGAGATAATTAGTATTAAAAAAACATAAAGATAAGTGAACCTAGTCCAGTACCTAATGTGAGTATGTGACTGCTTATTGGAGGGAACTACACCTCTATTGAAGAGTAGCCTATCCACGGGAAAGACTTTCTAATCACAAAATGGAAGCTTAATGTGACACAGGAACAAGACGGCCCTGTGCCATTATGTTTTGTGGACAGACAGCAGCCTTCATATAAATGCGGCAGTTTCCAGGATGGTAAATGTTATGATGTTGAAAGAGATATGAAAACTTTAACAAAAAAAAACATTTACAGTAAAATAGCCCACATATATGAAAAGGAAAACTGCCACAATGTTCCCCATGATGCACCTGGGCCTGGTTCTCCTGTACTCCCTCCCTTCTGTGTCAATGCTCACCTTTAGTCTTCCCTCCACTGACACAATGTCCCTCCTCACCTAGGATTCTTAACACAGCAGCACCCCCTGGTGGACACTGCTGGAATAACTCTGTATTCCTGGCCAGACTGGGGGGTTCTGGGCTCCAGTCAAACTGGTTGTCACAGAGACGCGTTCTTGCTCAGACGCGGCTGACTGGGTGACAGCAGTAGGTACAGTTCTTCAGGCTGTCCTGCTCCTCAATCCCCTCGGCATTCTGGGAACAGCCATCTTCGCAGTGCGGCTCTGGAGAATGAATGTGACAAGTCAGTTTGTTTTAGGGGAGAATACAAAGAGGGAGCAGGAGAAGGACTGGGTGTGGCTCTCCCACTCACCAGCATCCTCCTCCTCCTCCTCCTCGGGCAGCAGCAGGTCGCCCTGGCAGGGGCTGGTGGGGGTGATCTGGCTGGGCCCCTCCTGACTGGTCCCCAGCTGCAGCCTCCTCATGTGTCTGACCACTGCTGTGGCATTGAATGCTTGCTGTGTGGAAACACAGGGTGAGGCACAAGGACACCACAGGAGCACCATGCACACCCACACACGCGCACGCACGCACACACACACGCAAATGCAAACACGCACACACACACACCCTCACACGTGCATGCACGTTCACACACACACACACACACACACACACACACACACACACACGCAAACGCAAACATGCACACACGCACACACGCACACACACACACCCTCACACGTGCATGCACGTTCACATGCACATCTCTCTCTCTCTCTCTCTCTCTCTCTCTCACACACACACACACACACGAGCACACACACACAAGTTTCAGATCACAAAATTGGTTTTACAGAGGAATGGCTTTACTGATAACACAGCGTCCCTGAATATTTTCCTTTTTTGGCATTTTGCTTCCTTTCTTATTCGAGGACAAATAAACTATTTTGAATTATGCATTTGAAAAAACATATGAACTGCATCTCTGAAATATTTAAAATTATGATGACAGGCATCACATATCATGTATCCACTTTAGCCACAGGCTAGTTTTCATCAACATCCACCCGTCAATGAAAAGTCAAAAGAGGAGACCAATCTTACAGTACCTTCCATTTGCTTTTGGCAAAGTTCTTCCGGATCTGAGCACTAACAGATTCATGGATGTTCTTTTCCAGTGCAGTGTCTCCAGATATCCTGAGAGAGAGGAGGCAGGGTAAGAAGCGGTCTAGACATGACAAGCAGTCTGATTTTTATTGACAGGTAAAAAGCTTAAGCTTGCTTCCCTCCCTGGATGTGCATATGTAATACCGTGCCAGTGTCTGTGTGTATGTTCCTGTTACTTCAGTTCACTTCAGCTCAGTCAGTTCTGTCAGCTGAATTGTGTTTATGGTCTTTATATTCACGTTAGTTAGGTCACACCCTATATATTTCAGGATATATTTATATGTATACTTCTCAGGGTGTTCACCATACGGGTATGAACTCACGTTACGTGTAGTTAATAAACATTTTGCTGCTTTTCAAATGAACGTTGCACCTACATAAATTGCACTATTCCAACCGAGGAACGTAACCACTTGTGTTTCTCCAGTTAGTTCAATACACTGTAAACTCTGAACAGATATTCTGGGTTGGATGCCCTTACACATGCCACATTTATTTACTTATTATTTATTTATTCAGTCAAGAGACATTGCACGCCCATCAGCATGTCAGAAATTACATGAATGCACAGTTAGCTAAACAGTTATTTGTCATCTGAAGTCTCTTCTTTCCACAAATGATAAACTGTATACCGCATTAGAGGTTCTCTGGAATATACTGTTTGCGGTAGTAGCTTTATATAAACTGAAACCGAGTGTCGCTTCATCTAAACAACAGGAATTACACCCATATTTGTCCGTAAGCAGAAGCTTTGAGGGTTTCTGCAGGACCTCAACCAGAGCTTGTGCTGCACTGGTGAAGTATCTAGCCTTATACTCTAAGCAGTTGTAAGAGAGGCAGTGAAATCAGGCATGTCTGCAGGACACTGCAAAAGCGTCAATAGTTTGGGTTCTATCACTTACCAGGTTCAATTGGTACAACACAATTAGCATTGTATAATTACGCCTTCTGCACAAATCTCTGAAGATGCACAGGATTTATTAACTGAATATATGACCCTAAACCGGGTGACAAAGAGCTTTGGCCTGCATACATGCAGCCCTGCAGGATTTGAGCACAGAATGGCGTGAGGAAGAGGATGAAGAGGAAGAAGAGGTATTGTACCAGGGGTGCTGCAGAGCCTGCTCGCACGTGTACCTCTTCCTGGGGTCTTTCTCCATCAAGTGAATGATGAAATCTTTGGCTGCAGACAGAAAAACCATTTGCCATTCAGAACGTTTACTCTGTTAACACCCTCAGAAACACAGTGGGATCATATTATCCACACAATGCATAATTTATTACAATTTATGGAACATTTCTGTAAGTGCACTTACTGCTGTCTAGAAGAAGTCACAATGTAATTCACTGAAAAATTATAGCAGCAGCAATAGCACAAAAGTAAATATGCCATAACTGAATGCCTTTTACATTTATATGAAATGTAAATAATCAGCCCTGAAAGTCTCTGAAATGATGCATGTTCATATCTTTAACCAGGAAGAATGCAGCATATGGACATTTCTAAAGTGCTTCATTGTACAGTTACAATTCTCATTCTCACTCCCTGTCAAACACACAAAAAAAATGTGTATGTGCGTACGTACGCACACACAATCTTCATCGTAGTATGTCACAAGGCAAAAAAATGAAAGTTCCGGTACCTGAATCGGAGATGTCATCCCAGTATGGAGAATCAAACTCATACTCTGCTTTGAGGATCTGCTCAAAGAGTTTGGCATCATTTTCATCGTAGAATGGAGGATATCCACATAGACTGCACAAGGGAACATATCATGTGTGAGACCTGGACAGGCTAAAACACTCAGATAAACTGCATAGAGCAGCACCATCAAAGGCTACACAGAACATACCAAGATAAACTGCATAGGGGGCAGAATCATCACACGTGACACACAGAACATACCAAGATAAACTGCATAGGGGGCAGAGTAATCAAGAGGGATATCTGGGCATTGGGCAGCTGGAGCAGAAAGCTGATTGGTGGGTCTTGCACAGTTATCTGTCGTAATCACAGGTGTGACAGAAAGCACACACGCTCAGTGGTACTCACAGAATGTAGGAGATGACTCCTATAGACCAGCAGTCCACAGCCTTGCTGTACGGTTTCTGAGCGAGGACTTCAGGAGCTGGCGAGCGAAAGCAACCAGCAGCGTCATTTCACTTTCTGATTAGCCCTGCTGATGTTTTATATTACAGTGCTGTGATGCATCTGGAGTAATATTACATATCTGCCATGAACCTTTGAAATGCTGTCCATTGAAAAGACAAGATGCAATACCAGGCCAATTCATTTGAATGGAAATACCATATCTGAACTGAGCTAAACTCGATTTCTCATACGCCCTGAAATTGTGATACATAATTCAATATTTATTATTGATCTTATATGACCAGGGATTGTATTACTGCTGAGCATGACAAAACCAAACCAATTTCACATTAAGAAACAATAAGAAATCTATTAAAAAATTGAATTTAAGGAATATAATGTACAGTCCGTTATATATTTCATATATTTAAAAATGACCCTTATGTTAACCGTTATCACAATGTAATGGTTGGTTCGCTCTCCGTACCCACATATCCAGGTGTCCCACACGCCGTGGACATCACACTTCCAGACCCCTCCATCTTGGACAGCCCAAAGTCGCTGATCATGATCTTGGAGTCCTCATCCATACTGTAGTACAGCAGGTTCTCCGGCTGCGAACACAGTGCAGGCAGGTCACATGACGCGCCGGAGGTCACATGATCAGCTCTGCCCAATCACTCCGCACCACAGAAGTCGAGATACTGACAGGAAAATCCATAACCTGTGATAGGCCCCTCATACACAGCTACCCAGCTGACTAACACAGTTGATGGAATAACTGGCAAATGAAGAACAGCCCATGAACTGCCTGAAGTGCAGATAAAATTAGACTGTATACAGACTCCAGAGAGGCTCTCATTAGTAATCCATACAAGGATCAATCAACTTACACCTCACAGAACTGATTAGATTAGAACAAATGACCAACACTGAAGAATAATGGGCCTCATTTGGACCGCCAGCACTAAAAAGCACACAGCACCCAGATTCCAGACCAAGATAAGGTTTTCATAAATGAGTGGTGGTGGTGGTGGTGGTGGGAGAGGGGCATTTATCTGATAAAAACGTCAAAGCAAAAGGGTTTGTTTCTAAACAGAGAACTACTGGTGGAAGAGGCTGTCTTTGATGGTAGCGGTCAATGAATCCTTAGACCAGGATTGCCAGGTCAGTTGATGTCCATTTGTCTACTTGCACTGATAGCTCGGCAATGTCGCTGCTTGTTGTCAAAACTTATTTACGCACTGGTAAGTCGCTCGGGATAAGAGCGTCTGCTGATTGCCAAAATGTAAATGTAGTGCAAATGCATATTTGTTTCTGCTGAATGCCAAAATGTAAATGTAGTGCAAATGCATATTTGTTTCTGCTGAGTGCCTAAATGTAAATGTAGTGCAAATGCATATTTGTTTCTGCTGAGTGCCTAAATGTAAATGTAAATGAAAAGTAAGTGCATATGCGTAGAAGCTAATTAACCGTTCGGACCAATAAAGTCAAAGGAAGAGAGGCTGGGGGGGAAATACCAGCACACCACACTGGAGCCTGACAGCCCTGGCTCAGTTAGAGGCCATCACTGGCCCCACTGTAGACACGCTCACCTTCAGATCCCGGAGCACAATGCCCATGTCATCACTAGCCCACTGTAGACACGCTCACCTTCAGATCCCGGTGCACAATGCCCATGTCATGGAGGTACTTGACAGCATCCAGGATCTGCTGAATAAGTTTGCTGGCGTCTTTCTCTGTGTAGAAGCCCTTCTCCACGATCCTGTCAAAGAGCTCGCCGCCAGAGACGCTGCCAGAGAAACGTACGTTTAAAGTGTCAGTCCAGGCCGTCGAACGGAAAGGTACAAGCAGCTTATCTTATGGTTACAGCTAGAGATGTATATCTAACTGGAGCTTGACATTTATCTTATAGTTTCCTGGGAAAAAAAAAAAAAAAAAAACCTGACAGTATTTGAAAACAAACTCTGAGCGTTTACTTGGACAGCAAGTTGACTTGGACAGGCACAACAACATGTAAGCATCCCTAAAAAGGGTGTTTAGAACATGCCCTCTGCATCCAACCAAAACTTCCCTTCTGTTCTATTGGCACAAAGGCATTGGAACACCAGTACAAGCCTGGGTACTCAGTCATATTTTCCACCTGGTCGAAATGGCTTAGTTCAGTTTAGTGTTTATGCAAAAATATAACAATGACATCAACATAAAATACACAATTGCAATATTTTTTTTTAAATTATAGGCAGGCTAACTAAACTCTAAAGGGCTTGTATATTCCCTACCTAAATCAAATAATAAAAAAATAAAGTAACTAGTCATAAGAAAAGAAATGTATTAGTATTAATAATAAAAAATATTGAATAACTAATGGAATAAGAGAAGAGAAACATAGAGGCAGTGTTAGTGAAAATAATCTAACCTTCATTCAAATGCTGCACAATGAATGGACAATGACACTGGTTATCCAGAGCACTGTACACAGACAATGTGGGCAGTGGCTGGAACAGCGGGCTTTTCACTCGAATGTAAAGTGATTCAGGAGTGTCAGAAATGGAACCGGGAGAGGCGCAGCTATGCTTCTGGCGATACGGTCCTCATCCAGGACGAAACGGCACCGCGAAATGCTTGGGTAATGGGGCGGAGTCAAGAGACAACGCGAGGACAAGAACCTACGCGCTGGAAAGACCAATCGCTGAACTGTGCTTGCTGCTGGAAGCAGCAGATCGCCTCCATCCTCTCTCAAAAGAGATTAGGAATTAAAGCCCAACACAGACTCCAACAATCAAAATGAACACTCAAAATAAATAAATAAATAATAAAAATAAAAAAACTAAACAACAAATAAAACTATAAAGGAAATAAAATACGAAAATGAAAATAAATGAGAAAAGGGAAATCAATTTTTAAAAATAATGCATTTTAAAAATGTTATAAAAAAGGAAGAAAGAAGTTAAATGATAGTGAATACTGAACGTTCGTTCAGAAAATGCAGCAATTCATTTATTGACTTTTTAGGCTCCTGATGCATTATATGAAATAACTGCCTAGGGCCAGAACGTGGGAGCCATTCATGAAATTATGTCTCGATTATTATTATTATTATTATTATTATTATTATTGAATATTTACAGTTTTCATTTATAATTTCGGTGAAGAAAATATATCACATTTTATTTTAACAAATCTTTTTTTTCTCAGTTTTTCTTGGAATGTGCGCGGATAGCATACTCTCCTAGCCTAGAGGTGACTTAAGAAAGTCACTACACAATGGATAATGCTGTTTGTAAGGTCATGGAGAAACAGACAAAAACAGATGCTGTGCAGAGGTAGCATGGCCTTGCATGTATTCCTCATCTCTGTGGAGTATCACACAGTATCAGACAGAATAGCTTCTCAGCTCCCTAGTGCACAGTCATGTGGGACATTCCCGTACTTCAGTTCTTCCTACCCAGTGATAATGCTGATCTCTATTGGCCAATCATAACACTGCGGCGTTGTCTGGTCAATATTTGTTGGTTGGATCAACAGTGATAAGGCTGCTGAGCAGTAACCCATAGGGGGTGGATGATGTGCTTACCACAGGATGAAAATACAAAAAGAAATTCTCTGTTAATAACAGCATCTTATATTCCCACCAGCAAAGAACACATTTCTATGGGTTCTGTTAAATGAATCAGTGTGAATGAGACCGAGAGTTATGTAGGGGTAGTCTGCCTCGTTCTGAAAAAAACTCCTGTCTATTGGCACTGCTTTAGGAGAACTGAGGTCACATAGTAAATCTGGTCGATTCTACATCTGTAGAATGCACCACTGATAAAAGAGGGCTAATTTTCAGCACTGGACTCCCTGTTAATTAGCAACTAATTCATGAGTAGTTAAGAATTGCTCTCTCATCCCCGGTGACACATTGGAACACAGGGATGAACACAGCCCTTGCTCTCCAAAGGGAGGGGGGACCACATCACAGCCAATGCAGACCTAACACTAAAACACTCACAATAGCACCTCATTCAAAATGCACTCCGGAGTTATGATTAAACACAGAAATGAGCACTTCATGCAAAGTCAAGTCCAGATCCAACATTAAGCATACACATTAGCAACAGAATCATAGCCAATCCAGACCGATCTCTCTCTCTCTCTCTCTCTCTCTCTCTCTCTCACGCACATACGCACACATGCCTATCACACAAACACGCGGGCCTGATCTAATATGCAGATATTCTGTTCCCACAGGAAGTTCCTGCCTCACTCACACAGTTGCCCATCACTACATTATGAATGAGAAGCCCAGCAGGGCAGAGGATGCAGAATTCTTGAAAACAGAGCAGTCTCCAGCTAAATGTGGTGACTAAATTCCTAAATTAGCCTGCAGTTCATGAGCCTGCACTTATCGAGGCCTCTATTCCATGGGAAATTAGGGGTTGTACAGAGTGTCCTTCTGAGACAAATTCTGTACACAGGAATCTAAGAATAGCTACACTAAAACACATTTACGGGCAGTATGTATACATACCAAGCCAACCCAACCCTAAAGTGCACAACAATGCAGATAGGAGACTGTAGCACGATGACCATAACGATCCTACCGCCAATCATGCATCTCCCTGTGGGGCTACTAGCCACAGTCAGCACTACGACTACTACTTTTGGCTAATGTAATACACGCAAGAGGCTACAAGTTTGCCAGTTTGAATAGAGGAGAGGCTAAAATAGATACTCACAGCTGCATTACCAGGTACAGGTGAGATTTGCTCTCAAAGATGTCCTCCAGCGAGACTATATTGGTGTGTTTTATCCTGGAATAAAAAAGAGCACAAGATTACCACACAGAACAAGCACTGCAGAACACTGGAAAAGTCAAGGTCAATAAATAGGGCTTGTAAAGACACAGAAACTTATTCTAGTTTCTTTATATGCCAAGAAATGCCAAGTTTCTTCCCAAAGTCTAATAAGGCAAGGACCGCTGTAGGGTCCACGACACCTGAGTCCAGCAGCCCTAAGCCTGTTCCTGACTATCTGGTCACTTATTCTCACTATTAATGCCCTGGAGTCTCTCTGGCTGCCAGGCCGATCCCCTGCTGATCCCCCCAGTGCTGTAAGACAATGTGGCAGTCTTGTCATCGGTCTGTGATACGCGGTCGTCCACTTCGAGGACATTCACAAACATTATCAGTGGTCTGATAGCAATGCTTAATTCTTGAAGTTGCACTCTCATGCACATCCATATATCTGTCAGTGCCTCTCCCAAGCATTCCTGCCTGGATGCCAGCTTCCTGCCCTCTGTCTAACTTAGTCAACAGTTGAGGCATGGGGCTTTTGAAGATACAAATTTGGTGTTAGGAACACTTTATCAAATGCAACACAATTTTGTCCCAAGGCATGGTTAAATAATCTAGGACACCTGTTATTGACACAGGACAAAATGGCCTCCTTTTGGGCACTGGTGAGATGTGTTTGCAAAATCAAGTGGAATATCTAGCTGTTCGCTGAGTATTATTGAAAATCAAAAATTGGAGAAATTATACCACCAATTTGAGGTTATTTTGACAAGTATATATTCAAGGAGGAATACAGTGAACCATGTGTGATCAATGCTGCACTGTTTCTATCTGGCCACCAGGAGGCAGACGTAATACATGCTGCCCTACTTGTCTTGTACAACTAAAGAAGCAAAACACTGTGCAACTGGGAGGAATGTATGTAGGCAAAACAACCTCTAAACATCTAAATGAAATGATCTGACATTCCCTGACTGACCTAAGTGTTCCATGAACTCTGACCCCAAAGCACAGGAGACCCCAAAATATAATGTAGTCCTTTGAGACCAGTGAATTTCATTGAAAGTGAGTCAACAAGGAGTGAGACATAACACATAACTTCCTGCAGAGAAAAAAATGTGAGAGCAACCATAATTGTCCATAAGGCCCGAGTGGTGTTTAAATATCTCTAACCAGGCTACAGCTCAGAAAACCTTAGGCCTAAGCTGTGTTTAAATATCTCTAACCAGGGTACAGATAGGACAACCTTAGGCCTAGGCAGTGGTTAAATATCTCTACTCAGGCTACAGTATTCCTGACCACAAACCAAACCTGTACAAACAATTTGAAAGCCAGATATTACACTCCAGATCCCGGGCATCTTTCAACCATAGGCTACAGTTCAGACAACATAAGCACACTAAAGCTGCACAAGCAGCAATACATTACAATACTGTTTCACATGCACCTCCCTAATCACACAAGTTGGCCTGAATGGCCTAGTGCAGCGCCCACTTCTCTTCACCCTGGAGACCAGCAGCTTAGTAGCTCAGTCACTGCCGTGCAGGTGCCCTGTCAACTAGGAGCAGAAGCCCTTGAGCCATGAGAGAAGCACACCCTGCTGACTGTCACTCTCCCTCCCTGGGTAATGTTAAAGCCAATTATGACACAGCACCCGGTTACCTGGGGAATTAAATTCAAAAGTGAAAACTTTATTGAAGCACTTTACATATCAAACAAGTTTCATTAAAAAGAGTACAGAGAAGAAAAATCAACAGAGAGAGAGATGAGAATGAGAGAGAGAGAAAGCCCCTTCATTTAAGCGCTACGTATTTGCCCCTTGGAAGGAGCATATTACTTCATTACTGGCAGAGGTCCATGGAACAAGAGGACGACTTCATGAAAGAAGGTAAAAGCTTTTTAATTGAATTACGGCCGCAGTCACACATACTTTTTAATATGAATGACTGAGGAAGCATAAGTAATGAAATGGGCCTGCCAATGTCGGACTAATGGCACGGAGAAATATTCGGCCAAACAGAAAGGGGAACGTATGGCTGCATAACGACAGGCAGTTTGTACAGCGCTCCCTTCCACCGCTCAGCTCTGTTCAAATACAACAGAGTTGAGTGGTGCCATTATTCAAATATCCGTAATTCAAATATTGGATGTGCTTGAAGGTCTGTAAAAAATTATTGTGTGAGAGTCAGTGAGTGTTGATCAGCTGAAGTGGAGGGGTTGAATCTACACAGAGGCTTGCGAAGCGTGACGTCTTAAAACATGACCACTGGTAACAAAACCATCCATTAGCGCTGACACTGTGGCCACGCCCTCATCACTGCTGGGGTCAGTGGACAAGATGCACTTAATCCAAATAAATCCGGAAAGATCCGAGGGCCTAAAGGCATTATCACACTGATGACACGGGAAGCACCTCCCCACCCTCATTCACTAAACCGTCGTTGGTGAAAGCTGCTCCCTTTCCAGT